>NC_141161.1:122389194-122696694 GCF_053477565.2 Lygodium microphyllum
GGAATTTGTTGCAGGAAATGAAGAAGAACCAATTCTTCCTGATGTTCCCAATCAACAGCAAATGCAGGCATTTAAAGCATGGCATGAGAGAGCCAGAAAAGTTATGTACTGGCTGTCTATTAGTATTTCAGACTCTATGATTGTGCACATTCAAGATGCAAGTACGCCAAAGGAGGCATGGGATACTTAGTCAAAAATGTATAGCACAAATACGCAAGCAAGGAAAATGCAGCTCAAGCAAGAGTTACACAATGTGCAAAGAGAAAGTATGAGCATCAATGACTACCACATGAAGGTGAAGAAGATTGCAGATGCACTTGCTTCCATTGGGTCGCCAATGGAAGATGATGATTTAGTTTCTGTGACCTTGAATGGTCTAGGAAAGGATTATGCACAGTTTCGAACATCCATTTCTGTCCGTGAAAGATTTTCTGATTTTGAGGAGTTGATTGCTCTTCTAATTTCTGAGGAGCACAGAAATGGTGGGGCATCTTCTTCAGGAGGAACTCCAAAAGAAGCTGTCTTCTCCTCAAATGCTGGAAGAGGTAGAGGCAGAGGTAGAGGAGGCCGATCTGGAGGCCGTGGTAGAAATCAGAATATGCAGCAAACTCAAGAAAACCAGTCCTATGGAGGAGGACGTGGTAACTCTAGAGGTAGGGGGAGCCAAAGAGGTCGTGGTGGATGGCAAAGAGGCCAAAATGCAAACAGCAGTGTTGAATGCTACTACTGTGGTAAAATGGGTCATATGGCTAAAGACTGCTATAAAAAGCAGAATAACATCATGAATGGAAATTTGCAACAGGGGAATTATGCATCTTCTAGTAGACAGGGTGATGACAGAAATGAGCATTTGTTTATGGTGTAGCACATGACCAATTATGTGACAAGTGCAGAAGAAAGCAACGATGTGTGGTATGTTGACTCAGGTGCATCAAACCACATGACAGGTCATGCAGAATGGATGTAGGATGCAAGAAAAATGGAAAAACCAGGATTTGTGGAGACTGGTGATAATACTCCACATCCTCTTGTGCAAATTGGAAAAATTCCTTTGTTTATGCAGGATGGGAAAAAGAAATACCTATTGGATGTATTTCATGTCCCGAATATCACCAAGAACCTAGTTTCTGTTGATCAAATGGTTGAGCAGGGCTTGCAAGTCAGATTTAATTCTCATGGATGCTTTGTTGAGGATATGAAAAACAAAGGTCGCTTGATAGCAAAAGGAAAGAAGAAGGGCAGAATGTTTACATTGGATGCAGACATGCCTGAATTGAGTGCAGCAATGTTTGCACATGGGACCGGTGTAGTTGCAGATATTGATATCTGGCATAAACACATTGGTCATGTTAATGTACAGCGACTTAAATCAATGCAAGCCCAAAATATTGTTGCAGAATTGCCTAAATTCAAGGTTGCAAAAATGCATAAGGTATGTGAAGCCTGTCAATTTGGAAAACATGCAAGGAAACCATTTCCTAGACATGTTCAAGAGAGTAAGAAGCCATTGGAATTAATCCACTCTGATGTGTGGACTACTAAAACTGCATCTCATGTGAAAATGCTATTGAAGCAAAAGTTTAAGATGAAGGATTTGGGAGAGCTGTGTTATTTCTTGGGCATTGAGGTGATTAGATCACCAAGTGGGATATGGCTCTTGCAGAGGCAATATGGATTGGACATTGTGTCCAAATATGGGATGACAGGTTGTAAGCCTATTTCAGTTCCTTTGGAGCAGAATGTGAAGTTGAGCACAGATGCAGGTGAGCTTCTCGAAGACCCTACTATGTACAGACGCATAGTAGGAAGTTTGATTTATATGACTATTACCAGGCCAGATTTGAGCTATGCTATTGGATTGGTAAGTCAATTTATGCAGGCTCCAAGGAAACTGCATTTGGATGCGGCTAGACGCATACTCAGGTATGTTAAGTCCACATTGCAGTATGGACTACTTTATGAGACTGGGATTCAGATATAGTTGCATGGATATACTGATGCTGATTGGGCTGGTAGTATTTCTGATAGACGATCTACTAGTGGATATGTGTTCTCTTTTGGGAGTGCTGCAGTCACTTGGAGCAGCAAGAAACAGCCTACAGTTGCCTTGTCAAGCACAGAGGCTGAGTACAGGGGCGCAGCAATGGCTGCATGTGAGGTAGCTTGGTTGCATAAGCTACTTTACGATATGCATCAGCCTACAGATGGGCCAATTGTCATTTATTGTGACAACATGAGTAGTATACACTTGGCAAATAACCCAGTCTATCATGCTAGAACAAAGCACATTGAGGTGCATTATCACTCTGTGCGGGAGAGGGTTTTACTAGGTCTTATTGATCTAGTCTATGTCAGCACAGAGGATCAGGTAGCTAACATATTTACGAAGGCATTGGGCGCAGAGAAGCTGCGCAAGTTCAGAGACCTGCTTGGTGTGCAGGAATTGGGATTGAGCTCGAGGGGGAGTGTTGAGATATCGAGCTCCACTCGTGATATGCCAGGGTGACCGTTGTGCATTTATGTCACCGACTTGTCAGTTGCAGATGCGGTTGGTACACCGCCCATGAATAATAGCTAGATGACAGCTATCCTTATCTACTCTAGTTCATGGCTCAGTTAGTATGCCACCTTAGTTAGTTGAGTTTGGTTTGAGACCCATATATAGGGTTCTTCTATTTCTATGTACTAGAGTTCTTTTTGGCTTACACAACTAAGAAGAGGAAAACTGTTTTTAGCCTCCACCTTTGTGTGTATTCCCCCATTGTGCAAGCAAGAAAGCTACAAGTGAGACTCCTTCCTTCTCTCCCACAATCTTGACACAACATGCTAATAGACAATACTCAGCTCTAGTGGCAACTGAGGTTGCAGCTATCATGCCAGGACAAGGCGATGAGAATACTCTTGATAGTCGAGACATACATGTTTATAGTCGGGATGGACGATGTATTGCTATTTCAAACTTGCATAGGGCATATATGCCAATGCTATACGTTCTTCTTTTTCCTATGGGTGATGATGGTTGGCATGTGAAGGTACCTTATAGTGGTGTTAATGTTCCAATGAATATACATGGATTGTCTAACAAGGACTGTGTTACTCAGATGCAATTTTATGCATTCCAACTAGAAGTGCGTGAGGACACTGAGGTGTGCATGTTGCGGGGTGGCCGATTGTTGCAACAATTTATTGTTGACGCTTATTGTAGTATAGAGCAATGTAGGTTAGCTTGGTGTCGTCAAAATCAATCAGTTTTGCACTCGAAAATTTATAAGGGCTTAGCAGATATGGTGGGAGTGATGGATGATGGGCCCATGGGGATTATTGGTGCCTCTATTGGAAAAAGGGTGGTTTTGTTGTCTTCTTTTACTGGTGGGCCAAGACACATGTATTAGTTGTATCAGGATGCTATGGCTATAGTGCGAAGTAAGGGAAAACCTGATCTGTTTATAACGACGACATGTAATCCAAAGTGGTTAGAGATAACTAATGCTTTGTTGCCTGGACAGACTGCTTATGATCGTCCTGATTTGACTGCTCGGGTATTCCATAAAAAACATGCTGATATGATTCATACATTGTTGAAAAGGAATCTATTTGGAAATGTTGCAGGCTATGTTAGTGTGATTGAGTTTCAAAAGCGGGGGCTACCACATTCTCATACTTTGCTAATTTTGGAGCACCCTTTTAAACCCTCTAAAGCATGCCATTATAATAGATTTGTTTGTGCTGAGTTTCCTGATAGAGCAAAGTTTTCAGTTTTGTTTGAAACTATCTCAAAATGCAATGTCCACGGTCCTTGCGATGTAATGAATCCCAAGAGCCCTTGCATGCGCAATGGTCGATGCACTAAAAATTTCCCTTGGAGATTTGTGAATATAACAACTGTTGATAGCTCTAGCTATCCTGTTTATAGAAGACGAGATGATGGAAAGACAATCACAATAAAGGGTAATACTATTGATAATCGATGGATTGTTCCATACAATCCATACTTGAGTAAAAAATACAATGCACATATAAATGTTGAGGTATGCTTAACGGTGGCAACTGTTAAGTATTTGTATAAGTATATATACAAGGAACATGATCGTGCAACGATTAAATTTTTTGTTGGAAACTCAAGGTTAAATGGTACGACCATTCGTGAAGTGGATGAGATCGAGAGTTATTTAGATGCACTGTATGTTTTTGCTTCGGAAGCGTGTTGGTGAATATATGACTATGCATTGCACAATGAGAAGCCCGATATACAGCCTAGTGTGTACGGTGAAGTGTCCGCGGTGAGAGACTTTGGGGCATATTTTAGTGAGCGTGCTATACTTGCAGCGCGGAATACAGAGGTGGCTTCTTTGAATCATTGTGCATTGCAATCGATGCCAGGAGAAGTTATACAATACTATAGTGCAGATTCAATTGCAGAGACAGGTGATAGCTCATTTTTGTACTCTGTAGAGTATTTAAATACACTGGATCTTGGAGGTGGATTTCCTCCCCATCTATTGTTGCTAAAGATGAATGCACCTATTATTCTGCTTAGGAACTTAAATCCAGCAAAAGGTTTGTGTAATGGTACACGGTTGATGTGTAAGGCATTCAATAAAAAGGTGACAGATGCTGAAATAATAACAGGGACAAATGTAGGGGAACGAGTTTTTATTCCTAGGATCACTTTTATTCCTAGCACCTTGCAATTTCCATTTGCTATGAGGCGGAGGCAATTTCCTATTCGATTGGCATTTGCTATGACGATCAATAAGTCGCAAGGCCAGACATTGTCTGTTGTTGGTCTTTGCTTAAAGAAACCAGTATTTACACATGGATAGTTGTATGTTGCATTTTCAAGGGTGAAATCCTCATGCGGTGTGAGGGCGTTATTGGATGAGGATAGAAGCACTATGAATGTTACAACACCTTCAGGATATAGTCTGGATGCATAGGTGCCTTCCATCTCTCTTAGTACAGTACTATGCAGAATTTTATTGCTAGACTCAACACTCTTCCACATGGAGCACTTAAAGCATTAACACATTCCTTGAGATATGGATTCCCCCCTTTTCATATCATGTAGGGTCCTAAGGGTATCATGACCCCTATTCTATGTATGAAATCTAAAAGCCGTATTTGTTTAACTTCCTGACATAAATCTACATAACGAATTTTACCTATATCAGTCCTATGTTTTTCTATGATATTGCGAACAAGATCCAAGTTTGATGGCAAAAATTAAGCCTTTAGCAAACCTTTATGTAACAAGATGCATTACAAAGCAACCTCCAACGCGACCCTATCTTTTCTTGCTTTTCAATATATGCGACGTGGCTTAGATATAGTTTCATCATGCAACTCTATACATGACAATGCATGCAAATTTCAACATGGAACCTATTACCCTTTGTTAATTATCATGCGACTAAACCTCTAAGATGAAAGCTACTATTTCATGTAACAAAACCTAACTTCATCATTCCTCATGAGTAAAACCTATTATTTTATGTGTGCAAAAAACCATGCAAAATCTATCATAATTTTATAAAAGAATCTGGTTTAGTGCCATGGGACTTGGGTGTTAATTCCCGCTTGAGCTTCTGTCGGCTCTTGTAGCTGCTGCATCTCTCATGACTCTCAAGCTTATTCTCTTCATAACGAGATCTTTCGCGGCTTTGGGAAGGTGATCAAGAGATTATGGACCTTCTTCTTCACTCCTTCCTTCTCTCCCTCTTTCTCTTCTTCTTCTTCTCCTCTCTCTCGCTCTTCTTCTCCTTCTCTCTCTTCTTTCTTCTTCTTCTTCTTCTTCTTCTTCTTCTTCTTCTTCTTCTTCTTCTCTCTCTTCTCTCTCTCTCCCTCTCTTCTCTCTTCTTCCCCTTCTTCTTCTTCTTATTCTTCTTCTCTTCTTCTCCTTCTCTCTCCCTTCTTCTTCTTCTCTTCCTCTCCTCTCCTTCTATCTCTCCCTACTCCTTCTTCACGGCTAGGGGCGCTGAAATTATGAGGGGGGGCATGATGACACAGGCCAGGGAGGAGGGGCCTCTCTTCTCTCTTCTTCTTCTTCTTCTTCTTCTTCTTCTTCTTCTTCTTCTTCTTCTTCTTCTTCTTCTTCTTCTTCTTCTTCTTCTTCTTCTTCTTCTTCTTCTCCTTCTCTCTCTTCTCTCCCTCTTCTCCTTCTTCTCCTTCTCTTCTTCTCCTTCTCTCTCCCTTCTTCTTCTTCTCTTCCTCTCCTCTCCTTCTATCTCTCCCTACTTCTTCTTCACGGCCAGGGGGTGCTGAAATTATGAGGAGGGGAGGGGGGGTGGGGGTGTCATGACGCAAGCCAAGGAGGAGGGGTTGCGGCCTGGCACAGAGGGGGGGAGGGCTCTGCGCTGTCCCCAAACGTAGGGAGGGGGGAGGCTCTTATAAGGTGGGGGGGAGAAGATTGTTGTCTACCGCCACCCACCTGGGGCTACATGCCCCCCCCCCCCCACTCATTACTCACTTTCTCTCTCTCTCTCCCTGCCATGCAACACGGCAGGGGGAGAGAGAGGGAGAGAAAAAAATTTCAAAAAAATTTAAAAATAGTGAAGGGGGGGTTCTCATGGGGGGAGGCACGGGGGAAGCACGGGGGGGACATCACATCCTCTCCCCCTTAGAGGAATCGAGATGTCCTCATCTCGAGAAGAAACTGGGGAAGACAAGTACTAATGGGACTTATGACTTGTGGGTTATGGGCCCACCATGCATCCGCTGCACTACTCTTAATGTTTTAAGTAATGCACTCATATTATTCGAATTAACCATAAGTACAAGAGTAGGATTTTTTCTCAATTGTGTTACATGTCGATTAAGCTTCTAGGAATTTTAGTCCTCCTAATAAGGTTTAGTGGGCTCTAGATCTCGTCTTCATCTGATTTGTCTCTATATCCATAGACTGCAGTTGTGTAGCTTCATTTTCTTGGAGGCTCAATGTCTTCTGGACTTAGATCCGGGCAGTCTGCTTGGATGTGTCCTAGCTCATTACAATGGAAGCATTGATGGTAGGGACATCTCCTACGGATGTGCCCTATCTCTGCGAACATATGGCATCTCTTATCCTGATCTCCATAGTCATCTTTTCTACAATTGCCCGATTTAAGTTCTTGGACGATTGGATTCGCTTGGAGTAATGCGTCTTGCAAGTCCATTGGGCGCATTGATTCCAATCAAGTGTTTATGGGTGGATTCAACCCGACACAGAATTTTGACACCTGTTGTGTCATATCCATTGGGGGTCCATACTTTAGGAGTGAAAAGAACTTTGAATAATATGCTTCAAGGGATAATCCTAGCAGCTTCAAGTCATAGAATTCATTCATCTTTTGTGTGCGGTAGGTAGGCGGCAGATACCTCCCTCGCATAGCTTCCTTAAGCTTAACCCAAGTGATTGTCCCCTCTGAGATCGCTTGGTCTCTACACTACCGTTTCCACCAAACTCTCGCTTTACCTGTAAGCTTAAGTTTGGCGAGCATGGCTGTTGAGATATCGAGCTCCACTCGTGATATGCCAGGGTGACCGTTGTGCATTTATGTCACCGACTTGTCAGTTGTAGACGCAGTTGGTACACCGCCCATGAATAATAGCTAGATGACAGCTATCCTTATCTACTCTAGTTCGTGGCTTGGTTAGTATGCCACCTTAGTTAGTTGAGTTTGGTTTGAGACCCATATATAGGGTTCTTCTATTTCTTTGTATGAGACTTCTTTTTGGCACACACAACTAAGAAGAGGAAAACTGTTTTCAGCCTCCACCTCTGTGTGTATTCCCCCATTGTGCAAGCAAGAAAGCTACAAGTGAGACTCCTTCCTTCTCTCCCACAATCTTGACATGGTATCAGAGCCTTGTTCGTGGTAAGGAGCTCAAGAAAGCAAGCCAAGCTCGCGGTGTTCTGGTAAGAGGAGCAGTGTTGCTTTCATTTTCTATTTTGGAAGCAGATCTCTGCAGGTAGCACAGCCGAAAATTGCAAGAGTGCATTGTCTCAGGTTGAGACGCCATTTCGGGGCCTATTTTGGAGGCGGAAGTTTTCTGCACGCACTCAGGAAAAGGCCCAGTTTTATGCTGTGCGACCACTGTTCTACAGGTCGGTGAAAAGTTACTGTAGAAATTGCATCGTATGCTTGTGTGCAGAGACATTGGGAGTTACAGAATCATCCTTGTTGCTTGTTGATGCAAAATCGTCACTAGGGAGTGACTGTGTGGTCAAATACCACTTTCGTCAGTTTTGCAGATTAGCCCTTGCGAGGCTGAAGCTGTGTTCTTTGCAGTGACAGAACTTTTTGTAGTGTTCTGTAATGGCGTCTGATTCTCTCTCACAGATTGTCACTGAAAAAATTGACAAGAACAACTTCCAAGCATGGAAGTTTAGAATGACGAATTTCCTTATGGGAAAAGGATATTGGGAATTTGTTGCAGGAAATGAAGAAGAACCAGTTCTTCCTGATGTTCCCAATCAACAGCAAATGCAGGCATTTAAAGCATGGCATGAGAGAGCCAGAAAAGTTATGTACTGGCTGTCTATCAATATTTCAGACTCTATGATTGTGCATATTTAGGATGCAAGTACGCCAAAGGAGGCATGGGATACTTTGTCAAAAATGTATAGCACAAATACTCAAGCCAGGAAAATGCAGCTCAAGCAAGAGTTGCATAATGTGCAAAGAGAAAATATGAGCATCAATGACTACCACATGAAGGTGAAGAAGATTGCAGATGCACTTGCTTCAATATCTAGTAACATCTATGATGCCAATGATATCCAATGCAGTTTCGTTTTCCAATCTCACCGAACTTGTAATGCTACAATAGGTATGAAACCAATCCCAATGTATGGTGACATGGAAAGAAGCCCCAAAATCAAGCAAGCAACATTGAGAGTAAGTAGATGAAGCATCACTCAATTGAGTAGCATCAAGAGAGAAAGCAGCTAAGATATAGTCACCATCAAACAATCAAGCTATTGCACTACTTTTATCTCTTCAATCTTCATGCTAGACTCACTACGGACAATGCTACGATTATCAAACTTATGCATTATCCTACAGTTTCCCTTTGCCTTTCTCATTACATCTATCATTGTGCATTTTATGGCATTGTAGCCTAATATGGCTATGTTCTGTTGTGAGATAAAGACCATGTGCCTAGCTACCCGTGTATTAGTTACACTAATAATACATGCATACCTTTACACTATAGGTGGTGGGTGCCTAATACTGTCACTTCATTCTTTATTCTTTCAGTGACATTTGAATAAGGGAAGGCGTCACACATTGTGACTATTGGAGTTCCCATATTTGCTCTCTCTCTCTCTCTCTCTCTCTCTCTCTCTCTCTCTCTCTCTCTCTCTCTCTCTCTCTCTCTCTCTCTCTCTCTCTCTCTCTCTCTCTCTCTCTCTCTCTCTCTCTCTCTCTCTCTCTCTCTCTCTCTCTCTTCCTCTTGCTCCTTTCACCATAGCTCTTGCTTCTGCTTGTGTGCTTCCACTCAAGGCTCACTCCCTTCAATTGGCATTAGATCCAACTTCACTAAGAGGTTGGACTTGAGCTCTTCCATTTGAATACCTACAAGAGGGTTCAACCTTCAAGGTTCATATTAAATTTTCATTGTTGGAGGAATCTTCAAAACCTATTGAGGTTGCAAGCGTGGGTTCTTTAGCATCCATTGGAGATGGATTGCAATTCATTTGTCACAGTGTTGAGAGCAGCGAGCAAAAACGTTTTTTCAACTATTAACATGTGAGCTTTCAACACTTGTGCCTCTTCAATCATACGTCCATTGGATTTTATCTTGAAGGAACTCATCCTAAGCCTTCTTGATAAGGCATTACTCATTGTCAAAGTGAGAATTTGGCTAAGTTGGTTCAATAGCCCCTCAACACAAGTCTACAATGTTTGTGCCTAATGCTATCATGATGTCCCTAATTACCATCTGCATCTCTTGCTCATCATTTGCAACTTGTGAATGCTTCTAACAATTGGTTAGTGCTCTTAGGTATTGGCTCACGGGATTTTGACATTGTATGCGAGCTCTTGAGCTTCTGTTCATTGGTGTATATAGTAGGTATTTATTATAATCTATCTAGAGTAGCATACTTATTAGTGTTTTGGAGCTTGTATTGATGCCTACTAATGCTCATTTGATGCTAGCACACTGGTGGATGTTTGGTTATCACTTGGAGATGCTTTATGGGCCACATTGAGCTCATTTGGATTAGATTGTAGATGTTGTTTCATTGCTGGAATAATGGGGCAACACACTATTCTATTAGTGATCTTGCATACCTATTGCCATCGGATGCTTTCCGAGCACTTTGGATGCTACACTGGTATATACCATTGATGTAACATGCTTGGTTGTGCTTATAACATGCTATTGAGTTGTGTTTGGAGCTTTTTTTTTTACATTGGCTATAATTCTTTGACCTGTTATAATTCATTGCTATTGAGATGTATAATTCTTTGTATGCCATAGTAAGACCTTTGCAGACTATTTGGGTCCTATGCTTCCACATCTCTATCATATGGATCTTGGATGTCTAGATGCCACACACATGATGCTTTGAGCTTCTTATGCTTGTCTACCATTTGACCTTTATTGCAATGGGACCTGATACTAGACACTTGGATGTGTTATATAGAACACATGATATTTGTAGTTGAGCTTGAGTGTATTACAATGAGACATTGGGACTTATTGTGACATGTACATGCTCTCTTGATATGTATTGGATACAGTTTCCCTATCATGGGCTGATTTGATCTCTTAACTTGGACCTGTCACTTATCTTTGTTAGTGTGTTGTTAGTGGTATTTATTTGCTTTCCGGTTATGTGTTCAGCTTTGCTCAATGGGTTATGCATCTAGTAGTTCTCTTCATTTACCCTTAAGACTTACCCTATGTATGGGGAAGGGAAAAAAACAAGTTTTTTTTAGTAATCTTTCTTTGGCAACCCGTCTATTCTTGTTTCACATAGTTCACTTATTCCACCCTTAGATGTAGCCACCTCCACCTCCACTTCCACCAGTACCACCATTATCACTACCTTCACCACTACCTTTACTCTCTCTCTCTCTCTCTCTCTCTCTCTCTCTCTCTCTCTCTCTCTCTCTCAAATTATGCCACCTATCTCACCATCACCACCACCTCCCATAGACCTTAAAGAAAATTAAGATAGGCCTACCTAGGGTATGGATATATGATCCTTACCTAAAGGGGACAAAGAAAAGTCTCCATTGATCCTTCCTTGAAACATTAGAAATGTAAACTACTTTAGGAAACAAGATGAGTAAGCAAGGGTGCATGAGGAAAGGTGAGGTGTGAATGGACTGAAGGGCAAGGCAAACCCTAACCCTAGCCCATAGTGAGGCTATATAAACAACCTAGAGGTCACTCTCAAGTGTTGAGAGAGTGTACCTTAGTTTTACTTAACTTACTAAGCAAGATTTCTTTCTTGTACTTGAGCTCTCTTCTCCCTCTTGTGCACACAATTTTATGCTCTCACTCTAGTATTCCAATAAGGTATCAGAGCCATCTCTGATCAAACAAAATTCCCTTAACTCCATCTTGACCTAACTGCACAAGAAGATCTCATTTTTCTCACTCTATCCTCTTCTCCTCCATAGCCAGTTCTAATCACTAGCTAGTGTTGGACTTGGGGAGAGGAAAGGAGGAAATATCTCCTCAAGGTATATGGAAATATCTCCTCAAGGTATCTTTTGGGAACCTTCTTCCCACCTGACGGTATAGCTGGGTGGCACATCAGAGCTCGACATTGGGCACGAAGAAGCTTAATAGACAAAGATGTATACTCTAGGAAGAGATGTCCAAAATCCCATAAGCACAGTAAGGAAGAGTGGTACTATCCAAAAAAGCTATATAAGCATGTACTTGACACTCATTTCAATGTAATGGTACTATCAGTTTGAGTCACTCAAGACTGTATTTATGAGTCCAAGCTAATCTATCTTGGAACCTAATTCACTTGAGTTACAATTCCTCATTCTAACAATGTACTGTGTGTTTGACTTGTGTCCACGTAGCCGATCTAGCTCTAGATCCGTGTTCCTCAACATGGTATCAGAGTCATGACTGAGCTAGGTAGCTAGTGGGCATACTTCCCAAACTTTACCTCTCTCACTCTCATCTCTACTCAAGCCATCAAATCATCTACTTCCTAGATGCAATTTGCGGCACTTTTCCTGGATGCAATCTGGAAGCTACTTGAGAAGATCTATTGTGTGGGCTAAGTGTTGCAAGGAAAAGGAAAGACGACAGTGCTACCTGTGTGTTACAGAGTAACTCCAAAGGCTAAAGGTGCATTCGTTCTAGCAAGTTATCTCTTCCATCAAGCAAAAGAAGGAGAGCAAGGCAACGAAGAGCACATCGACTTGAACACTTGGCCAAAATAGCGATCGAGCTCTCAAGGTTTGCATGAAGGTTGAGATGAAGCCTAAAGGCAGAAATGTTGCAGCTCACATGGGAGGCATCATCGAATTCTCGCTATACTATTCTTTGCAAGTGGAGTTGCTCAACAATTCTCTTTTTCTGATGCAAACATCCTTACGGCTCCACAGCATGGCATTTAATGCAGCTCACACATTGGATACAGTCAATCATCGGTGAGATCAATGAGAATAAACCTTCTTTTTTTTTCAAAGGCTTATCTCTCTTTTAAGCTATAAAGCCTTTCATAAACCCCATTCACACTATCTTCTAATCCAAACTCATTTATGGACTCATTTTAAAAGGCAGTTCATACTTGAAGCTTGAGCACTGCAATGCCTATAAAATCCTAAATCCTATGATCTATGTACCAATTCAACTCATGTATGTTAAGAAGCTGTTAACCCTCAAATGAATAAGGTGGAAAAGTCGAAAAATCTAAAGCAAAAGACAAGCCAAAGGCAAAAGTGAAACATAAGACCAAGGCGCACCAAGAAGAATTTGGAAACACAAGAAGTGCAAAAAAGTCCTAAATCAAGGAAAAAGGTGCACAAGAAAAAGCACGAATCTATACTTTCGTAAAAAAGTGCAAAACGCACCATGATTTATTTTAAGAGTGCCGGGCTCTCACCCGTGCAATTTGTAAACGTAGACGAGCGGTGGAAATGAAGCTAGGAAGATAGGATGACAATGGGAAAAAGGGCCCAGCCATGTAAAAAAGGGGATAAGGGGATGACCATCCAAAAGGGATTTAGGGTTTTATATATAAAGTTGAAAAGTGAATGAGAAGCTCATTCTTGTGTGTGGCCAAAAGTGGCTCTCTTCTTCTTCTTCTTCTTCTTCTTCTTCTTCTTCTTCTTCTTCTTCTTGCTTGCTTGCTTGAGCTTGTGTTTGAGAGAGGGAGTGTGAGAGTGTGAGGGAGTGAGTGTGTGAGGGTGAGGGACTAGGGAGGAGAAGCTCTGCATCTTCTCTTCTCTTCTCTTCTCTTTTCTTCTCTTCACTTCTCTTCTCTTCTCTTGCTCATGGCAATGGAGCTTGGTGTTGAGATATCGAGCTCCACTTGTGATATGCCAGGGTGACCGTTGTGCATTTATGTCACCGACGTGTTAGTTGTAGATGCGGTTGGTACACCGCCCATGAATAATGGCTACATGATAGCTAACCTTATCTACTCTAGTTCGTGGCTCAGTTAGTATGCCACCTTAGTTAGTTGAGTTTGGTTTGAGACCCATATTTAGGGTTCTTCTATTTCTTTGTATAAGAGTTCTTTTGGCTTACACAACTAAGAAGAGAAAAAACTGTTTTCAGCCTCCACCTCTGTGTGTATTCCCCCATTGTGCAAGCAAGAAAGCTACAAGTGAGACTCCTTCCTTCTCTCCCACAATCTTGACATGGTATCAGAGCCTTGTTCGTGGTAAGGAGCTCAAGAAAGCAAGCCAAGCTCGCGGTGTTCTGGTAAGAGGAGCAGTGTTGCTTTCATTTTCTGTTTTGGGAGCAGATCTCTGCAGGTAGCACAGCCGGAAAGTGCAGAAGTGCATTGTCTCAGGTTGAGACGCCCTTCGCGGTGAAGCAAGAGGGCAGTATATGCTGCGGGGGAAGACTTTAGCCCTTGGCGACCTTGTTTTTTTTATTTGAGGCCATTTCAGGGCCTGTTTTGGAGGCGGAAGTTTTCTGCACGCACTCAGGAAAAGGCCCAGTTTTATGCTGTGCAGCCACTGTTCTACAGGTCGGTGAAAAGTTTCTGTAGAAATTGCATCGTATGCTTGTGTGCAGAGACATTGGGAGTTACAGAATCATCCCTGTTGCCTGTTGATGCAAAATCGTCACTAGGAAGTGACTGTGTGGTCAAATACCACTTTCGTCAGTTTTGCAGATTAGCCCTTGTGAGGCTGAAGTTGTGTTCTTTGCAGTGACAAAATTTTTGCAGTGTTCTGTAATGGCGTCTGATTCTCTTTCACAGATTGTCACTGAAAAGCTTGACAAGAACAACTTCCAAGCATGGAAGTTTATAATGACGAATTTCCTTATGGGAAAAGGATATTGGGAATTTGTTGCAGGAAATGAAGAAGAACCAGTTCTTCCTGATGTTCCCAATCAACAGCAAATGCAGGCATTCAAAGCATGGCATGAGAGAGCCAGGAAAGTTATGTACTGGCTGTCTATCAGTATTTCAGACTCTATGATTATGCATATTCAGGATGCAAGTACACCAAAGGAGGCATGGGATACTCTGTCAAAGATGTATACCACAAATACACAAGCCAGGAAAATGCAGCTCAAGCAAGAGTTGCACAATGTGCAAAGAGAAAATATGAGCATCAATGACTACCACATGAAGGTGAAGAAGATTGCAGATGCACTTGCTTCCATTGGGTCGCCAGTGGAAGATGATGATTTAGTTTCTGTGACCTTGAATGGTCTAGGAAAGGATTATGCACAGTTTCAGACATCCATTTCAGTTCGTGAAAGATTTCCTGATTTTGAGGAGTTGATTGCTCTTCTAATTTCTGAGGAGCAGAGAAATGGTGGTGCATCTTCTTCAGGAGGAACTTCAAAAGAAACTGTCTTCTACTCAAATGCTGGAAGACGTAGAGGCAGAGGTAGAGGAGGTCGATTTGGAGGCCGTGGTAGAAATCAGAATATGCAGCAAACTCAAGAAAACTAGTCCTATGGAGGAGGACGTGGTAACTCTAGACGCAGGGGGAGCCAAAGAGGTCGTGGTGGATGGCAAAGAGGTCAAAATGCAAACAGTAATGTTGAATGCTACTACTGTGGTAAAATGGGTCATATGGCTAAAGACTGCTATAAAAAGCAGAATGACATCATGAATGGAAAACTGCAACAAGGGAATTATGCATCTTCTAGTAGACAGGGTGATGACAGAAATGAGCATTTGTTCATGGTGCAACACATGAATAATTTTGTGACAAGTGCAGAAGAAAGCAACGATGTGTGGTATGTTGACTCGGGTGCATCAAACCACATGACAGGTCATGCAGAATGGATGGAGGATGCAAGGAAAATGGAAAAACCAGGATTTGTGGAGACTGGTGATGATACTGCACATCCTATTGTGCAGATTGGAAAAATTCCTTTGTCTATGCAGGATGGGAAAAAGAAATACCTGTCCGATGTATTTCATGTCCCGAATATCACCAAGAATCTAGTTTCTGTTGGTCAAATGGTTGAACAGGGCTTGCAGGTCAGATTTAATCCTCATGGATGCTTTGTTGAGGATATGAAAAATAAAGGTCGCTTGATAGCAAAAGGAAAGAAGAAGGGCAGAATGTTTACGTTGGATGCAGACATGTCTGAATTGAGTGCAGCAATGTTTGCACGAGACCGGTGTAGTTGCAGATATTGATATCTGGCATAAACGCATTGGTCATGTTAATGTACAGCGACTTAAATCAATGCAGGCCCAAAATATTGTTGCAGGATTGTCAAAATTCAAGGTTGCAAAAATGCATAAGGTATGTGAAGCCTGCCAATTTGGAAAACAGGCAAGGAAACCATTTCCTAGACATGTTCAAGAGAGTAAGAAGCTATTGGAATTAATCCACTCTGATGTGTGGACTACTAAAGCTGCATCTCTTGGAGGCTGTCATTATTTTGTTACTTTTATTGATGACTATAGCAGAAAAGTTTGGGTGTATTTTATGAAAAAGAAAAGTGAAGTTTTTGGGCATTTCAAAACTCTTAAAGCTATGGTTGAAAAAGAAACAGGCCTGCAAATAAAATGCCTAAGGTCAGATGGAGGGGGAGAGTACCTCTCAAATGAGTTTGCAAGGTTCTTGCAGGAGCATGGCATAAAGCAGCAATATTCATGCAGTCATACCCCACAGCAAAATTGAATTGCAGAAAGAAAAAACAGGCATATTGGAGAGGTATCTCGTGCCATGCTTAATGAAAAAGACCTGCCAGATTTTTATTGGGCTGAAGCAGTTGCTACAGCTGTCTACATAATGAACTCCTCCCACTGCAGCAATACATGGAATGACTCCAGAGGAGAGGTATACTGGTAGGAAACCAGATATTTCTCATTTGAAAATTTTTGGCTGCATTGCCTATGTACATGTGCCAGATGAGTTGAGATCCAAGTTGGATCCAAAAGCTGAGAAGTGCATCTTTATTGGTTACTCTCTGCAACAAAAAGGATATAGATGCTATAACCCTTCTACTCGTAAGTTTACAGTGAGCAGAGATGTTGTTTTTGATGAGATGAGTAGTTGGTATAAACCAGTATATGTGATTGATAATGTAGATGCACAAAATGGTAATGTTGCACAGAATTCTCAGCAGCAGTCACAAGATATTAGTGGACCTGGAGCGTCCTCTAGCAGTGGTTCACATTCTTCGCCATGGACAGGCAGATTGAGATCAGGAGAATCTTCTGAAGGCAGCGCAAATAGTGGTCTGCAGGTATCACGAAAAGGAAAAGAGAAGGTAGATCAGCCCATGTTTGATGTGAATGCAGGTCACTCTTATGTGGATGGTAAATCCAGTGGCTCAGAACAGAGCATTGATGATGAGTTGGGTATTCCTTCTATTGTTACACCTGGAGTAAGGAAGACCAGGGATGTTTTGAGAGCACCTGGGAGTGAACCTACTTTGCGCAGGTCTACGAGAGCTAGGTATCCTGTGGATAGGCTGAAATATGATGGATTTACAGCCATTCACTATGCATATATGGTCAAAGTGATACAGGAACCAGAACCCACTTCTTTTGAGCAAGCCATGGGAAAAGAAAAATGGGAGAAAGTCATGGATGAAGAAATGGATGCCTTGGAAGCAAATGCAGATTTCTCACTTTATGTGAGAAAAAACAGAGAAAGGTATTATGCTACTTGTCATTTATGTTGATGATTTGATTATGACAGGTGACAGTGATGAAGATATCCTTCATGTGAAAATGCTATTGAAGCAGAAGTTTGAGATGAAGGATTTGGGAGAGCTGCGTTATTTCTTGGGCATTGAGGTGATTAGATCACCAAGTGGGATACAGCTCTTGCAGAGGCAGTATGGATTGGACATGCTGTCCAAATATGGGATGACAGGCTGTAAGCCTATTTCAGTTCCTTTGGAGCAGAATGTGAAGCTGAGCACAGATGCAGGTGAGCTTTTGGAAGACCCTACTATGTACAGACGCATAGTAGGAAGCTTGATTTATATGACTATTACCATGCCAGATTTGAGCTATGCTGTTGGATTGGTAAGTCAGTTTATGCAGGCTCCAAGGAAACCGCATTTGGATGCGGCTAGACGCATACTCAGGTATGTGAAGTCCACATTGCAGTATGGACTATTTTATGAGACTGGGGTTCAGATACAGTTGCATGGATACACTGATGCTGATTTGGCTGGTAGCATTTCTGATAGACGTTCTACCAGTGGATATGTGTTCTCTTTTGGGAGTGCTACAGTCACTTGGAGCAGCAAGAAACAGCCTACAGTTGCCTTCTCGAGCACAGAGGCTGAGTACAGGGGTGCAGCAATGGCTGCATGTGAGGTAGCTTGGTTGCATAAGCTACTTTATGATATGCATCAGCCTACAGATGGGCCAGTTGTCATTTATTGTGACAACATGAGTAGTATACACTTGGCAAATAACCCAGTCTATCATGCTAGAACAAAGCACATTGAGGTGCATTATCACTATGTACGGGAGAGGGTTTTACTAGGTCTTATTAATCTAGTTTATGTCAGCATAGAGGATCAGGTAGCTGACATATTTACGAAGGCATTGGGCGCAGAGAAGCTGCGCAAGTTCAGAGACCTACTTGGTGTGCAGGAATTGGGATTGAGCTCGAGGGGGAGTGTTGAGATATCGAGCTCCACTTGTGATATGCCAGGGTGACTGTTGTGCATTTATGTCACCGACGTGTTAGTTGTAGATGCGGTTGGTACACCGCCCATGAATAATGGAGACATGATAGCTATCCTTATCTACTCTAGTTCGTGGCTCAGTTAGTATGCCACCTTAGTTAGTTGAGTTTGGTTTGAGACCCATATTTAGGGTTCTTCTATTTCTTTGTATAAGAGTTATTTTGGCTTACACAACTAAGAAGAGAAAAAACTGTTTTCAGCCTCCACCTCTGTGTGTATTCCCCCATTGTGCAAGCAAGAAAGCTACAAGTGAGACTTCTTCCTTCTCTCCCACAATCTTGACACTTGGAGCGTGGAGCTTGAGGATGGAGCTTGCTTGAATCTTGCACTTGGATCGTGGAGCTACCGGAGTGCGCGGGAGAGGAGGTAACTCGATCGGTATCGAGGTAAGCTCACTACACCCGTAGATATGGATGGTGCGTTGGCTATGTGAGAGGTAGCCATTAGTGCTTGGCTTGGAAACTTAAAACAATAAGCAGTCCATGGGTCTTGGCAGTTGAGCGAGAGCTCCCACATTTTGGTTCCGTTGCCAGGACCAACAGATTCAAGCCTTGAGCGCTTGCGCGCTTCGAATCGAGCATCAAAGTAGGGTTTTCCCCGAACCGGTGCTTGAGGTAGATAGGTAGGAAGCGAGGGAGTTTGAAGAGGTATTCGATCTCCTTAGCAAGTAGGTTTTTGGTTTTTGGACTTGGAAAAGCATGATGGAGTAGTGTAGGTATTCCCCTTATGATTTTTTCTTGCATTTAGGAAGGATAGGAGCAAAACATTGGAGCACATAGTAGGATTTTCTATTGATGTATAACAGGCTGAAACAGGGAAAAGAAGGGCAAAAAATGAAATTTTGGGTTAAATGTTGGTGAAGAGAGCAAGACTAAGGTGAGTGCAGGCCTGGGCAGGGTGATAAGGGAGTGGCAAGAAAGGCTACATTTTGCATTGCAGGGTTTCAGGAGAGCTAGAGAGAGAGAGAAAGCCTCATTGCATGGACCTGATTCAATCTGGTCATCTAGGAGTTATTTGCCTAGCACATGTAATTCCACACCTTCCCCTACATGAGTAGCTTGGATATGGAGGTGCTCAACAAGTAGGAAGGCCTCGATCACTCGACGCGATGAATTCTTTGAAGTCCAGTAAAAATCACGTCGCGCTCGGTCTGTCTGAGTGACGATGATTTTGGGCCGAGTCCCAAAATCGACCCTCGGACCACTCGGATGCCACAACCACTCGGCCATTCGGCCCTTTAATATTCGGTCCTCGACCAACTGCACTCGGACGCCTTTCACTTGGCCTATCCGAGTGAAGCATTCGGATAAACTTTGAAATTCGTCCCTCGGCCCTGCCGACTCGGCCCAACCCTAGTCGAACAAGTTAACACTTGGTCCACTTGACTCGGCCCATCCGACTCAACCCTCGGCCAGTCAACCACTCGGCCCTCAGACAACCATACTCAGACTAGTCGAATTTGACATTTGAAACAATTGCATTTGGCTCTTTTTCATTCGGCCCTCGACCCTCGACCATTCGGACGGGCCAAATCGGGCATTCAGCCCCTGCAATTCGGACCTGTTGGGCCGAATTTGGATTTTTCAAATTTTAACATGTAGATCCTAAAACTGACCAAGAGACCATATAGAGCTAAAACCACATCATAGGTCTATCATTGGGTTGAAATCTAGAGCAAGTAGTTCAAAACTTGGCTATAAACGGTCCTTCAAATTGTGCATGGTATTCACCGTAACGATCTTATGGGCCGGGGGGGACTTCCCCCCCTCCCCCACAAACCCTCACAGAGGGCTCTGCCCCCTCTACACCTCCCCCAAGTAGGTTGGAGAGAAAACTCCTGCCATGAAAGGTCCTCCAAATTAGATCCTAGTGTAGTAATGGCTCTACACAAGCATGGATTCTCACTTACAAAGGAGCGACCAAAAGCCCATACCCAAACAAAGACAAACAAAGACCCTAGAACCTCAATGGGCCAATCTAGCCAACAAGGGCACGAAGTCCATACCACAAAACATGTATAGATTGTGTCCAAACTGCATCTAGTCAAAGCGGAATGGAACAACATCAAGCTACGATTGTGAGGATGACTAGATATGACAGTCTTGACGATAGATACACCTTGAATAGCACTGCACAGATGATCCAAGACATCAGTGGTGGGGAATCCACATCTGGCTGTGTAGTTGGGGACTCAAGGGAATTTGTCAGAAGGCTTAAATTTATAAGCCAAGACCTGAAAGATAAAGACATAGAACCGCGTGCTTATCTTAGGGTCAAACTCACTACAAAAAGAGAGTATACTGTTAATGCTCTCATCAATGAAGGGGCAGATTTTAATATCTTGACCTATGAAGCATGGACCCTACTAGGCCAACCAGAGCTCACACCGACTAATGTAACTCTTAGTCCTCTTACGGGGGACACCCACAAACACTCATAGGAAAGTGCAAATTCCTTGTAACAATTGAAACCGAAAGCTTTCCTGTCCTATTCTATGTTTCTCCAAATAGTGCTAGTTGTGGAAAGGAAACCCTCCTTGGACGACCCTTCAAATGGGTGTCAAGAATCGCGTGGTGGGGGACTTGCTCAAGATGCTGCATTGAACACACACAGAATGCACAAGGAGAAGCTCACTCAAGAGACAAGAAGAGAGATGGATGCCAAAACGTTTTCTTGCTGGTTTCTTCTTCTTCTTCCACACACTTTACAATGTACACAAAGTATAGATAAGATACAACATAAAGGAAAGTGGCCTACTAAGTCAAACAATGCATAACCGACCACACTAGTCGACTGGCACTATAACTATGCCAGCTGTAAATAGGTGTAACAGCCTGAATATAATAAGTAGTGAGCCAGTGGCCATGTGAGAGTCATAATGACCACCAACATGCTAAGTGTAGACATGTGGACCCATCTAACCAGGCGGTCCATCATCAATGTCCACATGTGTTGAGCTTGTCATCTCAACAATGGGCAACCAAGTATGAGGCAAACTATGTCGCTTAGAGGATACACTTGACGCTACTGGGTGTGAGGATAATCATAACCTTTAGTAAGGGTGACCTCATCAAACCTTGAGGGAAAGACAAGGAACATTCCAACATGCCAAGCAAGCCTAGTGATGAGAGCAAGGACTTGTTGAAAGAGTTGCTACAAGCGCTTGTTGAACAGAGAGAACTAGTGAGTGAGGCTAGGCTTGAAACAAGAAGGTCAAGAGACAATGCCAAGGGTAGGCTTGGGACTTACAAACATCGTAGAAGACCACGAAAGAAGGCCAAGCCTTATAGACAAAGTCACTGATGGAGAGCTAGCACAACGCTATGGATATCCAAAGCGTCACTACATGCGCAAGGGTATTACGTAGGTAACCAATGGATTTGGGTACCAAAACCCCCTGCTAAACCATCTCTATCAGCTGAGGGCCAGATTGCATCAAAAGCAAAGAAGCACAAGAGGAAATCTAAGAGAGAATCCAGGTCTCGGGACAAGAAACCAAACATGAGTATTAGAAAGGAAGAGCCTAGCATGCTTAATAAGCAGATGTCAGATGTAACCATTGAGCATGCACAAAGACCACTAGTGCTCAAGGAGCTTTTGACTTCCCAAGAGGATCATGAGCACCACAAGCACAATGCTGCTCATAAGAAGGCTGATTGCTCAACAAAGCAAATGGCACAATCGTCTAACAGCCGCGAGCAAATCTTTCAGCCAATGCCAGGTTCACCTAAGAGTCCCAGATCTCCTACACACTCTTTTCCTAAATGGTACCGAATGGCCTAAGGACTTGACACTGCAATCCACCAATAGTAGCCAGTCCACTAAACTAGTTGCTACCACTTCCAATCAAGGATCACAATAATCACAGCCCTTGGCCATGACAATGCCCCTTGCGGAACATATCCTTAGCCATTCAGCTGTGGAGGAGGTATCGCAACCAACATCCTTGACAACTCCAACACTTCCAAAGCACCTAAAGCCTAGGCTTGAGGAGCTAAACCGAGGGGAATTAGCTGAAGAGCTAAACTCTCCAAAAAGAGAAGCAGTTGTACTCTCACAACCTAGCAAGGTTGTTCAACAGGCCGCAGCTATATCCCATGAGGACACACTAGAGAAAGAGAGTCCTAAGGCCCAACCAAGCACATCAACGATTGACCTAGTTCAAGGTCTTGAGTTTATAAGGGATATACCTTTGTTGACCAAGAAAAAAAGGAGAAAATAGCAAAAACAACAACAGCTACAAGTGGTTGTGGACACCAAGAAGACAGACACCAAGAGCACGGAAGGGCTTGGGAATAAAGCATCGAGTCCACCCACTAAGGAACCCATTGCCATCTCTCCTAATAGAGTGAAACCTTAGACACATCCATGTGTTCTGACAAGTCAAAGCAACCATTACAATCAACGGTTGCCTGCAACACTCAATCCATCAATAACAGAACTTACATTGACCAATCAAGAGTGGATAAAACACTGTCACAACAGGTTGACAAAACTATACCAGTCACATTTGAGGAGAACCATGACAAAATAGCAGCAAAGCCTTAGAAGAAACATGAAAACCCCAAGGATAAAAGCAATCCTAGCATTGACCAATCTTGCTCATCTAGGCCTGATCCCCCAATTATGCTAAAGCCTAGGGAAACTCCTAGAACCTTGCATGAGATAGCAACCGAGCAAGCCCTCATTGAACATAGAAGTGTCGCAAAATGCTTAATTGAGTTGGATGCTAAGCTCAAAGTGTTCTCACATGTCTATGTCCTGGAAGACATGGGCACATTCCCTAGGAAGCAGCTTGAAGAATACTTGCCATTTCCCCTATCTTGGGAAGAGCAAGAACATATTGACGAGCACTATGATAGGCTACTGCATGAGCGCATGTGACTCATCTCTGACGAGGAAGCCGACGAACTACGCTTAACTGTAACATTCAATGATGTGCTCTACCAACCAAATATCTTAGAGATAGATCTACTAAAGCGGCAATCAGAGGGTCGAAGTCAATTTGAAAAACGTTGGTTTGAAAATTGCATTGCAATGGCCGAACTAGGAGTCCAGATTATGACAGTCTCAGAGGAGCGATTGGCTGAATGGCATTCTCGAAGAGACCCAATCTATGTGGCGTCGACTTCCTTTCGAGTATTAACTGCCATTCGGGGAATGGACTTAGCCGGAACTAGCCAAGAGAACTCTCTGGTGGCTGATAAGGTTCTCACTGAGGAGGAGTTACATGTTGCCAATAGACTCAAACAAGGTACCCTCCTACTCAATGTTGCAAAATATCTATTATTATTGAGTAAGCTACCACGAGTACTAGATGCATGTGCCACACTCCAATACAATCCTAAGTTCTACAATTGGTTTTTATCCTCACGAAGTGACATGGATTCATAAATGTGTACATAAATAAGCAATGAGTTTTGTGACCATGTATAGATAGTATCAACACACATAAGCAATGATAGTCAAGTGCAGGGAGAAGAGTTGGGTTTGACAGGCTGAGCTCCTCAGGCCCTCCTCTCACCACATGTCCAGAAGTTGTGGGACTATTCTCGCCTCTAGGTGGAGCGCATGCAACCCTCATTACCACCATAGGAAGCCCTGACCAACACCTTTGAGGGCGTAGACGGGGCATCGTCCCCTTCTATACACCTTTTCCCTTTTCGGTCTGTCCTTCTGGGGACGAGCCCTGCTCCACTCCATCATGACCAGTCCGTGCAACTTAGCATACGCCAAGAGCTGCTAATGTGACCGGAATACACACCCCAGTCGAAGAAAAGCGAATATCATTACGAGGGCCATCCCTCTACAACAAACACTGCATGACTCACCTCACTGCACTCCTCCTCATATGCGCTTGATAATCCACTGTTTAAAGTCTAACCTTGGTTCACATTTTGCAGGTTCCTTTACAGTAGCCGTCATGGAGCACCCAGTGCAGCTGGCTTGCAAGGATGCTATCCGCCTTCGGAGGGAGCATGCAGCACAAGCTTCTCCGCCAGAACGCTATGTACCTACCCTTAAGAGGTATGCAAAGAAAACGAGGTCCCAAGCGACACCGCCCCAGACACAAGCCAAAAACTTCCTAGGCCAGGAAAACAAAAGCTCAAGGGAATGCTCGAGGTGTGGCAACCCCGACCGTGTGGGCCCTCCCCAAAAGCTTAGGCACTAGATGCTCAAAGGATAAGGAAGATCGATTCAAGAAGGAATTTGATGAATTGTTTTGAGGCATTCTTGAGATCGAGGCAGCCAAGGACTATACCTTTTGGGTCCCAGCCAACGTCTTCCCAGCCCAGCCTGCCAGGAGCCCACCACCGGCACAACCTCAGTCACTTGATCACCCAAATTCACCCCGTCTCATACAAATCAAGTAGGCCCTATGTTGTATGAACTGCTTGCCAAACGCCATCCTCCCACAAATATTTGTTTTTAAGTGGCGAAGGGGTAAGCCTCCCCCAACTTACAAACCTTCCTTACTACTAATGCATGGCACATCTTTAACAAGCTCAGATGAGATGCATCGCAATCAACACCATAGGATTTAGATGAAGTAATATATTTTTGCGTTGCAGTTGTTCATCATAATTGATGCATGTGATTTATATATACTCTCACGAAGCATCAAGTGGATGTAGGATGACACATGTCTTTGTACGAAAGTGTTCAATGCCTAAGTCACTGCAAAACCACCAACCTCACAAGAAGCATGACAGAAGCCTCACCGCTGGAAGTGAAAATCACCCTTGCGATCGTCCACATCGCATGGCCCACAACGTGATCAGTGGCAACTCTCTCCTTTTGGGTCAAACTCTACACTTGGCACTCACGGCAAATGTTACCTCAATTGCACCAACATCGCACGTTACAAATAGGTTTTACAAAATCTCTAGTGTATCTCCCCATCTCAACGATGGTTTCTCTAGCAACGAGGCTAGGGCACAATCATCGTTGTAATATCCATCTCCAGAGCCTTCAAATCTTGACATTTTCTAAACCATGGAAAGGCTGTGGCCTCAGCGTATTGCAATGGTTGTACTCATGTTATTCCTCCTTCTTTTTTTAAAGAGTGTGGGAAAGAAAAGGAAAGAAGAAAAAGAAAAAGAAAAAGAAAAAAGAAAAAAAAACGCACTCACAATCATAGCACGACACCAAGGGGTCCTCAAATTTGGTATGCCCAGTGACCTTGGTCGGCTGGCTCCATCCCTAGTCCCCTAGCCCTCTACACATCCCTCACAATTGTTCAGGGCACATCAAGGTTAGGACATACCTAGGGAGCTTGTCCTGTCACCCTGACCCATTTGCACGATTCCTTTTTGCACTCCACCTTACTACCATCGCAATCGATTGTGGTAAGCACCACACGAATGGCCATGAAAAGTAAACCGTACTCATCGAGCAAGCCCAGTAGCTACCAGCCTACTGAAAGTTCAGTGTCAATGTGTTCAATTATGCTACATCATGCAATCACAACACAAAGGATGTCTCATACACCTTCCTGTGTACTTCTCAACATGGACAACTTTGCTTCATCCACACATTGTTATGAGGAGCCAGACCCGCAGTCTTCTAACTACGTAATATCTAAGTATGCACAAGCACTCATATAATATTTACACCAAAATATATACACAGTTTGGGTCCTCAAGTGCAGGACAATACTCTCAGCTTGCTTAGAGTTTGACATGTCTCCCCAACTAACAGAACTACGTCTTGTGCACGATAAAGAAGACTAGCACTACCCCGAGGGAGAGACCACATATGAGAGGTTTTCAATTGCATGTATTGAAGAATCCGAAGAAAGTGTCGTTCGCTCTTCATCGTCACTCACCTCTGAATTCTTATCCTTTATCATCCTGCAAGTCCGTCAAGAATCGTCATGTGCAGAATCCCCAAAAACCAATACCTCTGCCAGCAATCAATGCAATCCCCAACAAAGAACAGCCCTATCACCAACTCCAACAACCCTCCCACTAGCCACCCAGGCCAACAACGTACCCCCAATGACCTTCCTCCACACCACCACCAACACACCTCCACGGCAACCACCGATGTCCCACATCTTCAGTGCATGCCAAAGCCTGCTACCTACGACGGTGAGTGCCATGGGACTAGTACTTGTCTAGGAGGGGGGTAATGTTAACCCTCAAATGAATAAGGTGGAAAAGCTGAAAAATCTAAAGTAAAAGACAAGGCAAAGGCAAAAGTGAAACAAAAGAAGAAGGCACGCCAAGAAGAATTTGAAAACACAAGAAGTGCAGAAAAGTCCTAAATCAAGAAAAAATGTGCACGAGAAAAAGTGCGAGTCTATACTTTTGTAAAAAAGCGCAAGGTGCACCATGATTTATTTTAAGAGTGCCAGGTTCTCACTCGTGCAATATGTAAATGTAGATGGGCGGTGGAAAGGAAGCTAGAAAGATAGGAGGACAATGGGAAAAAGGGCCTGGCCATGTAAAAAACGTGATAAGGGGATGACCGTCCAAAAGGGATTTAGGGTTTTGTATATAAAGTTGAAAAGTGAATGAGAAGCTCATTCTTGTGTGTGGCCAAAAGTGGCTCTCTTCTTCTTCTTCTTCTTGCTTTCTTGAGCTTGTGCTTGAGAGAGGGAGTATGAGAGTGTGAGGGAGTGAGTGTGTGAGGGTGAGGGACCGGGGAGGAGAAGCTCTCTATCTTCTCCGCTCTTCTTCTCTTCTCTTGTCTTGCTCACGGCAATGGAGCTTGGAGCATGAATCTTGAGGATGGAGCTTTCTTGAAGCTTGCACTTGGATCGTGAAGCTACCAGAGTGCGCAGGAGAGGAGGTAACTCGATTAGCATGGAGGTAAGCTCACTACATCCGTAGATACGGATGGCGCGTCGGCTATGTGAGAGGTAGCCATTAGTGCTCGACTTGGAACGCTTGAAACAATAAGCGGTCCGTGGGTCTTAACAGTTGAGCGAGAGCTCACACATTTTGGTTATGTTGCCAGGACCAACGAATTCAAGCCTTGGGCGCTTGCGCGCTTTGAATCGAGCATCAAAGTAGGGTTTTCCCCGAACCGGTGCTTGAGGTAGATAGGTAGGAAGTGTTGGGGGTAAAGGCACCTCCGCCTAGCCGCCCATGTATTACTACACTGACAGTCACTGCCATTGCACATTGCAGGTGGTGGGCGCCCGTCACCATCACTTTATTCTTTATTCTTTTAGTGATAGTTTGAATAAAGGAAGGCCCGGTCACACATTGTGACCGTTGGAGTTCCCATTTCTTGTCTCTCTCTTTCTTGCTCTTGCTCTCTCGCCATATCTCTCGAGTGCAAGCTTCGATCCTACTCACCTTTCAACTGGTGTTAGAGCACGGCTTCCTGACTCTTGAGCTTGGCTTGTGGCATTCTCAGCTTCCCATTGACTCCCCACTCGCATCGGGTCTCCTTCTCGGTAGCCATAGCTCATTCTCTTGAGCTCCTGTCACTCCCCGGCTTCCTGAGCTTCTTCCCAGCCTATTGAGGCACCATTAGGGCATTGACATTGAGGTATTGCTTCATTATTTCAAAGTTTTATTTCAATCGACAAGTCTAGGTAAACAGGGCAGCCACCATTGAAGCTTCCAACCTTCATATCTCTTTGCCCCCAGTTATGGGCTGCTAGAGACTTGTTCCTAGGCCCCTTTGGCTCATGTTTGAGCCCTCCAACCACTCCAGAGTTACCACATGGACCAGTAGGAGCAGCATCAAAATCACACAATTTTTGCCTATTTTTTGGGTAGCCACATAGTTAGCCACTTCAGCTCCAGCTCCAGCTTGGCATTGATCACTTGTTCAGGCTCCATTTCACGACTTTTTTACACATGTATTGTACTTGGCATTGATCCTTTGAGATTAGGCATTGGTTGGTGGCTAAAAACAGTGTTTTAGGACTGTTATAAATAGTCCACAAACATTTGACGCTAGTGCTACATTCACAGTTTATGCCTATGCTTGTTTGGGCATGACTACATAACCGATTTGATGCCTATTGCATCCCGATTGATTGGGGGATTGAAGCTACATGTAATGCTATGATTTTGGCCTGATTGTAGGGCTGGAAATACTCAGTTTATAATAGTAAATGCATGCTGAATACTCTTGGGCTGAAGCTATCTTTCATGCTTTGACATATGCCTATTGGTTCTGGGTGTATGTCTTGGGTTATGCTAATATGTATTGATCATCAAGGGATGACTTTGAACTTGTCATTGGATTTGGATGCTTTTGGAAGCTTGAGATTATTTCAGCCCGCACTTATTGACATCGGTTTATGCTTGACAGTGGTCAGTGCTTTGACAGTTACATGCTCTTTGGGCTCATGCTTACCCGACGCCTACGGCTTGATGCATTTGTCTTGGCACAGTGTACCATGTACTTGTTGAGCTTCAGTGCTCTCTGAAGACTTGGCTTGGATTCTCATTTGCTATTTTGGAATTTTGTATTGGATGTCATTTTGGTTGTCAGAGATATTTATTAGAATGTATGTCTTGCTCATGGATGCTACCTACAGTTGCTTTGTAGACGTCATGCTCTTGGGATGCTATTGAGGCATTGTATTGGTTACCTGTCTTTGGTACTCTGACTTAGTTCGATTGAGTTGTTGAGCTCGTTTATCTGCCTTTTGTGCCAATGGGAGCATATTGTATGCTTGACCGACATTGAGCAAGAGGTTTATGCTATTTTGAGCATTTTGTATATACTTGAGACTTTGGGATCTCTTACACTTAAATGTTGCATGGTTCATGCACTAATATGTTGGAGTCACTTTTGACCTGAGCTTGGGCTTCGCACTCTTGTGAGCATACACCTACTGGTGTCAGGTCTTGCTAGTGTTATGTATACTTTGCTCTATTGTCCAGGGGGTATGCCTACTCATTGATGGATGCTTTGGTGACATGTTTGGGTGTTTTCTCAGGGTCTTGATGACTATTTGGTGTTGATTTATGCCCGTTTATGGTTGGTCATGTCTTGTTGTCATTTCTTGACTTGGTGCAGTGATTTGGTCAACAATTGCCTCTCACAGTATCCTACTATCATTTATTATAGCAAGCATATAACTCTAGATTGACATGGATTTTTCATGCTAAAATATTGTGACATGATGTACTTTCACTAGTAATTTGTGGGCAGCAGCTTTGGTTACACTTTTCCCGCCATTTTCTCTCAATTTTGGTGATTTTTTTATCATTTTCTGCAGTAAACAGCAAGTAGTTTTGAACTGTCTACAGTCTTCCACCCTACATTATGGTGAGTTCGTCCACTGATCATTCTATTTTCAACATCTCTAAGCTTGATGGTACAAATTACTCTTATTGAAAGAGCCAGATTTGGCAAGTATTGGTGTAGAAATCGCATATCAAACCATTGAGGTTCAGCGGGGCAGCCACTTGCAACTATGCCAGATGAGGAATGGTTTGAGCTTGATGAGTTATGCAAGTCCACTATTGTATTATCTCTTACAGAACAGGTTCATTACAATGTATTTGAGGAAGAACAAAGTGCACGGCAGTTGTGGGATAAAATCAAGAATCTCTATGACAAGAAAAGTCCAGCGAGTCAGATGTATTGGTTGAAGCAGCTTATGGATCTGCTCATGAAGGAGAATGTGACTATGTCTGCTCACTTGAGCCAGCTCCATGCTATACTCAAGAACTTGACTTCGTAGGACATCACTTTTGCAGAGGATGTCATTCCTATTTTCTTGCTTGGTTCTCTTAATGAGTCATGGGATGTATTTCACACTGCATTATGTGCCTCTGCTGCTACCTTGAAATTATCTGATGTTGAGAGTGCTCTTCTACAGGAAGAGGTTAACCGTAAGAATTTGGATGCCTCTCGTGTGTCGCATGCTATGACAGTTTTAGGCAGGAATGATGGATATGGAAAGCATGGCAGTGGCAGTGGCAGTGGCCATGGACGGGATTCTCAAAAATCTTGGTCTAAGTCTCGTGGAAAGTCACGTAGGAAATCCCGTGGAAGGAATGCAGATGTTACTTGTCACCATTGTGGAAAAAAGTGCCATACTAGGCCACAATGCCATGAACTGCTCAATGAAAGGCGCAAAGATAAGGGGAAAGACAAAGTGTAGGATAAGTCTTCTGATCGCAGCATAGTGCCTACAAAGTCCAATGTTAATATTGAAGAGATCAATGTTATGCAGCCTGAGGATGTTGATGATGATGATTATATCCTTGCAGCCTCTTCTAGTGCTTTGTAGATAACAAAGATACACTCTATGTATGCACAGTGTTGGGTCTTGGACTCAGGTGTATCCTTTCATGTGACACCTTGCAGAGAGTGGTTTCATTCATACCATACTGTTTTGGGTTCTGTGTGCTTGGGTGATGACATGTAATATTTCCACACAATAAAAGTTAGTTGGTTAGTTCAAAAGTTAGTTAGTTAATTAATAAGTTAGTAAGATTACTAACTAAAGACTAACTAAGGTAAAAACTAATTAACATTAATTATTAATAATTTTTATTTAATTTAAAATATTTTATTTAGAAAAATCAAGAGTCGTAAATTCGATATTTTTTTTCGAATTGGCAAGGACCGTGGCTATCCTTCACGTAAATTACAACGTGAACGAAACTTATGAGTTATATTAATCACTAGGATAATGTGTATAGTTTGGATGGTCTAAAAATATTAGACTCTTGGACAAGACTAGAATATTTTAGATATTTTAGAGATTATCTTAATTATTTAAAAAAAAAAGATATGGAGATTTCTAGAACTAGATGTTATTTAAAAGAAAAAAAACAAGTGATGTGTTAGTTAGTTTGAAGATTTTATAAAAAGAAAAATAAAGAAAAGTGACTGGCGAAATCGCGCGCGCCGCGATCGCAGTTTACAGGCAGTAGACAGCACTTCGAACAGAGAAAAGAAGAAGGAGTGAACTGAGAGCTTTCTAACCAAGTGTCTTGGGGTTTTACCCCCCTTTCGGAGCCAATGGAACCATCAGATTTATGATCTGAGCATCAGATCACTGATCTTTCCAAGATCCCCCTCCACAAAGAGCTCCACTTCTCAACCACAAGCCCTCTTCCCCAATTCACTATAAATACGAGGCATGGGAGAGGCATAAGGGACATAAGGAGACCCCGAGAGGCTGTGAGAGAGAAGAAGAGAGAAGGAAGAATACTCCTTCAAGAGGCTGCGAGAAGCTAGAAAGAGAGAGTGAGAGAGAGAGAGAGAGAGAGAGAGAGAGAGAGAGAGAGAGAGAAAGAGAAAGAGGAAGAGAGTTAGCTCAAATCCCTTGTCTCGATCCTCAACTAAGCCATATTCTCTACCCTCTCTCATCTAAAATCTATCCCACCTTCCCTATCTCTCAAACTCCTCGTGGACGATGGCTCCAAAGCGACAAAGTGGAAAAACCATGGAAATTAACGCAACCGGTCAAGCAACGGGTATTGCCAATGATACGGGAGTGCCCGAGGTTGCGGGAATCGCCACCACAATTGGAACAGCGGGTGTGGCTAATGCGAGCGCGAGTAAAGATGAAGTTCCTAATGTCGTCATGCCACCAAACCAGGTTATTCATTACTAGATTATCAATTTTATAATATAAGATAAATTACATAGGATATTAGCTTTCATATTCTTCGCTTACACATAACTCATCTAGAAAGACATATTAATTCAAGCATAAAACGATTAATCACTATGATTTCTAGCTAGAATAGTTGGGATACTAAGGCATAGAATCAAGATAGAATTAATTGTCAAAGGTTATTGTACATATGTCTTTATGCGTATTCAATAGAGTTATGATCAAAATGCGACAAGGTTAAGAACTGATTAGTGAAGGTTATAGAAACTGGTTATCTATTTAGGAATCCTAAAGATCATCTCGTTGAGTTTATTGACACAATATATTTTCTTAAGGGATTTTGCTTATGTTAGATAAGTGAATCCAAACGGAAAACTCATGCCCTGCTTAACATGTTTTAAGAGGTGTACTCAACACTTCTTTATGGGAAGAAGAATCCCCATTAGAATGGAAGGTTACCTTAGGATAAGGTCTACCTTGGCTATGTGAAACTGTGATTTACATGTTGGGATGATTGTCATTGCACTATTTGATACATATTTGAAAGGACTGTTTGTGTTTGCTAGAATCTAGATTTTGATTGAAATTATTGCCAACAGAATAAAAGAAAGGATCGCGCTAGGCTACCCCCAAGCTAGCGGCGAGACCCTACTCCAAGGGGGTCATGATTATCGCTACGAGAGGCTTGGACCGGCTCCGTAGGCGAAAGGTCTGTCAGTAGGGATAGTCTCGGGCAGTAGGAATTGTAGGTGCCAGAGGGGGCTCTGGCTGTAAATCCTGCATTGTTCCAAGAATCTGACGAGCCCCTTCGTGACCCAGGATGGGATCCTGGAACCCTAAATACTAGTTATGAGGGTGGAATCTTGGTGGACAGAATGTCCTTATGGAATTCTGTGTATCTTCCGCTGGGACGGAATGATGAAATTGTAGTAAGACTTCCAATATAATAAAGAAGTTTGCTTTACTGTTCGAATTGTATGCGTGTTAGTGAGATAAATTATGTGAAGGAACGTGTGACTAAATGGATTAATTAAGGAAGCTGGTTGTATATGTTTCAATAAATGTGTTGTAGGTAATTAAAAAACTAAAGATGACCCATCATCAGAGGAAAGCGGGTGGGCGTAACCCCCGACGGGTCCGTCCAATGGTAGGGTGGTCCCGGTTAGCTGGGAGCTTTTCTACATCGGGTATAGAAATAGGAAGACGATAAATTGACCAAGTAGTCATTAGGTAGAACCGACTTGCATTGTTTTAGGGGACCGGAATGGGATTTTGCCTTATGGGCAGGAGGGTTGACGTACCACACTCCCCTCCGTCTCCCATTCTCTTTGAACCAAGTGCAATGGCAAGTCCGCTTCAGATTGAGTAATCCTCTAGAAAGTGGAACTCGAAATTACTGACGCTAGCTGGTTGCTAGGAGACCCATCCGATTTTAGGAACCCAAGTCTTCAGGTCGATCCTAGTGGGTTCGGCCAGAACTCTCCCGTTGCGAAGTAGACTCGGTAGGGCCTAAGTGAAAATCCCGTGATGTTCCAAGGGAGCACCGGGTGGTATCATTTATGGAAAAACCTACTGATGGACTACTAAAAGGTGTCCCGTGGATTGGGACTAGCGGACACCTCACAGTTGGTATCAGAGCGCACGTTAGTATAGATTACGATGTAAGCTTAAGAAAAATATTATTTTTTTCTAAGCATAGCCTAGGACATGTTTTCTTCCCTTTATTAACGTATGTTTTTTGAATTATGGCAGAGTAATGAATCTTGGAAGCGATTCTTGATCTTTCAAGTAATGTTTATGTCAGCTATGCATTCATCCAGTTTTTCCTGGAGAATTCAGATGATGCGAGTACTAGATCAGTTGTACAACCCGTCGCCTCTATATCGTGAAAGACGGTGGATGATTAGTGGAGGATATTGCTATATTGATGCAAGCCGTCTAGCTTATCTTCAAAATAATCTGAAAAGGGTAAAATGGATGGAAGATCTTAAAGTTGTTAAGATCTATCTATTTCATGAGGCCACTGTAAACTCAACCCTGTATACTAGAGGCAAGAAGATCAAACTAAACCAATATATCTATGGGGAAGTTACGAAGATCCTTCCGGCTGACAGAATAAAAGTCATAGGTCGCTCTAGCCGCCGCAACTACAAAAAAGAGGGATTTCCTGAACTCCCTCAAAAATATAGATTCCTAGATATTTACTCTCCGAATCCAAGTTACTTCATAAAGGATGTATCAGAATGTCATACTTAGATTGTAGTAGGGAATCCTTTCCTGAGAGAAAATAAGATGAGCCTGCGAGCCATCTGAATAATGTATTTCCTTCCATCTGATTACCTTGTATATCCGTTGTAATAAAAGATTGATTGATACTTCATCAATCAAAGAAATAATGCAATCCTATTTTATTATATTTGTCTTGAAACCTCTGAAATTGCAATTTAATTTTATGGGAAGAAAGTTGATTTGAGAGTTGTTTCAGTAAACTAAGCAAGAGATATTTTGAGTACTGAACTCTATTATTGACGCTACATAGAGTTGTAAAATTTAACTTACGAATTTCTAAAAATTTCCCAGAATCTTGCACCCACAATAATTCCCAACGAAGCTCAAGAGAAAAGGAATTTATTGAAGCAAGTCAAACCTCCAGAGTTTAATGGGAAAGGCGAAAATGTGGAAGCTGATGCAGAAATTTGGATCGAATCGATGGAAGACTATTTTACTGCTGCTGAAACTATCCCAGCCAACCAAGCCATGATAGCTAAGCTAAAATTAATTGGCGAAGCTCGACTTTGGTGGAAGCAGTGGTGCCGAGATCAAGGTGTCCCTGAAAATACCATTACTTGGGATTTGCTGAAAGAAGCTGTAAGAGGAAGGTATTTACCTCCAGCTTATCGCACCCAAAAGATGAACGAGTTCTTCAATTTGAAGCAAATGGGACTGACCTTGGAAGCATACTACTCCAAGTTTGTTTCTCTTCTTAAATATGCACCCCCCATGGATACGGTTCAACAAGTGTCCAAGTTTTGCAATGGGCTAAATTATCCTCTGAACACTCGTTTAGAATCAATGCGCCCCATAGACCTCCAGGATGCTTTGATTCGAGCTACTCCTATTGTGCGGGAAGTACAATCAAAGCCTAATAACAATAAGTTCTGGAGCTACAATAACCAGAACAAAGGAGGATTCAAAGGTCAAGCAAAAAGAACCCAAGGACAATTTTTCCAAGGACAAAAGAAGAAGGCAAAATCCAATGCAGTTGGAAATTTTATTACTACCCAAGGAAACAGGGATGGTCTTAGGTGCTTCCATTGTAATGAGACAGGACATTTCAGGAGAGATTGTCCAAAGCTTGGTAGAAACCATCACCAAGGCCAATTTCGAGGTCAAGGCAGAGCTGCCCAAGGTCGTGGTCATGTAGCTATGGCAAGAGGAAGAACGTCAAATATTACCCTAAAAGAGACTAATAAGGAGGAAGACCCTACTATGGAAGAATATATTGAAAGAGCAACTGTTCATGCTGCATTCCACAGGAAAGGACCAAATCGTCAATATTCGGTAATACAGACACCGGCTAGTCACCAAGGTAAATCATTTAAAGTTTTGATTGACTGTGGAAGTACACACTCATTTATTTCACCCAAGTGTGCTAAGAAGATAGGTATAGATACTGTAAATGCATCAAAGCTGCTTGTGGAATTAGCAAATGGAAAGGAAGTACTTTCTACACAGCAAACTGCCAAGGTAGAGTTTAACCTAGGGGAAAACCTTTCAAGTATGAGGTTCAGAGTAATGAACCTAGGAGCCTATGAATGTTTACTAGGAATGGATTGGCTGATTCCCAATGATGCTCATATCCATTGTGGAAAAGGTCAAGTCACATTTCAGGATTTGAATGGTGAAATAGCAACTACACAAGGTGAAACAGGGAAACCTAAAGTTCAATTGGCAAAAGCTTCTCGAATTGTGAAAGGCTTGAAGAAAGGATTACCTATTTACTTGATCAAGCTTAACAAGACAAATCAAGATGATCTTGCAGAAGAAGAACCATCCTGGTTAAAAGAGTATGCTGACATATTTCCTGAAGAGCTAACTGAGTTACCTCCGGAAAGAGAAGTTGATCATGAGATCAAACTTGTTCCAGGAGCCGCTCCGGTGGCAAAAAGACCTTACAAAATGTCTATTCCTGAAGCCATCGAACTAAAAGAGCAACTCAAGCAACTGCTAGAACAAGGGTATATCCGGCCAAGTAGTTCACCATGGGGAGCCCCAGTATTATTCCAAAAGAAGAAAGATGGAACTCTCCGTCTTTGTATCGACTACCGAGGGCTAAACCAGGTGACAGTAAAGAATAAATACCCAATCCCAAGGATTGATGAGCTTCTTGATCGTCTACAAGGAGCAAAGATCTTTTCTAAGATTGATCTTCGGTCAGGATATTACCAAATTAGAGTCAAGAATGAAGATATTCCAAAGACCGCCTTCAACACAAGATACGGCCATTTCGAATTCATTGTGATGTCATTTGGATTGACAAATGCTCCAGCTACCTTCAACAGGTTAATGCAGGACATTTTTAGACCCCACCTTGATGACTTTGTCCTTGTGTTCTTCGATGACGTCCTAACTTATTCTAAGGAGGAAGAGGATCATGAACCACATCTTCGCATTGTCCTAGAGACAATGAGAACACACAAGTTGTATGCCAAGAAGAAGAAGTGTGCATTCTTCAAAAGAAAGATTGAATACTTGGGATTCATAGTGTCTATTGAGGGTATATCAGTAGATCCTACCAAGGTCAAGGATGTTCAAGATTGGCCATCCCCAACCACTATCAAGGAAGTGAGAAGTTTCCTTGGCCTAACAGGATGGTATAGGGTATTCATCAGAAACTATGCTCAAATTGCAGCACCTCTTACAAATTTACTTAAGAAGCAAGTTGCCATTAATTGGACGCCAATCGAACAATCTAGCTTTGAGCAACTAAAGCATAGTCTGGTAACTGCTCCTATCTTAAGGCTACCTGACTTAAGCAAGGAATTTGAAGTTGTCACAGATGCCAGCTCTCTTGCATTGGGATGTGTGCTAATGCAGGAAGGACATCCTATAGCTTACTCTTCAAGAAAATTGAAAATCCATGAGCAGAAATATGCTACTCATGACCTGGAGTTATTAGCTGTGATTCATGCTCTCAAATTATGGAGACATTACTTGCTTGGAAATAAGTTTTCCTTAGTCACAGATCATAAAAGTCTTAAGTGGATTTTTACTCAACCTGATCTTAATATGAGGCAACGACGTTGGATCGAGGTTCTACAGGAATATGACTTTGAAATTAAGTTCAGACCCGGTAAAGAAAATGTAGTAGCAGATGCCCTTAGCCGTAAAGCCTTCCTTAATGCTCTTATCACTGAAGAACCATCTAGGTCAAAAACTCTGGCTACAATGGTATCGATGCCGACTAATCCTATCATCGAGTTGACCAAGGATGAAGCAAATAAGGACCCAGACTATCAACAATTGTTTTGGGAAGTTCAGAATAAGGAACAAGATCCCAAACTCAAGACTAAGTATCAGGAATTCTCTATAGATGAAGATGAAGGACTTGTTTATTTCAGAATGAGACTATGCATTCCTTCAAGTCAGACTCTCAAGAAAAGGATACTTTGGGAAGCACATGATTCTCCTTTTTCAGGACACCCAGGATATGCAAAAACTCTTAATGCTGTCAGGAAAAGTTATTATTGGCAAAAACTCAAGGGTGATGTACTTAAGTATGTCACTGAATGTCTAAATTGCCAAAGGGTAAAATCTGAACGTGTCAAGTTACCAGGAAAACTCCAGCCACTTGACATTCCCCAGATGAAATGGGAATTTATTAGCATGGACTTTGTAGTTGGGTTACCTTCTGTACAAGGAGGATATAACTCAATAATGGTAATAGTAGACATGCTAACAAAGGTCGCTCATCTTCTACCAACAAAAACCAATTACAAGGCTTCAGATATTGCTAGAATTTTTGTAAAAGAGATTTTTAGGTTACATGGGTTACCTAAAAGGATCATCAGTGATCGTGATTCTCTTTTCACATCACACTTCTGGAAGAGTTTATTTGAAGCCATTGGAACCCAACTTTGTTTCAGTACTGCTTATCATCCACAAACTGATGGGCAGACAGAACGAGTTAATCAAGTAATTGAGGATATTCTACGTGCATATTGCAGCAAGGAACCTAAAAGGTGGATTCAGTATCTATCCTTAGTGGAATTTGCCTATAATGCCTCCTATCATCGAAGTATTCAGATGACTCCATTTCAGGCACTATATGGTCAAGATTGTCGTATGCCACTTAATTTTTCCGATCCTACTCTAAGGGTAGAAGCCTCGAGAAAAATGTTAGAAGAAATGGATGATCAAATCAAGATCATCAGACAGGATATTCAAGCTGCCAAGGATCGACAAAAGGCGTATGCTGATCTAAAAAGGCAAGAACGAATCTTCAAAGACGGAGACATGGTCTTCATCCGTGTCCATCCAAAGAAGAGTTCTTTGTCTTTAGGTGAGTTTAAGAAGCTAAGTCCAAGATATTGTGGACCCTATAAGATTCTCAAGTGCCTAGGACCAAGCGCTTACAAGATACAACTCCCTGAGAATATAAAAATCCACAATGTATTTCATGTTAGCTTATTGAAAGCATACGTAGCTAACCCTAACCATATCCTTGATGATGAACAAGTTGTAATACCTAGCCAAGGAGTCCTTGAGCTACAACCTGACAGAGTAATTGATGTAAGGGAGAGAAAATTGAGGAGTAGAACCCTTAGAGAATACCTTGTCCAATGGAAGGATTACCCTGAAGAAGATGCTTCATGGATAGATGAGGATGCTCTTCATCAACAATACCCACAGTTTCTCTCGAGATGAGGACATCTCGATTTCCCTAAGGGGAGAAGGATGTAATATTTCCACACAATAAAAGTTAGTTGGTTAGTTCAAAAGTTAGTTAGTTAATTAATAAGTTAGTAAGATTACTAACTAAAGACTAACTAAGGTAAAAACTAATTAACATTAATTATTAATAATTTTTATTTAATTTAAAATATTTTATTTAGAAAAATCAAGAGTCGTAAATTCGATATTTTTTTTCGAATTGGCAAGGACCGTGGCCATCCTTCACGTAAATTACAACGTGAACGAAACTTATGAGTTATATTAATCACTAGGATAATGTGTATAGTTTGGATGGTCTAAAAATATTAGACTCTTGGACAAGACTAGAATATTTTAGATATTTTAGAGATTATCTTAATTATTTAAAAAAAAGATATGGAGATTTCTAGAACTAGATGTTATTTAAAAGAAAAAAAACAAGTGATGTGTTAGTTAGTTTGAAGATTTTATAAAAAGAAAAATAAAGAAAAGTGACTGGCGAAATCGCGCGCGCCGCGATCGCAGTTTACAAGCAGTAGACAGCACTTCGAACAGAGAAAATAAGAAGGAGTGAACTGAGAGCTTTCTAACCAAGCGTCTTGGGGTTTTACCCCCCTTTCGGAGCCAATGGAACCATCAGATTTATGATCTGAGCATCAGATCACTGATCTTTCCAAGATCCCCCTCCACAAAGAGCTCCACTTCTCAACCACAAGCCCTCTTCCCCAATTCACTATAAATACGAGGCATGGGAGAGGCATAAGGGACATAAGGAGACCCCGAGAGGCTGTGAGAGAGAAGAAGAGAGAAGGAAGAATACTCCTTCAAGAGGCTGCGAGAAGCTAGAAAGAGAGAGTGAGAGAGAGAGAGAGAGAGAGAGAGAGAGAGAGAGAGAGAGAGAGAGAGAGAGAGAAGAGAAAGAGGAAGAGAGTTAGCTCAAATCCCTTGTCTCGATCCTCAACTAAGCCATATTCTCTACCCTCTCTCATCTAAAATCTATCCCACCTTCCCTATCTCTCAAACTCCTCGTGGACGATGGCTCCAAAGCGACAAAGTGGAAAAACCATGGAAATTAACGCAACCGGTCAAGCAACGGGTATTGCCAATGATACGGGAGTGCCCGAGGTTGCGGGAATCGCCACCACAATTGGAACAGCGGGTGTGGCTAATGCGAGCGCGAGTAAAGATGAAGTTCCTAATGTCGTCATGCCACCAAACCAGGTTATTCATTACTAGATTATCAATTTTATAATATAAGATAAATTACATAGGATATTAGCTTTCATATTCTTCGCTTACACATAACTCATCTAGAAAGACATATTAATTCAAGCATAAAACGATTAATCACTATGATTTCTAGCTAGAATAGTTGGGATACTAAGGCATAGAATCAAGATAGAATTAATTGTCAAAGGTTATTGTACATATGTCTTTATGCGTATTCAATAGAGTTATGATCAAAATGCGACAAGGTTAAGAACTGATTAGTGAAGGTTATAGAAACTGGTTATCTATTTAGGAATCCTAAAGATCATCTCGTTGAGTTTATTGACACAATATATTTTCTTAAGGGATTTTGCTTATGTTAGATAAGTGAATCCAAACGGAAAACTCATGCCCTGCTTAACATGTTTTAAGAGGTGTACTCAACACTTCTTTATGGGAAGAAGAATCCCCATTAGAATGGAAGGTTACCTTAGGATAAGGTCTACCTTGGCTATGTGAAACTGTGATTTACATGTTGGGATGATTGTCATTGCACTATTTGATACATATTTGAAAGGACTGTTTGTGTTTGCTAGAATCTAGATTTTGATTGAAATTATTGCCAACAGAATAAAAGAAAGGATCGCGCTAGGCTACCCCCAAGCTAGCGGCGAGACCCTACTCCAAGGGGGTCATGATTATCGCTACGAGAGGCTTGGACCGGCTCCGTAGGCGAAAGGTCTGTCAGTAGGGATAGTCTCGGGCAGTAGGAATTGTAGGTGCCAGAGGGGGCTCTGGCTGTAAATCCTGCATTGTTCCAAGAATCTGACGAGCCCCTTCGTGACCCAGGATGGGATCCTGGAACCCTAAATACTAGTTATGAGGGTGGAATCTTGGTGGACAGAATGTCCTTATGGAATTCTGTGTATCTTCCGCTGGGACGGAATGATGAAATTGTAGTAAGACTTCCAATATAATAAAGAAGTTTGCTTTACTGTTCGAATTGTATGCGTGTTAGTGAGATAAATTATGTGAAGGAACGTGTGACTAAATGGATTAATTAAGGAAGCTGGTTGTATATGTTTCAATAAATGTGTTGTAGGTAATTAAAAAACTAAAGATGACCCATCATCAGAGGAAAGCGGGTGGGCGTAACCCCCGACGGGTCCGTCCAATGGTAGGGTGGTCCCGGTTAGCTGGGAGCTTTTCTACATCGGGTATAGAAATAGGAAGACGATAAATTGACCAAGTAGTCATTAGGTAGAACCGACTTGCATTGTTTTAGGGGACCGGAATGGGATTTTGCCTTATGGGCAGGAGGGTTGACGTACCACACTCCCCTCCGTCTCCCATTCTCTTTGAACCAAGTGCAATGGCAAGTCCGCTTCAGATTGAGTAATCCTCTAGAAAGTGGAACTCGAAATTACTGACGCTAGCTGGTTGCTAGGAGACCCATCCGATTTTAGGAACCCAAGTCTTCAGGTCGATCCTAGTGGGTTCGGCCAGAACTCTCCCGTTGCGAAGTAGACTCGGTAGGGCCTAAGTGAAAATCCCGTGATGTTCCAAGGGAGCACCGGGTGGTATCATTTATGGAAAAACCTACTGATGGACTACTAAAAGGTGTCCCGTGGATTGGGACTAGCGGACACCTCACATGACAGCTCTCTTGGCATTGTGGACATTGGTGATGTTAGGCTGCAGTTTCCTTTTGGCAATAGTTTTGTTATGCAGGATGTACGTCATGTACCTACTTTGACATGCAGTCTTATGTCAGCTGGACAGCTTGATGATGCAGGTTATCATGTATCTTTTGGAGACTCTGCATGGAAGATCACTCATGGCAAACTTGTGATTGCGAGAGGTGCCAAGGCTAGCAGCCTCTATCCCTTGATTGTATCCGCTTCTTCCCTTGATCATGTTTTGTCTGTGGGTTCTATCCCACATGTATCTCTTTGGCATGCCCATTTGGGCCATATGTCTTTGAAGGGAATGAATATGCTTTTTGGTTCACAGTACTTACCGCCCCTTGATTATGCATGTTTTGATTCATGTGAGCACTGTCTTTATGGCAAGTAGACTAGGTCTACGCACAAGAATTCTGGTAGGCCATGCATGAGTGAGTCCTTGGCATTGGTACATTCGGATGTCTGTGGGCCCATGCCTTGTCAGTCTATGGGTGGTGCAAAGTATTTTGTTACTTTCATAGATGATTTTTCATGGAAATTTTGGGCTTATCCCATTAAGCTGAAATCCGATGTCTTGGTTGTGTTTCAGAGATGGCTTGCATTGGTTGAGAACTAGTCTGGGTATCGACTAAAATGCCTAAGGACAGATAATGGGGGTGAGTATGTCTCACGTGCTTTTGAGTAGTTATGTGATGATAGGGGTATTAAGCCTCAGTTGACCGCCCCCTACACACCCCCCAGAATGGTTTGGCTAAGCGAATGAATAGAACCATCCAGGAGCGTGTATGCAGTATACTTAGCCATGCAAGCCTACCACAGAGCTTCTGGGCTGAGGCAGTTAGTACAGCTATGCATGTCATAAATACATCACCTTCTAGTGGTTTGGATTTCCGGGTTGCAGAGGAGGTATGGACTGGAAAACCTCTCTCTTATGCGCATCTCTGTGTCTTTGGTGTGAGGCATTTTGCCATGTGCCCAGGGAGGACAAGAGAAGTAAGTTGGATCCTAAGAGTGTCAAATGCATTTTCCCTGGTTATGGGGATGACGGCAAGATGGGTTACCATCTCTGGGATCCGCAGGCACGAAAAGTCATCCGTAGTCATGATGTAGTCTTCCATGAAGACAAGATGCATAGGCAGCCTAAGAGAGTCGTTGAGATCCGCAGGGTCATATTTCAAGAGGAGCCAAGGGCTCCCGCACAAACAGTTGGACAGCCTATAGCTGCAGCAGATGCTCATAGTTAGGGTGTTGGACAGGCAGCTAGGCAGGCAGCAGAGCCTACTGTGAGACGGCAGTCTACTAGAGACAAACGTCCACCTGATAGATTTCAGCCCTCGATGCATTATGTCTTGGTTACAGATGCAGGAGAGCCTTTCACCTATGATGAGGCTATGCGCAAGGGTGACAGCCACTCTTGGGAGAGGGCTATGTAGTCTGAGATAGACTCCTTGCATAAGAATGAGACTTAGAATTTAGTTTCCTTGCCTGAGGGCAAGAAGGCTTTGCCATGCAAGTGGGTGTACAAGCTAAAAAGTACCCCTGGATACCCCAAACCGGCATACAAGGCTAGACTGGTAGCAAAGGGTTTTAAGCAGGAGCATGGTGTGGACTTTGATGAGGTCTTTTCTCCTATGGTTAAGATGACCACCCTGCGCTTAGTCTTAGCTTTGGTTGCTCAGCTTGACTTGGATTTATGCCAGATGGATGTCAAGACGGCTTTCTTACATGGGGACTTGCATGATGAGATTTATATGGAGCAGCAGCCTAAGGGCTTTGCAGAACCTGGCAGGGAGCAAGCACCTAGTGTGCAAATTGAAGAAAAGTCTTTATGGCTTGAAGCAGGCACCTAGGGAGTGGCATCATAAGTTTGATGCCTTTATGTAGTCACAAGGCTATAGCAAGAGTGCTATGGATCCGTGTCTTTACATGAAGAAAGCCCGTGATGGTTCTTTATTGATTTTAGTACTCTATGTGGATGATATGCTAATAGCAGGGAAAGCTCATGATGAGCTAGATGCTCTTAAGGCTCAGCTCAAGAAGAGCTTTGAGATGAAAGATCTGGGATAGGCCGCTCACATACTTGGTATGTGGATTAGATGCGACAGGCATCAAGGACTTCTCTACTTGTCACAGAGGGAGTATATTCATAAAGTCCTTGAGTGCTTCCGCATGCAGGACGTAAAGCCTATTGGTTGTCCATTGCCTTCTTATGTGAAGGTATCACAGGCTGATTGTCTGCAGACAGATGAGCAGAGGGCCAAGATGGCCAAGATTCCCTATGCATCCACAGTGGGCAGTCTTATGTATGCCATGATTGCCACTCGTCCAGATATTGCCTTTGCAGTTGGTATTGTGGCATGCTATATGGCTACACTTGGCAAGAAGCATTGGGATGCCGTGAAGGGTATCATGAGGTACCTGAAGGGCACAATAGATATGTGCATATGCTATGGCAGCCAGGATACAGGAGTCGTGAGGTACACTGACTCTAATTATGCAGGACATGCAGATAGTAGGAAGTCCACTTCCGGCTATGTATTCACCTATGCTGGAGGTGCTATTTCTTGGATGTCCAGGTGCAGAAATGCACGACCCTTTCTACTACAGAGGCCGAGTATGTTGCAGTCCCGCTGAGGCTTGCAAGGAGGCCATTTGGTTGGGTCATTTGGTTGTTGACCTTGGTATTGATGCTACCCCTACATTGCATTCGGATTCTATGAGTGTTATTCAGCTAGCCAAGAATCCGGTCTTCCATGCGAAGACAAAACACATTGAGGTCACATTGTGACCGTTGGAGTTTCCATTTCTTGTCTCTCTCTTTCTTGCTCTTGCTCTCCTACCATAGCTCTCAAGTGCAAGCTTCGATCCTTCTCACCTTTCAGGAAGCGAGGGAGCTTGAAGAGGTATTCGATCTCCTTAGCAAGTAGGTTTTTGGTTTTTGGACTTGGAAAAGCATGATGGAGTAGTGCAGGTATTTCCCTTATGATTTTTTCTTGCATTTAGGAAGGAGAGGAGCAAAACATTGGAGCACGCAATAGGATTTTTTGTTGATGTATAACAGGCTGAAATAGGGAAAAGAAGGGAAAAAAATAAAATTTTGGGTTAAATGTTGGTGAAGGGAGCAAGACTAAGGTGAGTGCATGTTTTGATTCATGTGAGCATTGTCTTTATGGCAGACAGACTAGGAATACGCATAAGAAGTCTGGTAGGACACGCATGAGTGAGCCATTGGCATTGACACATTTGGATGTCTATGGGCCCATGCCCTGTCAATCTAAGTGCAAAGCATTTTGTGACATTTATTGACAATTTTTCATGTAAAGTCTAGGCTTACCCCATTAAGTTTAAGTCAGATGTCTTGGATGTGTTTCAAAGATGTCTTGCATTGGTTGAGAACTAGACTAGGCATAGGCTTAAGAGCCTCAGGATTGACAATGGGGGAGAATATTTGTCACGTTCCTACAACTATGTGACGAGAGAGGTATTATGCGTCAGTTGACTGCCCCTATACCCCACCCTAGAATGGTTTGGCTAAATGGATGAATAGAACCATCCAGGAGCATGTATGCAGTATGCTTAGCCATACAAGCCTACCACAGAGTTTTTGGGCTGAGGCAATCAGTATAGCTATGCATATCATAAATAGATCACCTTCCAGTGGTTTGGATTTCTAGGTTGCAAAGGAGGTATGGACTGGGAAACCACCCTCTTATGCGCATTTACGTGTCTTTAGATGTGAGGCATTCTGCCATGTGCCCAAGGACAAGCATAGTAAGCTGGATCCTAAGAGTGTCAAATGCATTTTCCTTAGCTATGGAGATGCACATGAGATGGGTTACCGCCTCAGGGATCCGCATGTGGGAAAAGTCATCCGCAGCCATGATGTAGTCTTCCATGAAGACAAGATGCATAGGTAGCTTGAGAAGGTGGTAAAGATACGTAGGGTTATATTCTAGGAGGAGCCACATGCTCCAATACAGCCTGCACAACCAGTTGGACAGCTTGCACCAACAGTTGGTACACATGGCCAGGGTGTTGGACAAGTAGTTGGACAGGCAACAGAGCCTGCAGTGAGACGGTCTACTAGAGATAAGCATCCGCCTAATAGATTTGAGCCCTCAATGCATTATGTCTTGGTTATAAATGCAAGAGATCCTCTCACCTATGATGAGGCTATGCGCAGAGGTGACAGTCACTCTTGGGAGAGGGCTATGTAGTCTGAGATGGACTCCCTCTGCATAAGAATATGACTTGGGATTCGGTTGCATTTCCTAAGGGCAAGAAGGATTTGCCATGCAAATGGGTGTACAAGCTGAAAAGTGCCCTTGGAAACCCCAAGCTAACCTATAAGGCAAGACTTGTGCTAAGGGTTTTAAACAGGAGCATGGAGTTGACTTTGATGAAGTCTTTTCTCATGTGGTCAAGACGACCACCCTACGCTTGGTTTTGGCCTTAGTTGCGCAGCTTGACTTGGATTTATACCATATGGATGTTAAGACTGCATTCTTGCATGGGGATTTGCATGATGAGATTTACATGGAGCAGCCTCAGGGCTTTGTAGAACCTGTCAGGGAGCACCTAGTGTGCAAGTTGAAGAAAAGTCTTTATGGCTTAAAGTAGGCACCTAGGAAGTGGTATCATAAGTTTGATGCCTTTATGCAGTCACAGGGCTACAGCAGGAGTGTTATGGATCTATGTCTTTACACGAAGAAAGCCCGTGATGGCTCATTGCTTATTTTGGTACTTTATGTGGATGATATGCTGATAGCAAGGAAAGCTCATGATGAGCTGGATGCTCTTAAATCTCAATTGAAGAAGAGCTTTGAGATGAAGGATTTGGGACAGGCCTCTCACATTCCTTGTATGCACATTAAGCACGACAAGCATCAGGGACTACTCTACCTCTCACAGAGGGAGTACATTCATAAAGTCCTTGAGTGTTTTCGCATGCAGGATGTGAAGCCCATTGGCTATCCATTACCTTCTTATGTGAAGGTCTCACAAGTGGAGTGTCCACAGAAAAATGAGCAGAGGGCCGAGATGGCCAAGATCCCTTATGCATCAACTGTGGGTAGTTTGATGTATGCCATTATAGCCACTTGTCCATATATTGCCTTTGTATTTGGTGTTGTGGTATGCTATATGGCTACACCTGGCAAGAAGCATTGGGATGCCATGAAGGGTATCATGAGATACCTGAAGGGCATAACAAATATGTGTATTTGCTATGGTAGCCAAGATATAGGAGTTATAGGGTACAGATACAGGAGTTATGGGGTACATAATTCCGATTATGCAGGACATGTAAATAGTAGAAAGTCCACTTCTAGCTATGTATTCACCTATGCTAGAGGTGTTGTCTCTTGGATGTCCAAGGTTCAAAAGTGTACAGCTCTCTCTACCACTGAGGCCGAGTATGTTGCTTCCACTGAGGCCTGCGAGGAGGCCATATGGTTAGGCCGTTTGGTTCATGACCTTGGGATTGATGCTATACCTACGCTGCATTTGGATTCTATGAGTGCTATTCAGCTAGCCAAGAGTTTGCGAACTTCCATGTGAAGAAGTCATTTCTAATTTCAGTCTTCTTTTTTAAACAATTATTAGAGATATGTCATTTCTCACAACAATGTCGGCATTCCCTACTATCAGTAAAATTTTTATGTTAGTTAAGACCTCCAACTTGCTCTCTTTGGCTCTCTCTTCATGGGGATTGTCCTTCCCTATTTTAATATGCACCATAACTTCTACCATGACAACCACCTTGGCCTCAACCACGACCTCTATCTCCACTGGTAGAGTAAAACATCTATTCACACTTGCTCTTACTTTGAGAAGAAGAGGAATCCAAGCCAAGGTTCTTCTCCTCAAGTATCAACATAGAAATCAGATCTATAAAGTCAAGGATATCATCCTTGGTATTCATGGATGACATAAAGCTCTCGTGCTTATCTCCAAGTCCATCTAATCATGCTTGTAAAACATTATTATCATCAACTACTACATTGATAGATCCAAGAGCTTCCGCAATACTCTTGATCTTTAATGCATAGTCATTGATGGGCGTATTCCCTCTTTTAACTCAATTTAGCTTTGATGTGAGCTCTAGCTTTCTGGCCTTTGTGTTTACCTCAAACAACCATACCATGTTCTTCCAAGTAATAGCAATGGTTTCATTTTCTTCCAAATAATAGCAAGGGGTTAAAATTCTTGCAAATATCCCATCATACTATTTGTGACACTCACAAATAGCCAATACATTGCTTTACTTTGAGTTTGCTCCCAATCCTTCTTAGCCTTTATTTATTTTGTGGTAGTATTTTGCTCAAGGACTTCAAGTGCCACTACATCTCATTATATGTAATTCCAAATGCCTTTGCCCTTTAAGAAATTTGTCATCTTGAACTTCCATGTAGGATAATTATTATTGTCAAACTTCTCACTAACAAATTGGTTAAAATTATCAAACATTTTGACACGACAAGTAACCTTGCGATATAAAACCAACCAATACTAGGTGCACTACAACCGAAATACATAGTCTTTTTTATTGATTACACAATAATGACTATGATATGCAATCTATATATAGATACCCTCTATGTCTACAACCTAGCAAACACCTGAAACCTTATAAATCCACAATATGTAACCTTTGCATATATAAACAACAAACATAACTGAATCAATAGTATTCAATGAGCTTGTAGGGCTAGAACAGAGACAAAACAATCTCAGGGGTAAAAATCACCGCAAATATGTAGTATATACATTGATGTTTGTGCTCACCAAATTTCACTACAATTAGAGGCTACATCCCTACTAGCCTCAGGAGCCTCGTGGTAGCTAACTTCTAATAGTTTAACTTGGCAAATGCCCTATGTGAAGCCAAACTAGATGTCAACCTGATACAACTTATTTGATTGTCACCAAATGTTCATAAGGAATTCAAGAATATCCTACAAATTGGTTATGTCATGGAGCTTGTAGGGGTCAATCAAGTAGACAATGAATGGTGGAAACATGTTGAAAAACATTACCCTAGGATTCAAACTTATGTGGATGGCATCTTGATAGAAAGTGTAGTAGTAGATCCTGGCTTGTAAACATTATGAGCATAGACTTGTTGGAGAGGCTAGGTCTACCCATTTAGAAAGATATCACCACCATTTTGAAGATCCAAGTGTTGCTGTGCACATTATCCCATTAAAGAAAGGGAATAAGTTGATGAGACAAAAGGTCAGATGAATGCCTTTTGAGCTTAGAGAGCCCTTTTTTGAGGAACTAATGTATTTATAAAAGGTTGCATTGATCTTCCCTGTGGAACATACTAAATGATGCTCACACCAATAGTAATTAGAAAAAAGAAGAATAATCAAATCAATCTATGTGTGTATTTTAAGGAGCTCAATAAGAAAATGGTCAAGGACTATTATCCCTTGCCCTTTATTAATCAGATCTTGGATCAATTGGGAGGGCGAGGGATGTATTATTTCATGGACTATTTTGTGGGATACAACTAGATGGCCATAGTGGAAGAAGATAATCTAAAAACAACATTTTTTTTTTGTATTTAGTACTTTTGCATACCATGTTATGGCCTTTGGTTTGTGTAATGCCCCAAAATATTTTACTTTGAAAATATTTAAAAACGAGATAAAATACTTAAAATTTAAGCATTTCCATTTTTACCATAATGATAGCTCTCTCTTTATTGGTTGACAAGCTTTCTCTCTTTAAAACTAAAATGCCCAAACTTGAGTCCAAATTTTTCCCAATGGCACTAACAGTCCCGATCATTCTAAAGTGTGAGATACTCTCCAACACAATAGAATAATAAAAAATTCAAAATATTCTATGAGCTTATAGTTAACTTATATAGCACTTTACATATTTTAAACTAATTTAAGTATACCTAATTTATATACTATTTTTATATCTAATTTATATATATACCTATTTTATCATGCATCCTTTATGCTAGTTGAATCCGGATGCTCAAATGCAAGTGATTGTAACTTCGTGAATGATTTCAAACAACACAGGGTTTCCTAGATATAAATAAAACTTTTGATCGAAAGCATTTCAATTGAGAGCATTTTCAATTAAAAAGAGTTTCGATTGAAATACTTCCGATCAAAATGTAAGCATTAATTGATAGTACATTGAAATAGTGATGTGCCATTGAATTATATGATCAAATTTTGGTGACTAACATAAAATGTGGCCCCATTATTCCTATAAAAAATGCTTTCCAAAAAATGCAAAATGCAACCTAGGTTGCAACAACAAATATGATACCTATGTGTGGAGTATGTTTAACCAACAATACTCTTGGCATATGAAGTTGGTGTAGGGCACAAAGCACACTTTGTTTTCATAGCACTACACTACACGGCCTGGCCATGGAGTTTCTAATGTAGATTAATAAGAATAGTCAGTGTAAGGAAGAAAACAATGTATCACCAAGGAAGGTGTGATTTAACAAGTAAAGTGTATTTGCTTTGAGGATCAACATAACAGTACATGATAGGGATGCTACCAGTTCTTCCTTGAGGACTTTCTGTGTAGGTTGTTGAGACAATCACCATACGGGTGATTCTCCCTCTCAACTTTCCATAAGAGAGTTGATTGAACACAATAGGTTTTAGGGAGAGTTTGAACTTTAACTACTAGCTTTAGCTAATCATGCCAAAAAATTTCTTCAAGCATGATGATTTGGAATGTGTGACAGAGGTGCATGTGCGTGCACGCACACACACACACACACACACACACACACACACACACAGGTCCCATCCTTAATGAAAGAGCTTGAAATAGAGGAGCGAGCAAGAAAAAAAGAAAAAGATAAGTGTATCACTTTTAAAAAAATATTCATCGATAAAAAGTTACCTATAGCTATATTTTAAATGCAAAAATATATGTATTAATAGATGTGATAAATATTTACAACATCCATGGGACAAGATTGTCAAAATAATAATTCTTACAAGAAGGCACTTAGGCCAATTTAGCCAAAAGTTCAACAATAGACCCTATTAGTACTGCCATTAAGGTGTTTCAAAATTTCTCAACATACTTCTATACTTTAATTCCAAATTTTAAAACTTGCCTTTGTCCCCAACTAGACCCTATTTGGGATCAAAAGCAAAATGCTAAACTAGATTTGCATAATATTTTCCTCATATCTGTCCTAATCACTCTTACTTCCATAAAAATCCAAAATAAATGAGATGAGATTTGATGATTTAGGAATGAAGATTGAGGACCACAAGATGGAAATTTACAATCTCGGTAAGTCGACAACCTCTCTAGAGTCTTAGCACAAGGATAGTTGATATGAGTCTCTTTCCAACTGGGCTAAGAAGGCTATCTTCTTTTGCAATATGAGGTGTTTAAAGAGTAGGTGTGTCTACCTTTGACGAGTAGATCCTAATGCCACCTCTCTTTATAAACAAGCTCTACTCTTGTGGCACTCAACGTCTTACTAGCTATTAGGAGGCATCAACCCAAATGAAAGTTCTCTATGTGGGCTATGAGTGTGGAAAAGTTGCACCACTATTGCATGTAAAGCCTTGTTGAACTACTATGTGAGCTTAGATAATGAAATTTGGGGATTGATATTGATGACAATACAAATATGTCTACTAAGTAGATAACCCTTGTCTCTTTGAAGAAGTACTATCTTAGGTTATGATAATCCATATGGGAGATTTGTCCATGAATGAGCTAAAAGTCCACTATTAGGTAAGCATGGTCCTCTACAACCCTGATGATGTGTGGTGAGACTACGAGGTGCCCATCTTTATAAGGTATCTCACATGCTCTGTGTATTTCTTGTATCATGTGAGGTCTCTCCATCTCCATCTCCTCCAAATCCTACTCTCATAGTATCTCCTTCAATTCATCAAAGAAAGACACACGATGGGCTCTCCTAGCTTTAAAGTCCCCTTAAAAAATAACATCTTCATTACTTGAGAACTCCCAAATGTCCTCATCCAAAATTCTATGCAATGATCACCTCTTGGGTGGGGTATATTGGGATGTCACAAGAGGGACATACAATCAAGCAATGTATGAAGTGTGCTCCTTACCTTGCACTCTCATCCATATATGCCTAGATTGCCCATCTTGGCAAACTACCTAAATCATTAGGCATGTCTCCTTTTTAAACCAAACTTTCCACACTGCCTAAACTTTGACTAACAGGCTCTGTACATGTCTCCACCTTGTATGCTAACTCCCATCTATAACTAGTCCCGCATGGAAGAGATGTGTGTCTTGATGTATCTCCATGTGAAATACAATGCATCTCCCTCTGCATGTCTCCTCTAATGCACCAATATTAAGTCATAATGCTCCATTGCAACTCTAATTTCTACTCTCCAATATGAAGTCATAATGCTCCATTATAACTACAAACTACTAGTCTCCAAATCACAACTCTCTCTCCTCTTTAGAAAGCTATCTTACCCTCTTCCCTATGTTGGGGTAAAAGGCTCTTGGGCCTGCCCATGTACATTGACCACCCATATTCTTTATTCATATATATGAGATAGTGCAATAAGGTTGTCACATATCATTCTTGACAGCATCTACATTGTGTGTGCTCTTCTCTCCCGCATCTTCCTTTTTTCCTTCTCCACTGCCATTGCATCCCCTTCAATTGGTATAATATCTTTGGATCAGATCTTGATCGTGGAGCTTGGCCCGTTACTTCAGTCCGGATTGAAGACCTAGAGCTTGGAGCTTCAATGCCAGCCATGGCTTCTCCCCCCCGAGGTAAGATTTCATCTCCTGCCTCTCCCCAGCCCTCATAGGCTCTTTGTAGGTGTTCCTTGGCTTCATTGGGCACCTTATATGCCCCCATTTTCCCCCTTATCCTCAGCATAACCAGTAGGCCCCACAGTAGTAGCTCACGTTTTTTTGTGCCTGTTTCAAAATCTAGCTCAAAAATCCCATTTTTTTCCATATCTCAGGCATTGGGAGCCCGATTTAGGCAAGCTAAGAGTGTAACTTGGGGTTTTGGCACGCTCCAGACGCAATGGCGATGTTAGATCTGCCAAATTCTGATCATAGCATTTTTTGCAACAGATCTGAGTTGAGTTACAGTAAGAAAATGTCATGCTCTTAGCTTATGTGATGCTCCCGAGGCTTGGTATTTGATGCCCATATGCCTTGGGGATGTTTGTCCAATGTTTTGAGATGCTTTTAGACTTGGTTTGAGCTTCCATAGCTCGATTTATGTAGGGATTTACTGTTATACATTGTTTGGGCAGCAAGGTTTTATCAGGGATAGCTTATGCATAATGCTCTTTGTTGACATTCAAGTGTCCTATTGGATCTATTGATGCTTGGTCATCATGGTTTATGCCCGAATATGCTATTTGAGAGCTATTGAGCCTTGATTTGGATGCGGACACTTCATTGTTGGTTGGGATTTATGCTACCTTAGTTGATAGGTTATTTTACCTCCAGTTTGGTTATGCCTATGATTTACGGGGATCCCGACTACTCGGGATGATATGCTGATGCATTTGGATGATGCCACTTTGATGTTTATGCTCCCAGTTGCTTCTTGAGCAAAGAGTAGAGCTCAATTCTTGGTTCACTTTCATTTTCTTTGCAACTGGCATTTCACTTGACAAGATTTATGCCCCATGCTACCCATTATGGGGCTGATGTCTGATGTGGATGCTTTTGGGTTTGGCTGTAATATGACATATGTTTGGGCTTGAATCAACTTGCATTTGAGAATTTTGTGGAGCAATTTGCACTTGATCGGCTTATCACTTATGTAGCTTGGATGCTATTTGGCCCTTAATGCCCCGATTATGAATCTTGGATTTACTTGGATACAGATACATGTTTGAGCAGTGCTTGCCCCATTGTCTTGGAAGTTGGTTATTGAGCTTCATTGCTCATTGATGCTTGGTTCTTTGCGGGTTACTCCTTGATTAGTGGACTTCTTGATAGTGCTTAGGTTTAGCAATTATGGCTTTGTTACTTCTGTGTTGCCTAGCTTCTATGCTAGTTGGGTTGCTTTTCCCCATACAGGTCAGAGAGCAGTTGCTCTTGATGCTTACCTGGCTATGCACTTTGTCTACTATCATGTACTTTACATAGCCACTTATTTGGATGTTGTTGTACAAATACTTGGGCTTTTCCTAGAGCTTGACTCTTGCAGGATTTTTTGCCTCTTGTCGGTCTTGGCTTGACTTGGCTTTTCTGAGATGGCATTATGTACTGCAGAGCTATGCTTATGCGTACAGTTATGGGCAGATTTTATGTCTGAAATCCATATGCTTTTATGATAGATGTCTTATGCTTTACCGTACTGTGGTTGGTTATGTCATGCAATTGGCTACAACTCTTCTTCATGTGGGAGCTTTTGCATCCTTGGTTGATGCCTTTATGTCCTCTCGTCTGTTGAGGTTTCACGAGCCTTTGTAGCATGCTTCTACCACTGATGTACTTGCAGATGATTGTCTTCATGAGCAGGTTTCCTTCGTTGGGATAGCCCTCAACTCCTTGAGCTCTGTGGATGCTATGGATAGCCCTATTCATGATGACTTGGATTCCTTGTCGTCTTCTACAGGTTCTTCAATTACAAATGTTGTATGCCTCCATTGTGGAAAGCTTGGGCATGTTAAAAGAAAATGTTTTAGATAGATTAGAGAGTAGCAGAGACAGAGATGGACTCGACATGAGTGGAGGTTAGCGATGCAACATGTGTTACCACTCTTTCTAGTGGTGAGGTACATGCAATTACCCATGATGATGTAGTTGAGCATGTCCTCTCGTCATCTTGTTTCCCTACAACTTACTTGCTTAGTGATCAAGCCTATGCCTTTGATTGGCTTTTGGACTCTATGGCATCTTGTCATGTTACCCCTCGTAGAGCATGGTTCTTTTCTTACAGGGAGGTTGACGGATGTATTGATTTGGGCCTTGAGCAGACTTATGCTATTGTTGGTACAGGGGACATACACCTAGCTTTGCCTCATGGGACTTCTCTTATCCTCAGGGATGTTTTACATGTTCCCATGCGCAGTAAGAGCTTGATTTCTATCAGTCAGTTGCATGATGCAGGTTACTCTATTTCTCTTCAAGATAGGCCATGGAAGATCTGTCGTGGTTGCTTGGTTTTGGCTAGAGGTTCTAGAGTTGGTTCTCATTACCCAGTGCATGTCTCTCATGTGGGAGATTCTATGGTTGCAGTTATCCGGATACCACATGCATTGTTATGGCATTATCACCTAGGCCATATACACCACAGAGAGATGGAGATCTTGTCTCGTTCAGACTCATTGCTGCCTCCTTTGTCACATGCAGATCTTGATGCTTGCCCTAATTGTACTTATGGTCCTTGCAAAGCCCCTTTGTCTCATGGCAATCGTGAGAAGCATGATCCTCTAGATCTTGTCCATTGTGCAATATATGGACCTATGCCTTCCCAGACACTTGGTGGAGCATCGTACTTTATGACCTTTGGGAATCATGCTACCCACCGTGTCTGGGCTTTTCCCTTGGTACAGATTGAGGATGCCACAATTATGCTTGACAGGTTTATGGATTCTACTGGTTGTAGGCCTAGGTGCTTGTAGATGGATTATGAGAGTCATGCTATCTCTCCCAGCTTTCAATCCTATTGTCAGTAGTCTGGCATTGATTTCCTATGCCCACGGTATTACGGGATTGCTCATGGCATGTGCCTGACTCTACAAGCAAAGATTGCTTCTATGCTTACCACGGCTAGGTTATCTTATGGTTTTTGGGCTGAGGCCCTTATGACAGTAGTCTACTTGCTTAATAGGATGCCATGTCTGACTTTGGATGGTATTACACAACACCAGGCGTGGAGTGGCATGAGACCCTCCTATGATTACTTGAGGATGTTTGGCTGCCATGCATTTGTATGTATGCCAGATATGCATATGTCACAAAGATGTATCCTCCTTAGTTATGGAGATGGTGACTTTCAGGCTTATAGGTTATGGGATTTGGATGCCCAACAAGTTATATGCAGCCATCATGCTATCTTTTATGAGACACAGACATCTCTCAAGCCTCTTGATGGGCATTCAATGTGCTTTATGGTTGATGCTATAGCCATATGTCGGTCTTCCGCTTCGTTGAGGCCGCATACTATCTTGAGACCCCGTCTGACATGTGTCCGGGATGTTGATCCTTCTTCTATGATTGACTTTGGAGAGTCTATGTGCTCTCAACTGCCTCCTATGCACCATGCTGATGCTATACACTACTCTCATGCTTATGCATTACAACCTTGCACTCATGAGTTGTGCTTGCTTCATGAGAAGCATTCTTGGATTGCTCCACTGTATGGAGCTAAGGGATCGCTTATCTCCTGGATGTCATGGACTTGGGGATGCTTGACTCTTCTTTCACAGAGGTTCCTGCTTATTGCACAACTCACTTTCCGATTAGGCGTTGGGTGAGATGTCATGATTCCTCACCTTGTCTCTTTTCCTTTCTTCTTATTTTTTTTCACTCCCTAGCCCATTGGCCTTTTAGTGGGAGGTTGTTGGAGTAAAAGGCCCTTGGGCCTGCCCATGTACACTAACCGCCCATATTCTTTATTCATATATACAAGATAGTCCAATAAGGCTGTCACATATCATTCTTGATAGCACCTACATTGTGTGTGCTCTTCTCTCCCGCATCTTCCTCTTCTCCTTCTTCACTGCCATTGCATCCCCTTCACCCTAGCAATGTTGATTCTTGGCATGCATTCTCTCATGTGAGCTACTTTAGTCCATGTGAGGTCATCCCTTTGTAGTACGCATGTTCTCTTCAATGCCTATGTTGTGCTAAGATATATTTATTAACCTCCATGAGAGAAAGCATAAGATGAGGGCACACTCTTTCAACCTCTCCTTCATTTCACTCCCATTATCTACTTTCTTGCCCAACCTCCAAGCTAATTCATGCAAAGTCTACCTTATGCCCATCTTTGTGTACAATTCCTTAGTGTCCTCCTCCATGCTATCATGTGCTTTTAGCTCTACTACTACTCGCATGTGTAGTACTTGTACCTTTCTCCTCTACTCATCTTCTAAGGTATCATTGATGGTTATCATATCAGGAAGGTACATGCAAAAAACTGATAGATAGGGAGAAGAAAGAGCAAGGAAAGGGGCCAAAAAGACAATGGAGCAAGAACTAGATTGAAATCACAAAATGGCTAGATGGTAGGACAAATGTTAGGACTAGGTATGATACAAATTGCAAGGAAAGATAGGATGAAGGGTTGGTAAAACTAGTCTTGGCAAAGAATTTACATAAAGATATGCATGCATACATGAAGAAAGAGTGAGGAAAGGAGCAAAAATGGCAATGGAGCTAGGACTAGCTTGAAAGCACAATATGTTTAGATGGTAGGATGGATGTTAGGACTAGATATGATAGAAATTGCATGGAAATATAGGATGAAGGGACTAGTCCAAGATATAGAAGGGGGCAAGGACTGAATAGGGTAGTAAAACACAAAGGGTTGGTAAGCTTGGTCCTTGGCAAAGAGCCAGTGCAAAGGTATATATACATATGCATATACATACATACATGCATACATACATACATATGTGCATGCATGCCTCCACAACAAGGAAAGATGGACTATGAGGCCTAATTATACTTTAGTTAAAGGTGATTATCTATAAGACCATGTGTAGTATGAATAGATATAATAAATGTCAATATAATGTGGGGTTATGCAATGACAGTTGAGTAACTTGTTAGAAAGAGTGATTGTGTTAATTCTTGCTCATATTTTAATGCTTTGTCTTTTAATAGCTTCAATCCAAACTAAAATCACCTCATTTCTATCTACTCTTAGCCTCTTCTTTGGGTTGGTATTCCTTTGTATCATAGTTCTCATCTTCATTGCTCACATGTTCTTCACTACCCCCATCTTCCATGACACCTCTTCCAAGCATGCATTCTTCTATTGGACGATCTTCTTTGTCATTTGTATCATCTATGTCATGGCAATATTGATGTGCTATATTATGATGATGTGTCAAGCCAACTTTACTAAGGATTGAGGGCACAAATGCAATAGTCTATAAGTCATTTGGGAAAAGTGCATTGAATAAGGTGCACCTTGGGCTTCAAAAAAAGCTAGGCATTTAGCACGTGAACAAGGCTTTTTGTTGCTACTATCCAACCAAGATGTTTCACACCTCTTTCATATCAATAAACAAAAAAGAACCATTACACAGGAGTTTACTGAACATTACAAGGGAGTGATAACAATGATCATTGACTTCAAAGATGCACAATCATTGAGACCAACAGATAGGCCACACTCAAAGTAAACTCAAGGAGGATATGATAATTGAAATACATGGTCAAAATATATACATCGTTGATGGATAAGTTAATCAGGTTGATGGTATGCTCAAAAGCTTCATTGATACCACCTCAACATAAATATGTGGATTTGCTACAATTAAAAATTTTGGAGTTGTGTGCGGATATGAGAAAAAGTAGCTCTACATAGATCTAATAGACCCTAAATGGACTCCTTTAGAGACAATTATCAAATGAAATAATAATGAATAAAAATGGTTGCAACTTCCTCTATGTCCAACTAGAAATCCCAAAACTAGTTACGTTGCACAAGGTTTGACTATGTTTAACATTGCTTTTAGCCTTCAAAACATTAAGATTTAGGTATGCAGGTTCCTCAAGAGCAAGAATCCCATAAAATCTATACACATTAGTGTCAATTCAACAAGAAAACATTTACATAAACTCAACTGTTTGGAAAGAATTGGAGTGACATCAAACAATATTAAAATGCCAAAAAATGAATAGAGAACTAGAGTCCAAGCTAGTGCACTTTAAGCTTGTTAGTTTGATCCCAACTCCCACTCATATTAATTTGACATATTGGCACATGCCAAAATATTGTGGATGTCAAAATTTTATTATAGCAGACATATACTCATACTAACATATATCCTTCATTTTGACGTAATAGAACAAAACACAACTCACATGATCAATAAAAGCACAACCACTTCTCATATATGTATAGACCATATTTGGACTAATATCCCTATCGAATTTCCATTATCTTTAATCTCATTCTACCTTGCTTTGACCACTCCACAACTTTCCTACTCTTTGTTGACTCTTTCCAAATGTCCTTTCATTTGGTTTAGTTAGCCCTCTATGATATAGATTGGCTACACATAGAAAAGTGTGCACCTCCAATATTTCACTTCCACGTGTCAAAACAAGATTCACCTTGTATTTTAGGACCCTAGGATATTTGTAGGTAGCTAGGGATGATAAGTCATACTCAAGTGGGTGATTCAAAAAAGATATTAAGGGTATTTTATTGTAAGGACAAGGATGAAAGTCGATCCTCAAACCTCATGAATGTTGGGTCCCACTTTTGCTACTAACTTGATTGAATAAATTGGCCTTGGTGCAATCACTCCATAAGATGCTTGCTTTTCATGTGAGTCTTTTGAAATCTCCTTCCATTTGGTGATTTAAGCTAGTTGCACATAGCCATGGGCACTCAAATGGTTCCTACCAAAACACATTTAGGTTAAAATGGTGGGTGGGCTTGCATCCACTTGTCTTTATCACCTCCTACCAAAACTTATATTAGCACTTTTGTTTTATTGATTGATTTAGCTCATCCTAGACCTCTACCAAAATATGCACGGACAACTTATGATTAGGGAAGCTCCCCTACCTAAAAAAATCAAGATTTTGGGTGGTGGTTGTAATGGATGCATTCAAGGCAGCAAATGCAACCTTAGCTGATCTCTATGTAAAGGGGAGTGTGTTTGCTATGTAAAAATCAAGATTTTTATTAGTCATTAAACACCTTAGTGGGCAGCTCCCCTATGTGTAACCACCCTTAAAGTAATTACATGTTGAAAAGCATGCACCTACCGTAGTTTCATCCCTTAGGTATCAAAATGGCATGCACCCCATGTTTAATACCTTGGGGACATTTATGAGTAGTGGTATGGGTCCCAAACACCTATCTAATGCCTAATTCAAAAAAGGTACATGAATAACTTGTTCTTATTACAAGATTAAGAGGTATCTTTATACATGCAATGCCCTGTGCTTGCGAGTGACACATTTTTGAAAATGGTAGCTAGGTAAGCATTGCAATGTAAGAACCTATAGGATAATGTTTTGCCAAAGACTAACTAGATTGTTTTGAAAGCTTACAAGTAAAATTGACCTTATGTGACTCATTCTTGAACTTACATTCCTTTATAATTTCAAGGGTCACTTTACTTATTGGACTTCAAGAAACTCTAGTCATGTTCATTTTACTTATTAGAAAGTCAAGTTCTATGGCATGGCATGATCTTATACATTTTATAATGCATAGTAATATTTTATGAAATGTATTTACGTAACCCTTCTCAAAGCACTACATTTCCTAAAGAAAACTCTTAAGGAAAGGATGAATCTCTTCCCTCAACCTCCTCTCATTAACTCTACAACATTGAGAGTGGGGAAAAGTGGGTTGGCAATTGACAAGTGGCCTTAACTCCCATTATGGATAATAAAGGCCATTACTACCCACTAACACGTGGCTATACATGGCATAATCATCGTCATGGAAAAACTTGGAGAGTGGCATGTGTGGATAGGATGTATGCCAATGACAATGCGTGGTGGCTAGTGGAAAACTACAAGTTTGTAGTCCTTTTTGGCATGATAGAATCTAATCATTGCCTTGATAAAGCTTTCCTTTAGGCTTTTCACAAGTGGAAGGGTATAGGGAGATCCCGCTTTTCAAACTTAATACATCATGTTTTGAGGACCCTCTATTTTTCATGAAGGTTAAAAACATGTGTGGAATCTACAAAAAGGTTTGTAGAAGATCTTATTGCAGTTTGGCTAATGCGTAGTAAGGATGCCATCAAAGAGGCCAAAAAATGTGGCAAAGCTCTTACAAGTAAAAGGAGATTGTCTAGAGATATTGTTGCCCAAGCTAGATCTTATAAGTCTACTCTTAGTGTTTATTGTAATGATGTTATTCTTTCTAAAATCTTGCGGGATTGTGAAGGTTATATTATGACTCAAGAAGCTTATTGAATCCAAGCTACTAAAGTATTGAAGGCTAAATGGGAGGTCGATAGAGATGCACAATCTACCTTCTTCTTTGATGCACTCAATAGCAAAAGGAAGAGAGAGATATATAGAATATCAAAATTGTGAAAGACTCTCGGTCATGGTGGATATTTTGGTGCCATATAGTACCATTTAGCCAAAATTGTTGGCTATGTTCATAAAAAAGGGTGGTTGACTATGAAGTTAACATTGAAGAGTTCTTTTGTGGCTTCAAGGTGGATATTGTGAGTTTAAATTTGGAATAATTGACAAGACATTATGGTGCACAAATCGGATAAGATCTTCAGATTGAGGTTCCTCTTTATCGGTAGACGATCTTTGTAAATTTGCCCAATTGAACTTGCAATGCTTGCCTAGCTCGTTGTTCTTCATCCAATTGCATCATAATTAAATCCAGCTTTTGCTCCATCGTAGGTTCAGGTAGGTCGCCTTCAGCCATTAAATCATCCATATGTGATTCCGTCATCCTGTAAAACTCAAAAGACCTCTCACTCTCAAAATCAAGTTAGCAGGATGAGCGTAGCTCAAGTTTGGGAATACAAGGCTTATATATTTTTAGGTGTGGCTTTCACAATCTTCGTCTTCGACTATTGCGGGATTTGTAATCTTTGAAAAATCTGCTCTGCGTGTGCTGAAAATGCTTCAGCAAACCTGCGTATGCGTAGAGTACCTTCCAATGAACAACTTTGCAGTTCGGAGTTTCTGCGCAGGAACAACCCTTCTATGAGTTTTGAACAGAAGTCATTTTTGACTTTAGATGACTTGTCTGACTTGCAGAGTACCTGACTTATGTGACTTGCAGAGTTTGTAGACTTGCAGAACTTAGTTGCTTTGTCTAACTTGCAGAACTTGACTTGAAAGAACTTGCAGAATCTGATTGCTATGGTGTGACCTGTGGCTTATGTAACTTGGAGCTTAGATGATTAAGCTTGGCTTAATTAATCAAAACGATGAAATCGTGGGGGGGGGGCGTTTTTTCTCAGACGGCGCAAATTTCGGAGGTATTGAGATACCTCGCGCTGACGTTTTTGAAGCTTTTAGCTTCTTAAAGCTTATAAAGCTTTAATACCAAACTTGATAATCATAAAAGCTTTTAAGCTTTTGGGCTATGGAGGCTTATCTCTGCATATGAAGACAACTTGATGAAGAAGAGATAGGAGTGGTCCTCCGTCTCTGCAGGCCGGTCCTTCGCGATCCGATGGTGGAAAAAGAGGTTCTTGATCGCCAGGAATCAGCCTGTATCGACCGTTCGCGACGAGATTGACCGTAGAGCCCGATCGTTCCAGGAGCTCCGCCTTCGCACAAAATGGGTAGCGATTGGAAGCTCTTGATCTCAGCTTCGCTCTGATACCACTGGTGCGCAGATCGGATGCTGTACGCTTGTGTAGTGAATGCCGGAAGGTCCCCAAGAACAATAGAACTCTACTTTTTGCACAAAAATCAATGTAAAAAGCATGAACGACATGAACAAGAGACCAATTGGGTGCAATCTCCCCCCATGCCTTGTGTGAGCGCTCCACAAAGCATGTATTTTATGTATTAATCATCTTCAAGCTCAAATAATAGCCCAAATTACAAAATAGTAAGCTTTTAGCTTTTGAGTTTGCTTTAACACAAAATAGGAATAAAGCTAACGGGCGGTGCCCAAAGAGTCTGGCATGCCTAATACAATGTCCAAGTAGGAATAACATAATCGTGCGCCCATGCGCATACAAAATAATAATAAATATCCAACGCCTCAATAAATAGGCGCGACAAAATATAAGCGCCATGCCTAAGGTATGTGCCCATCAAAATATAATCAATAAATTGAATACTCGCTATCCTCCAATGCTTTCCTTCGTCACTGCTGCTATCTCTACACATCAACTGAAGCATTCACAATGGTTAGTAAAATAATACAATTAAACTGACAAAAGTGAATACCTAGCAGTCTTCAGCTACATAAATAAATCAACTGGTTAGAAATCAATCCTAACCTTAATTTATTACGAGTGCGCACTCTAAACTCATAAACGTTTATTAATTTAATATGCATTTTGCGGAATCACCCGGTATGGAATCACCCATGTACACACTAAATTAATGAAACACCCGAAAAGGACAGGCATCCCCATCAACTTCTCGCACAAAGAATCCACTTTGTGTATGAGCCCCGATCATCAAAGTTTATGGAATCCACCGTAAAACCTCATGGAATCCACCGTGAAATATGCCTCCTGGCATCACATTACTCTTCTTAGGATGAGGTGGAACATGCTGCTAGGCCAGATGAAGGATGGAAAATCCCCTAGTATTGAGAGGGCTACTGGTTGAACCCTAGAAGGCCGTATGGAAAGTATGTAGATGAGATTTCACTAGATTCCTTAATAACTGTCTCTTGAAAAAGCATCATGCCACAAGAGGTCAACTTAGCTTGATCAAGCTCATAACCAAATCTATAGAGAGGCTTGAGATCTCTCAGTGGAGGCCCCTAACTATGCCCACTTTATCTTATAAATTAATTGCTAAGGTAGGAGCAATGAGAATTAAATATATACTAACTAAAGATTCTCCATGGGTGACAATATGGTTTCATGTATGGAAAGAAGATTGAGGCTGCACTACTTAACCTAGTAATGGTTGTGGATTGGGCTCTAGCAAGTAGATGAAAACACTACTAATGAATTTGGAATTCGACAAAGCTTATGCTAAATCTTATTTGTGTTAAAATTGTCTGTTTGAAATCGACTTGCTTGCAGTGACTACTTTCTTAAGTTGTCTCCACTCTGTTGGCCAACAGCTATGAAGGGATTATATTATAGATGAAGCCATGCCGGTTACGATTTCATATTGTTGATGCTAAATGCTATTGGCTTTGTTGGCACCTTCACACATATGGTAGAGACACTCTTTCTCACTGTGTTAGCACAAGTTTGTGTGAATGATTGTTATCCCGGTCATTCTCCTTGAAAGGGTTTGTAAGGCGGCTTTGGCCCCCTCCTCTTTGTTATTGTGTGACTAATCTTCTACTCAAGAAGATGGATTGGATTGTGCAAAGGAATATCTACATGACCTTCTTCTTCTAGAGGAGCAAACCATGCTTCCACATTTCTTTGTGAATGACAATATTAGATTGAAGTTGGTTCAGGTTAACATCCTCATGCATGTCTTTTAGGAATTCTTTGATTTATTTGGCCCACAACTCAAATGCAACCAAATTGAGATTTTGGATGACCCACCAAAGTGGTTGGAGAGTTAAGGATGTAAGGTAATATGGAAGGGTGAGATCTTCAGATCTCTTGGTTGCCCTCTCAGACTAGGGAACTCCCAAGTGTAGAGATTTGAATGAGTCAATAGTAGGATTGTTGCTAAAAGTCACATTTAATGGTCTAACAAAAGCTATTTTCACGGGGGGAAAGTTGGTAATTTTGACCTAAATGCTTGTCTCTATGAGGGTGTTTGATGCAAGTATTTTTGCATTCAACTTGACACAATGGGGTGAGCTAGAGAAGGTGTTTAGAAAATTCATTTAGACTCAAGGTGATAATCGTCAATGGCACTCAATGGCTTGGGATCTAATCATGTTGATAGAATTGAAGATGGATTGGGAGTAGAGAAGCTCAAGTATAAAGTGGATAGATTGGTACTCCAATGGGTAAAAACAGTGGATGAGTAGGGGCCATGACCATCTTTGCTAGGCATTGAATAGTGAACTACAAGTTGCTAGGAGGGCAGTGGCTAGGTCTTCATTGGTGGAACATAGTGAATAGCAATGATATCTTTGTGAAGATTTCAACCTTTGAAGCGGCCAAATAGATTATCTCATATGGAAGGATAGTATCTATATGAAGCCAAACAGTGTAGAAAGGGAGATGACAAGGGTGATTCAAGCCTTCAACAAGTGATTTAGATCTTTCCTAATGCCCTTTGGTGATGGATTTGTGCCAATTTTGGAGAAACCAAAGCTCTCCAAGGTGCTTTACCTTAAGGAGATAAGGAGATGGGTGGGTTGGTGGAATAGATTAACAATCATGGGATTTAAACGAGGAAGAGATTAGATGGGTGGCTGAAGTGCTAGGCAAAAAGAGGGATTCTTGGCCCACTTCTACCAATAAATCCACTATGCTATTTTAAAATTGAGAAGGGAAAGCTTTTGATAGATTGTCAAAAGAGTGAATGAATTTTATGAGTAGAGATGGCCACCACATATTTAGAGTTCATAACTATTGGAAAACCTAGCACACCTATACTACATTGAGAACATGGAAGAGGTGGGTGAGGAGGGTATGGTATTGCACTCCCTTAGAAGGTTGAACCTTGTGTTGTGGAAGACCATCATGAATAGATCCCTACGAGGGAGAGACTCAGCAAATCAAGGGAGATTCAAGACCTCTATAAGTTGTGCAGGGGGGCATGTTGAAACCATGAAACATTTGATGTTGGATTGCCAAGAGGTGCATGGGCTTTAGGCCGAGTTGAGAAAATGGATGGAGGCAACTGATTTCGATGGTGGCATCTTGGCCAAAAGCATCTTGTTTGGTGAAGGTGGCCAATTGACTGAAGGCTCAAACTAACTCCGCAATTAGGGCTATATGGAGACATTTAGGAACAACAAATGTTTTGGTAAAGTCCAATTGTGGTCCTCTTTGGACAACAGACTGTGTACAAACCATGTTGCAAACAAGAGGTTTTAAAGACCTTCGTAAGTATAGCTATATATAAAAGCAACATATAATGTCCTTAAGAGGGCTAGGCAGGTGTAGCTAAGCCCCACTTAGTGGTTCATGTAAATGCTCTAGCCAACTTTCTGGACTTCAGATAGTCTAGTCAGTGTATGGTCTTCTCAAAAGAGTCACTCGCGCGCGCGCGAGAGAGAGAGAGAGAGAGAGAGAGAGAGAGAGAGTGAGTGAGTGTGTGTGTGTGTGTGTGTGTGTGTGTGTGTGTGTGAGATGCTATGGCGGTTGAAGATGGTAGTGTCCAGGATTGCCTATGCAAGTAATGAAGAATTACGCGCTTTCCCTGTCCTTGAAAGGTCTCTTCTGCCCGTCCTCGAGTTCGGCAGCCTGCTTTTCAAAACTTTGTTGTTTCTGCGGCAGAAGCTTTATCAGCGGAACGTGCTCAAGACAGTCAGGTAGACCATCAGCTCCCCCTAGTAGAACCATTCTTTTCTGTTGGCTTAATGCAGCTGCCATGATATGGCTGTCATGGCTCTAGACAAACACACTTGTACGCAACGTGCACATATTTCTGCCTATCACCAATTCGTACAAATGACTGTGGAACAAATGCTAGTACTAATGGTTACATCCCTTCTCTTCCTTCACTTATCGTGCCCTTGGGTGATATTGATCAGGTGTGGTGCAATTTCATTTTTGGCAAGAAATTCTGTTCTTGAACGGTCATTTGGCAGTAATTCTACTAAGGGAAAGGTGATAAGGATTACATAAATATGCATACGTTACACACATATGCACAAAAGCAATACCAGGCACACTTCGTATATGATTGGTTGGTACAAATAGCATCACATGACTTATAGCAATTTTCAAACAAGGCAATGGGTAGTGATGCACAAAATATGGTGAGATGGATGCATACTGAAAACTTTGCTGATCACTTTGGAATGGCCCTTTCATAATGACACTACATAAACACTACCTTTTCAGAATGAAATCACTTAGAAACAACACATTTCATATGAGAACAATCACTTAGAAACAACACATTTTATATAAGAACATGTCTTTCTGCATGCAAAAACATTGAACTGGAAAGGACAAAGTGTCAGACTAGAGTTACTTTGCTATAGTCTTAACGTAGAATAGCTGTGTCCTTCTGCTCTAATAATATGGCATGATGTTATCTTAATGGTCCTCAACACAGACCAGGTTGGCAGGTGTTACTTTAATTATACAGTTCTTTTTCAATGTTGCAGATTACCTGTCCCAGTGATCAGTATTGGGAATATTTCATGGGGTGGAAATGGAAAAACTCCAATGGTTGAGTATCTTTCGTGGAAGTTTCTACAATGTGGTATTCCTCCACTTATACTTACACGGGTATTAATCTTTCATTGTTAGAAGAAGCATTCAGCTTTTTGTTACAATGTTTGGTTTGATTTGAAGTTTTTTTTTTTTTTTTTTTTTTTGGGTAGGGTTATGCAAGTGGAGATGAAGCAATCCTGCTTGAAAATCATCTGCATGGAACTGGAGCATTGGTTGGCAAGGGTCCTAATCGAGTGGAAATTGCAACTATGTTGCTTTGTCGATACAGTCCAATGGACACTTCTGATATACTTGATTTGGTTTCTAAATTGGGGTCCAATGCTTTGTCTACTTCTTTGCAACTTGATCAACAAGAAAGCATGTCGAGAGGGACTGGAAAGAGCATAGGTGTAATTTTTCTTGATGATGGTATGCAGGTACTATCTTTGCTTTGGTTGCCAAATGGACATCACAAAAATGCCTTTGCTTATTTCATTGATTTGATAAATTCAGATATGAATCAAGAGAACTTTAATTTGCATGTTGTCAAAGTTTTGAGAGTGCACAATGGAAGCACATCACAATAGAGAGAGAGAGAGAGAGAGAGAGAGAGAGAGAGAGGACGGGGAGTTCTACAGACAGGCTTGACCCTTATCAGGCTTGTACACGGCCAGGTGCAGCACAGACAAGATGGAAGAGACAGGGGCAGGCTTGCAGACCTAAAACACAGCAGAGCTGCAGTGGCAACCTGCAGTGTAACATAGTTGGCACATGTGCAAGTCCTGCTGGGCTGCATACCTGTGACACAAACACATTCAGCAGGCTGAAAGCGGGGAGAGAGAGAGAGAGTGAGAGAGAGAGAGAGAGAGAGAGAGAGAGAGAGAGAGAGAGAGAGAGAGAGAGAGAGAGAGAGAGAGAGAGAGAGAGAGAGAGAGAGTCTCGGGCTGAGGACATCCCCAAAGACCCTGAAGGCTATGAAGTGGGCAAATGTCACAAGATAGTGCTGGATCCTACAGATATGGCTGTCTTGGAGCACCCACAGCAGGGTGGTGCCCCTCCTTTGCAGGGGTAGGGGACATGTCCCAAGGGGTGATGCCTCAACAGGTTGTGTGTGCGCCTTGCTTGCTGACCAATGACTCTTTTTAGTATATGCTTGCTAGTGTGAATAATCTGATGAATGATTATGCACATGCGAATGAAGGAAAAGCAAGCTCTTTACCGGATGGCGATCCTGTGGTGGCTGTCATAGGGACAGAAATAGTGTCACAGCAGATTGCTGCCTTCCACGAGAGGGCAACCATCTTTTAGTTTATGGAAAGGATTGCTTTGATTCCCCATATTAGAGCATGGTTGCAATCAATGGTGTTGAGTGATGATGCGCGTTAGACCGATGCTTTAGGGCAAGTGCAGGCCCCTCTTGTAGAGGAGATTTATGATGGCCCTAAAAGTTTTTTTTGAGATTCTCTTTCATTCTTTGGACGCTCAGGCACAGACAATGCAGTGTATCCCTCTGTTTCTGGATGATCACTTGGTTCATGCTGTCCCATGGAGGCCCATGGAGGAAATTCAGGATATTCTTAGACAAGCATGCCTGATTCGGGTAGAAGTGGTTAACTTTCCTTCTCACCTTTGGCGGCTTCTTCCTCTAGTATTGAGATCTCTTGGTTAAGTTGTGGTGGACTCCTCTGGCCTCTTGGAATAGGAATAGAGGCTTCATGCTTTGGGATACTGGAAAACCTTGGCCTAATAAAATTTGTTTTAAGGCGCCAGGGTTGTATGTGCTGTTTTTTGAGCTAAAATGGGGAACTTTTGTAGGACATTGTTTCAAATGTAGTCGATTGGGTCATCTTGTCTCTAAATGTAATCATGCTCTAGAGGTTTGCAGTGTGGTTTAGAACTTGAGGTGGACATGCAAGAGTGTGAATGCCAAGCTTTGTCACAACAATTTGTTTCTCTCCCCACGCCTCTTGGTTTGCATGGAAATGCTAATACCGATTCTCTTTAGGTTGTGTTTGTTGGTGAGTTGCGTCCTGCCTCTTAGGGTCAGTCATCTAAGGATGATCCTTGGGTTTCTGTGGTTAAATGCCATGCTTGCTAGGAAGCTTGTTTGATTCTTGTGTATTCAGCCTTTGATAATATCGCATAGACTTTTCAACATAGGGTTAAAGGATTCTACTCTAAACCTCAATCTGAGTCATCTTGGGTGCCTGCAATTGTAGTGGTTGGTAAAGGTTCTTTTGATTCTTCTTTGAGGTTCGATGCTCGTGGCAGGCTATTGCTCTCTTGAGATGCACTCTGTGCTTAGCAGTATTAGTTCCCTCCTCGTGCTTTGATCGTTGGATTGCAGAGGGTGGATCTTGTGGATGTGATTTGCAGTGAAATGGAGAGATTTCAGGCAGCTAAATTTGTGGATGCAAAAGGGAAAGCAATGATTGAGTAGTTCTTCTTCACTTTGTTCACCATGAAACTCCCTTTATGGAATGTTAAAGGGGTTTCATCAGGCAGTAAGCAGTACATGTTGTGGAGGATTGTTTTTGCTAGTGATTGGGATGTTTTTTGTGCAGTGGAGCATAGGCAACACTCATTGCCTGGTTCCACCTATATTTATCAAGAATTTACAATTTTCTTTAGTAGCCAAGTTCCTCATAAATTTGGTGTTATGTATGAGGGGTAGGTTTTGTGGTTGGTGGGTGTGTATGCCTCTAATACAGCTTGAGAGTGTCGTCAGCTTTGGGAAGATTTGTTGTTTCTTTCCATGGCCAGTTAGGGGCTTGTTATGGGCGACTTTAATGTTTTTGTGTCTATGGATTAGGCGACTTCGCCTCACTCTATTATGGACGGTCTTGAGCATCAAGTATGGGATGCTATGGCAACCTTGGCTTTGAAATAGGATGTGGTTGTGGTTACATCCTTACGAGTGTGGATTTACACATTGATCTCTTCAACACTTCGAAACTTGGGCTAGGCTGGATAGGATGTATATTTGCAAGAGTGATTCCTTTCAACAGTGATTGACATGTTGGTGGAGGGGTATCGTTTCTGTGAATAGGAGGGTCACATTGCAAGAGACTGTCCCAATAGCCAGCAAGCTAATAAGAAAATTAGGGAGATTCTAAAGGAAAAAAGCCCAAAACATCAGTGGGATTGGGGCTCAATGTTGTTAGTGATTAGCCCAATGATGATGTTACTGAGTTGTGTAGAGCATGGGGCAAAATTAGGGATCAGCATGATAATGGTGCACGAGTCAACTTCATCTCTATAGACATGGCAACCTGTCTAGGCATTAGAGAGGATGAGTTGGGACCCATGGGGGAAGTTGGAATGGCATGTAAAGGCCATGTAGAGCCCGTCACACTGCTCATTGAAAAGCTTCTGTTGCATACACAGGGATATGTGGATAGCGAAGAGTTTTTCTTTGCTCCACTCGAGGGTTGCGATGTATTGCTTGGTATGCCATGTTGTCACCATATGCATGTAGTGATTGATTCACGTGCAAAAGAGATCACTATTCAACATAAGGCAAAGACATTTACACTTGACGTAAAACTAAAAGGGGAATCTGTCCTTGTTATATCTGTAGCTGCCATTTCTAAAGTAATGAAAAATCATATTTTAGCGTACTTGGTTTTCACTAAGGATAAAGATGATAGTGGGAATGTTGGGAATATGTCTAAGTTAGAGAAGGATCGCATGTTATTTTTGAAAATGTATGTTGATTATTTCTCTCAGTCATTTCTAGGCAGCTACCACATGAACGGGCTGAAGATCATGGCATAGATCTTATCCTTGGAAGTAGCCCATCTAATAAGCCACCCTACAGAGTTAGTGCAGCCCTATAGTAGGAGATTATGAGTCAGGGGAATGAGCTGTTAGAAAAAAGACTGGTGCAGTACAACTCATTTCTTTTTTGTTCTCCAGTGCTTTTTGGTATAGAAAATGGATGGTTTATGGCATGTGTGCATTAATTATTATACTTTGAACAAGATCATGATAAAGAATCAATTTTCGATCCCTCAGATCAATGATGTTATGGTTAGATTGTAAGGGGTAGTCATATTTAGCCATATAAATTTGAAAAGTAGGTATAATCAGATATGCATTAGATCAGAAGAAATGCATAAAGACAGCTTTCAGGACATCTTTTGGGTTGTATGAGTTTCTTGTTATACGTTTTGGACTTACGAATGCTCTTGCTACTTTCAATCGGATGATGGATCTGATCTTTAGGCCACATAGAGGATTTGTGGACACTTTCTTTGATGATATGAATATCTATTCAAAGAATGAGGCAAAGCATACAAGACATTTGGACATTGTGTTCAATGAATTGTGTGTGCATAGGCTAGTTATCAATGACAAGAAAGTGAATTCTTTTTGCTTGAAATCCACTTTTTGGGGCATATTGTATTGGTTGATGGTATTTGCATGGACCTGCAAAGGTTGAGATAATACGATTGTGGCCACCTTTGAGGAATGTACATGAGATCCGTAGCTTCTTGGGTTTATGTTCTTACTAGGAAGTATGTACGCGGGTTTGCTGAAATTGCATCTCCATTGCATGCCTTGTAAAAGAAGGATGTGCCATTTAGATGGACAACAGTGGAAGTTCAACATTTGAAACAGGAATGGGCAGTAGACCTAGTTCAAAATGCACGATCTCATGCAATGTGAGCAAAGGTGAGGACACAGAGTCCGGTGTAGAAGATTGCACTATGTTCCTCTCATCAAAGTCGACATCCTCCTAATGATCACCTTGTTCATTCGAGAATCCAACAAATGGTAGGCTTTTGCTTCGGAAGAATAGCCCAGAAAGATCAAGAGATCAGCTCGAGGGGTGAGCTTTCCTACCTTGTCATTAGGGGTGTGGGTATAAACCAAGGTAATTGTGAAACGTTTCACCCCCAAAACGTTGTGTTTCACTCTGAAACGTTTCACCTCCGCGAAGGTTCCAAGTGAAATACCAATTGGAACGGCTAAATAACATATGTAGGATATATTATCTTATAAATATTACTACTCATGAGTCATTCCATACAAGTTTTAAGACTTAAGAATCATTGCATGCAAGTGCCCAATTTACACTTATAAACAACATTTAACAAGCTACAATCATAAGCCAAAGACTCAAGAGTCCAAACTATAGAGTCGAGAGTCCAGACATTAAATCGGTTAATAAGTTGAAGAATCAAGCAGCTAACGACTTAGGAGTTCATATGCACCATGAATTTAATTAATTGAAGACCCGAAGAATACAAATCATAAACAATAGTCTGAGACTCTGTCATCTAATATTCACCAATATCAACTAACAACTTAGGATAAAAGTTTTAACTTTCAAGTCAAGAATTGAGAGTTTGGACTCTTGAGAATGTAAAATCATAATCAAATAGAAAATACAATGCACACATCTCTTAACAAATGAATGGTTCAAATTCCCTAATTTCTAGTTCTCAAATCTCAAAAGCACTACTCTAGTACTCTCATGAGAACTATCATCACTTTCATTGTCACACTTAGATGAACTTGGAGTTAATCTCGAAGGCTCAAGGCCTCTCCGTGCATGGCGACGAGGAACATGAGAAGCAGTTGTAGTAGATGACTCTACAACTTCATGACGCCGAATGTAGAGGATTGGGTTTGGCGCCTCATCCTCTCAATGTTCTCACTCATGAAGTCATAGACATCATCTTTAGGGGTTTGGGGTTGCAACATAGTCACATGTGCTGCTAGCTATAGTCTTTCTAGGGTCAAGCTGATGTGGTGTCCAACTTGCCGATTCCTCACCATCCAAAGCTCCTATTTTCTTGAGAACTCGAAGATTGGCATTTGTATATGCTAACTTATTCAATTGGGTAGTGCTAAGCTTGCAAAACAAAGGACATATATATAAATTATAATGTTTAGGATACTTCGTAAGTCACTAGCTTATTTGAAAGTTTTATAATATATATTTACCATTACCTATTGCGGTCTTTGGTATGGATATTATTGGAGCTTTCGCTCAACCGCCAAGACCCACGGACCGCTTATTGTTTCAAGTGTTCCAAGCCAAGCACTAATGGCTACCTCTCACATACCCGACGCGCTACCTATCCATGAGTGTAGTGAGCTTACCTCCATGCCAATCGAGTTACCTCCTCTCCCGCGCACTCCGGTAGCTCCAAGATCCAAGTGCAAGCTTCAAGCAAGCTCCATTCTCAAGCTTCACGCTCCAAGCTCCATAGCCGCGAGCAAGAGAAGAGAAGAGAAGAGAATAGAAGAAGAGAGGAGAAGATGGAGAGCTTCTCCTCCGTGGTCCCTCGCCCTCACACACTCACTCTCTCACCCTCTCACACTCTCTCTCTCAAGCATAAGCTCAAGCAAGAAGTAGAAGAAGAAGAAGAAGAAGAAGAAGAAGAAGAAGAAGAGCGCCACTTTTTGCCACGGCCCTTTTTCCCATTGTCCTTCTATCTTCCTAGCTTTCTTTTTACTGCCCATCTACATTTACAAATTGCATGGGTGAGAGCCCGGCGCTCCTTAAATTAAATCATGATACGCTTGCATTTTTTTACAAAAGTATTGACTCGCACTTTTCCTTGTGCACATTTTTCTCTTATTTAGGACTTTTCTGTACTTCTTGTGTTTCTAGATTTTTCTTGGCGCGCCTTCGTCTTCCGTTTCACTTTGCCTTGGCCTTTGTCTTCTGCTTTAGCTTTTCCAGGTTTTCCGCCTTGTTCGTCTGACGGTTAATATTACCCCCCTCCTAGACGAGTGCTAGTCCCATGGCACTCACCGTTGTAAGTAGCAGGCTTTGGCATGCACTGAAGACGTGGGTAGAAGAGACATCTGTGGTTGCCGTGGAGGAGTGTTGGTAGTGGTGTGGAGGAAGGTCATTGGGGACACGTTGGTGGCCTAGGTGGTTGGTGGTAGGGTTATTGGAGTTGGTGGTAGGGTTATTCTTTGTTGGGGATTGCACTGATGGCCAGCACAAGTGGTGGTTTATTGGGGATTCTGCACATGATGATTCTTGGTGGGCTTGTAGGATGACAAAGGATAAGAATTCAGAGTTGGGTGTCGATGAAGAGCGAACGACACTTTTGTTGGAGTCTTCAATACCTGCAATTGAAAGCCTCTCATAGGTGGTCTCTCCCTAGGGATAGTGCTATACATAGTTCAATTAGTTCGGGAGACAGGTCGAACTCTAAGCAAGCTGAGAGTATTGTCCTGCACTTGAGGACCCAAGCTGTGTATATATTTTGGTGCAGATATTATGTGAGTACTCGTGCATACTTAGATATTACGTAGTTAGAAGATTGCGGGTTGGTTTCTCGTAACAATGTGTGGATGAAGCAAAGTTGTCAATGTTGAGAAGTACACGTGAAGGTGTATGAGACATCCTTTGCGTTGTGACTGCACGACGTAGCATAATTGAACACAGGGACACCGCACTTTCGGTAGCTGGGAGCTATTGGATGTGCTTGATAGGGACGGTGTACTTTTCACGGCCATTCGTGCGGTGCTTACCACAATTGATTGCAATGGTATTAAGGCAGAGTGCAAGAGGGTATCGTGCGAATGGATCAGGGTGATAGATCTAACCATAGGCGAGACAAGCTCCCTAGGTATATCCTGTCCTTGATGTACCCTGAACAATTGTGGGTGATGCTAAAGGGCTAGGGGATTAGGGATGGAGCCAACCGACCAAGGTCACTAGACGTACCTAATTTGAGGACCCCTAGGTGCTGTACTGTGATCGTGGGTACTTCATATCTTTTTGTTATTTTATTTTATTTTATTTTCTTTTTTCGTTTTCTTTTTCGTTTCTTTTTCTTGTTCTTTTTTTTTTCTTTCTTTCTTTCTTAAAAAAAAAAAAGACTTGCCTGAGTACAACCATTGCAATATGTTGAGGCTATCAGCCTTTCAATGGGTTGGAAAATGTCAAGCTTCGAAGGCTCAGGAAATGGATATTACAGTGATGATTGTGCCCTAGCCTCGTTGTTAGAGAAGTAGTTATTGAGATGGGGAGATACACTTGAGATATTGCAACTCTCTTTGGAACGTGCGATGTTGGTACAATTGGGGTAACAGCTGCCGTGAGTGCCAGGTGTAGAGTGTAACCCAGAAAGAGAAAGTGGTTAAGATCATGCTTTGGGCCATGCGACGTGGGCACTCACAAGGGTGATTTTCACTTTCGACAGCGTGGCTTTGTCGCGGTTCTTTGTGAGGTTGGTGGTCTTGCGGTGACTTGAGCATTGAACACGTTTGCACGAAGACTTGCGTCGTCGTGCATCCACTTGTCACTTCATGAGAGTATATGCAAGTTGCATGCATAAAGTATAACGCACAAATGTAATCATGTCAAGATATTACTTTATTAAAATCCTATGATGCTGATTGCGATGCATATTTCGGTGCTTGTTAAAGACGTGGCATATATTAGCAATAGGTAAGGAAAGTGTATACAGGTAGAGAGCCTACCCCTTTAATCATTTAAAGACAAAAAGTTATGGCAGGATGGCCTTTGTTAAGTTGCTTATATGTCATAGGGGCCTCTATTTGCACGAGGCGGGGCGAATTCGGGTGGTCGAGCAATTGAGGCTCTGTCAGTGAGAGGCTCTTGTAAGGCTGGGTGGGAAAGATGTCGGCCGGGACCCGAATGGTGTAGTCCCTGGTTGCAACTGTTTCCAGAATGCTTTTAAACAATGCATAAAATTCTTGCTTGTCTCCAGCTGCCCTCTCCTCTTTCGAGCACCTGGTGTTCGAGCGTCTGGTGAAAACCTGCACAGCTGGTATTGCCACACCCCGTGTGCTCCCTTGTGCCCTCGTCCTCTTGGCTTGGGGGCGGTGTTGTTTGGGGTCTCTTTTCAGCGCGTACCTCTTTAGAGTAGGCATATAGCGTTCTGGTGGGGGCGCTAGTGCCTTATGCTCTTTCCGACGGCGGAGAGCTTCCTTGCATGCCAGCTGCACTATGTGGTCCATGATTGCTACCGTAGGGGGACCTGCAAAATGCAAACCAAGAATTAGGCCCTGAGATAGGATAAAACTATTCGCATGGAAGGGATTATACAGTGGGTTATCAAGCGCATATGACGAGGAGGGGAGAGGTGAGGCATGCAGCGTTTGTTGTAGAGGGATGGCTCCCATGATGATGTTTGTTTTATCTCCAGCTATTAGCAGATCTTGGCTTATGCTAAGTTACGTAGACTGGTTGTCATGGAGTGGGGTAGGGCTCATCCTCGGAAGGATAGATCGGAAAGGGGAAAAGGTGTATAGAAAGGGACGGTATCATGTCTACACCATTAGAGATGTTGGTCAGGGCTTTCTATGGTGGTAATGAGGGTTGCATGTCCTCCACTTGGGAGGCGGAAATGGTCACACGACTTCTAAATGTGTGGTGAGAGGAGGACCTGAGGAGCTTAGCATGTCAAATCCAACTCTTCTCCCTGCGCTTGACTATCATTGCTTGTGTGTGTTGATATTGTCTATACAGGGTCACAAAATTCATTGTTTATTTATATACATATTTACGAGTCCATGTCACTTCACGAGGATAAAAGCCAATTGTAGAACTCTGGATTGTACTGGAGTGTGGCACACACATCTAGTACTCGTGGCAGCTTACTCAATAACGATAGATATTTTGCAACATCGAGTAGCATGGAACCCTGTCCGAGTCTACTGGCAATATGTAACTTCTCCTCAGTGAGAACCTTATCAGACAGAGAGTTCTCTTGGCTAGTTTCAGCTAAGTCCGTACCTCGAATGGCAGTTAGCACTCGAAAGGAAGTTGGTGCCACATAGGTTGGGTCTCTTTGAGACCACCATTTGGCCAATCGCTCCTTTGAGACTGTCATAATTTGGGCTCCTTGTTCGGCCATCGCAACACAATTTTCAAACCAACGTTTTTCAAAGTGACTTCGACTCTCTGATTGTCGCTTTAGTTGCTCTTTCTCTAAGAGATTTGGTTGGCAAAGCACGTCATTGAATGTCACAGTTAAGCGTAGTTCGTCGGCTTCCTCGTCAGAGATGAGTCTCATGCGTTCATGCAGGAGCCTGTCATAGTGCTCATCAAGATGTTCTTGCTCTTCCCAGGATAGGGGAAATGACAAGTATTCCCTGAGCTGCTTCTTGGGAAATGCACCCATGTCCGCAAGGACGTAGATACGTGCGAACACTTTGAGTTTAGTATCCAACTTAGTTAAGCATTTTGCGACACTTCTATGTTCAACGAGGGCTTGCTCGGTTGCTATCTCATGCAAGGTTCTAGGAGTTTGTCTAGGCTTTAGCATAGCTGGGGACTCAGGCCTAGATGATCAAGATTGGTCAACGCTAGGATTCCTTATGCACTCGGGGTTTCCATGTTTCTCCTGAGGCTTTGTTATTGCGTTATGGTTCTCCTTGGATGTGACTGGTATAAATTTGTCACCCTGTTGTGATAGCATTGTATTCACTCTTGATTGGTCAATGCGAGTTTTGTTGTCGGTGGATTGAGTGTTGAAAGCAACCGTTGATAGTAACGGCTGCTTTGATTTTTCAGAGCACATGGATGTGTCTGAGGTTTTACCGCTATTAGAAGAGACATCAATGGGTTCATTGGTGGATGGACTCGATGCTTTATTCCTCAGCTCTCCAGCGCTCTTGGTCTCAATGTTCTTGGGGTCCACAACCACCTGTAACTGTTGTTGTTTTCGCTGTTTTCTCCTCTTTTTCTTGATCAGTGAATGTGCATAACTTAACGATTCAAGACCCTGAACTGGGTCAGCCGTTGATGTGCTTGGTTGGGCCTCAGCTTTCCCCTTCTTTGGTGTGTCCTCATGGGACGTAGCTGCACCCTGCTGGACAGCCTTGCTAGGTTGATTGGTCAGATGCGTCATCTCCTTGGCCATATCTTTGAGAGGTTTCTCCTCAAGCCTAGGCTTTAGGTGCTTTGGAAGGGCTGGAGTTGTCAAGGATACTGGTTACGGCACCTCCTCCCCAGGTGAACGGCTAAGGACATGTTTCGTAAGGGCGGTTGTTATGGCCAAGGGCTGTGATTGCTGTATCCCTGGTTGGAAGTAGTAGCGGCTAGTTCAGTGGGCTGGCTACTCTTGGTGGATTGCGGTGTCAAGTCCCTAGGGCGACCGGAAGTGGTCGTGTCTTTTGTTGCCCTTTGAGCATTCACCTGTGTAGATCGAGCTTGAGTTGATCTAGTCACATTAGGTTGTACAGGCATATCCTTGAGTTGATCTAGTCACATTAGGTTGCACAGGCATATCCTTGGGCCGAGAGCTACGGATGGTGTCATGTCCCACCTCTTGGATATTTGGAAGCTTAGATGGAGATAGAGATTGGGATTGAGCAACCGCCCTTGACAACTGTTGTTGTGCTTCCTGTGTTTGTTTGGGAAAAGAGGGTGTAGGAGATCTAGGACTCTTAGGTGGACTTGGCACTGACTGAATGATTTGCTCAAGGCTATTAGACGATTGTGCCATTTGCTTTGTTGAGCAATCAGCCTTCTCACGAGCAACGTTGTGCCTCTGGTGCTCATTATCCTCTTGGGAAGTCAAAAGCTCCTTGAGCACTAGTGGTCTTTGTGCACGCTCAATGGTTACATATGACATCTGCTTATTAAGTATGCTAGGCTGAGGCTCTTTCTTTCGAACACTCATGTTTGGTTTCTTGCCTCGAGACCTGGAGTTTCTCTTAGATTTCCTCCTGTGCTTCGTTGCTTTTGATGCAATCTGGCCTTCAGCTGATAGAGGTGGTTTAGCAGGGGGTTTCGGTACCCAAATCCATCGGTTACCTACATAATACCCTTGAGCACGTAGCAACGCTTTGGATATTCATCTCGGCGTTGTATTGGCTCTCCATTGATGCCTTCGTCTATAAGGCTTAGGCTTTTTTTGGGGTCATCTACGATATTTATAAGTCCAAAGCCCGTCCTTGGCATTGACTCTTGACCTTCTTGTTTCAGGCATGGCCTCACTCACTGGTTCTTGTTGTTCGACCTGTGCTTGTATTAACTTTTCCAACAAGTCCTTGCTCTCGTTAGCAGGCTTGATTGTTATATCAGCACATTCCTTGCCTTTTCCTCGAGGTTCGACGAGGTCACCCTTGCTAAAGGTTGTGACTATTCTCATACCTGGTAGTGTTAGGTGTATCCTCTGTGCTACATAGTCGGCCTCACACTTGGTCGCCCTTTTGAAGGGTCTTCCTAGGAGGGTTTCCTTCTCGCAATTAGCGCTATTTGGAGGAACATGAAATAGGATAGGCAAGCTTTTAGTTTCAATCGTCACAAGGATTTTGCACTTCCCTATGAGTGCTTGTGGGTGTCCCCCGTAAGGGCTAAGAGTTGCATTAATCGGTGTGAGCTTTGGTTGGCCTAGTAGGGTCCATGCTTCATAGGTCAAGATATTAAAATCTGCTCCTTCATCAATCGGAGCATCGATAGTGTGCTCTCTTTTTGCGGTGAGTTTGACCCTAAGATAAGCAGGTGGTACTATGTCTTCATCTTCCGGGTCTTGGCTTATAAATTTAAGCCTTCTAACAAATGCCCTTGGATCCCCAATTGCACGACTAGATGTGGATTTTCCACTGATGTCTTGGATCGTCTGTGCATTGCTATTCAAGGAGCATCTATCGTTAGGACTGTCATATCTAGTCATTCTCGCCGTTGTAGCTTGATGCTGTTGCTTTCTATTTTGACTACTGAACGCAACACGTACGTGTTTTTGCAGTGTGGCCTTTTTGGCTTTGTTGGCTAGATTGGTCCATTGAGGTTCTAGGGTCTTTGTTTGTCTTTGTTCGGGTATGGGCTTTTGATTGCTCTTTTGCAAGTGAGAATCCATGCTCGTGTAGAGCAATTACTACGCTAGGGTCCAATTTGGAGGACCTGTCATGGCGCGCGTTTTCTCTTATCTACTTGGGGGAGGTGCGGAGGGGGCAGAGCCCCCTCTGTGGGGGTCCGGGGGGGCAGTCCCCCCGACCTGCAGGGCCGTTACGGTAAACACCATGCACGATTTGAAGGATTGTTTATAGCCAAATTTTGAACTACTTGCTCTAAGTTTCAGTCTTGTGATCGATCTATGATATGATTTCGGCTCTATTTGGTCTCTCGGTCAGTTTTAGGGTCTATAGGTTAAAATTTGAAAAATCCAAATTTGGCCTAACAGGTCCGAATTGTAGGGGCAGATTGCCCGATTCGTCCCGTCTGAGGGCTGAGTGTCCGAGTGGGCCGAGGGCCGAGTGGTGAATTCGGCCGGGCCGAATGTCAACATGTCCGAGTGGAGTTGGGCCGAGTGGCAGGGCCGAGGGCCGAATTTCAAAGTTGGCTATGGATGGAGGGGAAGAGTTGTATATACCTGGAATAGCCAATAAACTCCAAAATGCAAATCGGCAAACAAATCAAAACCTCATATCCTGTTATGACAGCAAAAACCCTATTGCTTGTTTTTCTTCTTTTTCTTTGTTTTTTCCTACCCTAATGCATCCAAATCACAAGAAAAATACCTGCACTACTCCAGCATGCTTTTCCAAATCCAAAAAACCAAAAACCTACTTGCTAAGGAGATCGAATACCTCTTCAACTCCCTTGCTTCCTACCTATCTACCTCAAGCACCGGTTCGGGGAAAACCCTTACTTTGATGCTTGATTCGAAGCACGCAAGCGCTCAAGGCTTGAATCCTTTTGTCCCGGCAACGGAATCAAAATGTGGGAGCTTTCGCTCAACCGCCAAGACCCACAGACTGCTTATTGTTTTAAGCGTTCCAAGCCGAGCACTAATGGCTACCTCTCACATAGCGGACGCGCTACCTATCCATGAGTGTAGTGAGCTTACCTCCATGGCGATCGAGTTACCTCCTCTCCTGCGCACTCCGGTAGCTCCACGATTCAAGTGCAAGCTTCGAGCAAGCTCCATCCTCAAGCTCCACGCTCCAAGCTCCATAGCCGCGAGCAAGAGAAGAGAAGAGAAGGGAAGAAGAGAGGAGAAGATGGAGAGCTTCTCCTCCCCGGTCCCTCGCCCTCACACACTCACACTCACTCCCTCACCCTCTCACACTCCTTCTCTCAAGCACAAGCTCAAGCAAGCAAGAACAAGAAGGAGAAGAAGAAGAAGAAGAAGAAGAGAGCCACTTTTGGCCACACACAAGAATGAGCTTCTCATTCACTTTTCAACTTTATATACAAAACCCTAAATCCCTTTTGGGCGGTCATCTCTTTATCCCCCTTTTTACATGGACAGCCGTGGCCTAGGCCCTTTTTCCCATTGTCCTTCTATCTTCCTAGCTTCCTTTCCACCGCCCATCTACATTTACAAATTGCACGGGTGAGACCTCGGTGCTCCTTAAATTAAATCATGATGCGCTTGCGCTCTTTTACAAAAGTATTGACTTGCGCTTTTCCTTGTGCGCCTTTTTTCTTTATTTAGGACTTTTCTGCGCTTTTTGTGTTTCTAGATTTTTCTTAGCGCACCTTCGTCTTCCGTTTCACTTTGCCTTGGCCTTTGTCTTCTGCTTTAGCTTTTCCAGATTTTCCACCTTGTTCGTCTGACAGTTAATAGATATCACCCATAATGCTCCAAAGACGCTCTACTGCTGAAAAACTAATTGGTTGTGATAATACTCACAAAGCTACCATTTGAAGAGTTGGAGTTAACTCCCCAAACTTCTCCCATGAAGATATTGGAGAGCAAGATTATTCTCGTCCTTTGCTATTTATCTTGCAAATTGTGTATTTGCATTCCCCTTATAAGCTAGGAGGTCATCCTCAATGCTAGTCTGCATAGCAGATGTTGGATACACTCTCTCCAAGTATTGCGTCCACCCCGACATTAATGTTTTTTTTTTCAAGGGAAAAAAAATCTATCAATAACACCTTGGAGTAGCCCATGAGGCAAAATACAAAGTACAAGGAGCTCTATAAAGAGTAACTAAGTGTGAGTTGTAACATCACAAATACAATGGTTGTGTGAAGGATGAATAGGCAATGCAATGGGCTACGATTACTTGACATTAATGTTTGATGTGTACCTTGAGAGTCTTTTCTCCACATAGGGTGAAGAATATGTGCAACAGAATGGATGGGATGTTAAAACCAATCCATCTATGCTCAAAGATTTGAGTCAGCTGGGAGGCCTTACTCATATAGTCAAAAGGTGGAAGAGTCAAGACTTGAATTAAGTCTCAATTCTCAAACTCAAGAGGTAGTTTATGACCTCTATTATAGAATCAAAGAAGAACTCATATTTTCTTACTTATCTCTTGTCAATACAATGCAATCGTGGATAGCATTACGAAGCCTTTTCATAAACTCATATAGAAGGCCCATGGTAGCTCCTTCTCTATAACACAATTGCGACATTGATACTATAGGAAGTAGTGCACATTGCTATCCATTTGTCTCTCTCCAAAACTCAACATGATAGATTGTGTGCATAATATTTAAGGCATTTGGAGTAGAGGATTTTGATCAATCGAATCACTCCTGATCCACTATCATATGCCTCAATGCATCCTTGCACTTCACCAACTTGAGATTAACCATATGTTTATTAAGAGAATATGATAGATATTATAGTTGTAAGTTATAAATCATGATTGCAATTTATAATAAGGATATGACATATATGATATAATCCAATTTGTAACTCACATACATGCACAAAACTAGAAAAACATAACAAAATCTTGTTTTGGCCGTTTTTAGAAGCTCCCATTGGCAGTGATACCTAAATACACTATGAACAAATGACTTTCGAAGGACAAAGTTGATAAGCCCTAAAGCCTTCTCCACAATAGACCAACCCATGGAATCAATCCAATGTTCTTCATCATCAAGTCAATGGAGTGGGCTGCACATGGTGTCCATACAATGTGTGGGTATTGGGCCTCCAAGAGCTCTCCCATACTCTTGCAATTGCTTGCGTTATGTGTTACAACCTATACAACATGGTTTAGTCCAATCTCTTGGATTGCTTCATTGATATGATTAAATATTACTTCTCGTGTTACATTATATGTAAGGAGTAGTTAGACTAAATAGTAAATACAAAATTAACAAAAACTTAAGTGTATTTATAAGTTGGAACTTGGAAATGGAAGATACTTGTGATCCGCACACCACGATCGGATAGATCTATAGATCTTAGAAATGTTGTTCCAGTATAGGAAGATACCAAGATATTCATTAAGTGACATGCTTGCACGTATCTTTCCGTCCATCTAAGATAATTGTGTATCCATATTTCTCCCATGATGTTCTATGACCCTCCAAGCTCTTGTGAATCAAATCAACCTTGTGGTTCAATATGGTGGTCCTTAGAGCCTTTGAATCAACACAAGTGATAGGTGCTCCTGCAGTAGCCGTAGCTGAGACACCTGTGCGAGCCACATAAAAGGCAATGCTACATTGATAAAAAATCATTCTTTTGCAATTCCATTATCATTGAAACATGTTTTGCGGTAATCTTAGTATAAGCACGACTATTGAAGACTTTGAAGTGAGATATAACAAATTGAGAGCTAAAAAATGCATGGTATGGAGTCTTTTTAGAGACTGCCATAGTTGGACATCAGTTAAGGATGTACACTGAAGTGTTAACAGTCTCAATCCAGAGGCACTCATGAAGCTTTGCTGCGAACAACATAGAGTGTGCCATGCTCATGACTGTCCGGTTCCTACGCTCTATGACTCCATTCTGTATAGGGGAGTTGGTAGAGGTGAGTTGGTGCGCAATGCCCAGTTCCTATAGAAACTTAGAGAACTTGTGGGAGGTAAACTCGCCACTAGAATTACTCCTCATAGTATCCACATGACGACCAATCTGGTTATGAATCAACAGCACCCAAGCATTGAAATAAGTAAAGGCATTTGACTTGTGGTTAAAGAAGTACACCCACATGTACCTAGAGAAATCATCCATTATCAAAAAGAAATATAGTGCGCCATTCAAGGTAGTAGTGGATGTGGAACCACAAAGATCTACATGAATGAGCCTAAGGGGTTCCTCAACACATGTGGTGGATTGTTGAGGGAAGGGTGTATGATACTGCTTACCTAGCTAACATACTTTATGGACCTCTTGAGATAGTTTTAGGCGTGGAAGGCCCTCAACTATCTCATGACATGACAGCTCATAAAGAGAGTCGTAGCCAAGATGTCCTAAGTGAAAATGCCAAAGATACTCAGAGTTCGTGGGCTCTTGTGTGGTGGCCAAGGCTTAGAAGCGATGCAAGTCCGAATTGGTGGTAGTTGGCTCGGTAAGAAAATGGCTTATGTGGTAAAGGCCATTAGGCTGTGCCTTGCCTTGAGCAATCACTAAACCAGTCTGAGAGTCTAGGACCTCGACTGGTGTCACAGTGAAGAAAATTGCTTCGGCAACTGGCAAAGCTATTGAATGGACAAGTTCACCCCAAGCTGGGGGACATGATAGACATCATCCAACGAAGCTAGATCCGGACCTTGGTCAATGGCAAAACTGATGCGACCCTGGGCCTGAACCTGACCAAGGAGTTATTTCCTACATGGACTCTCTCAGCTGTAGGGGCTCGGAAAATGAAAATGTTCTCTATAGGAGTCATGTGATGAGTAGTGCCATTGTCTACAAGCCAAATTGGTGTTGATGTGCTCGGCTGTGACAAGTGGGCCTGTGCATTCACCTCGTCGAGAGGCAACTCGTAGATGTGAATGCGACTCGCAGTCGATGGCTCTAAGGAGACAATGTGGGCCTCGAAGACTAGTCAGATAAACCCTCTAGAGTTGAGAAGTTCATTGATTGTGATGTTTGACTGGTGGCAGTGTGGGTCTGACCTTGCCATTGCCCCTACTCGGGGTTGTCACCACCTTACTTCTCTTGCTGGGGTTTACTCGATTGAGGTGTGGGGGTTCGATTCTTGGATTTTGGTTATGTGCCTCTTGCCTTAGATTGACACTCGTCATCATAATGGCAAACCTTTTGACAATGTTGACAATAATTATTCTTCTTAGATACATTTTGCCATCCAAGTTTGAGAGTTGATTGGGTGGTGCCTTGGGATTCACTAGCCTTGTTTTGATTTCGATTGGAGTTTGAATTTTGTGTGTCCTTGCCTTGCTGCCCTTTTTGAGAAGATGCAATGAGAGTCCCCTCTATCGAGGGCGTTTTATGAAATTGATCGAACAACCATGTAACGCAACAACTGACACTTAAACTCATTAAATGTGAGCATCTGAGGTTGTGAAATCCCACGTTGCACAAAATGAAAATATTTTCTTGGCAGCTTGTTAAGGAACATGATAGCTTGATTGCCAGAGAACTTAGGGACCCCAATGGGTGGCTGAGAACTCAAGGAGGAGATGCCAATACTCAGCCAACTTGACTTTCAAGTCATCCTTGTTTGTGATTTTAAAGTTTTGGAGTTGATGATTCAAATTGATGCGACGGATTCTATCTTGAGCCACATAGCGGTCAGTCAAGTGTGCCCAACACTTTGATGCTAAGTCGAAATGCTAAAGGTAAGAGTGAAACTCAAGCAATAAGCCTTACATAAGCTTGACAATAGCGGAGGCGTTACAAGCCTTCCATGAGCGGATGACCTCGTATGGAACAAGTGCGGGATTAGGTTGGGGTTCCAATCCCTGTATTAAATCCATAGGTTTTGAGAGTGTAAGACATGCCTCATCAAGTTAGACCAAGAGGTGTAGTTTGACCCGTTGAAATGAGAGCATGCTTGGCAGATGAGGAGCCAAAATCATGAGGTGTATATGAAGGTGGATAGGTGGGGTAGGGTGGAAGATAAGATGGTGTTGGTGGTGGTGGATAAGGAGGGGGAGGGGGTAATGGTGGAAAGGCAGAAACGGGCTGTTGATGTCCAATAAGTGCCAATTGATGTGGAGTTACCGAAACTAACATAGTTTCAAATGGTACCGAAGGTGGAGGTGAAGGCATTGGGACATGATGGCCCTGTCCAAATGTCGGTTGGGGCATAACATAATGATTGCATGGACCACTAGGTATGCCATAGAGGCAAAACGTGATATCAAATGATCCACACTCGAGTATGTTTGGGATGCATTCCTAGAGGGATAACTCGAAGGTGTGTGTGGGAGGTTTAGCCTCTGTCACAGGTACATCACCTGGAAACAGGTATGTGGAGGCTCTAAAGGATGTGTCTAAGTGTGCAAAATCCCCTAGTGTGGTGCGTGGTGTTAAATGGGGTGCACTTAATGGAAGCGGAAAAGAAGTTGTAGCGGAAGATAAGGGAGGGACGGGTGGGAGCCCAAATGGATTAGTGATTGGTGGTGTTGTGGGAAACATGGTTGCTTCCTTTTGTCCATTAAATGCATTAAATTGAGAGTTTGATGAAGATTCACCTACTCCAAATTAACCATGAGAAACAAAATTGTTTGAAGAAAAAGGAAGGAAAGGAATACTTACAAGTTCTTCTTTCAGCTTCTTACTTAGTTTTGAGTTCATAAAGAAATACTTGTTTTCCTCATTGGTTCCACTTGCAGATGGCCAGTCCAACCTCGAACTCTTGTATCTCTAGGATCAAGGCAGAGGTTATGAGTTGGAGAGTGTTGTACTATGAAATAGATACCAAAATGTAGCAAGGCAGATGTGTCGAACACCAGCTGCTAGTTTCTCACCCATTGCACTCTTTGCATCCATTCCTAGGTTATTCTCTACGTCCCCATCTAGGCCCATTTCTTCACCTCGTCAAGCATTTCATTGAAAGTGATCTACTGATGGGTGTACACGATGATGGCCACATCCTTAGTTTTTTCTTCTTTAGTCTTTCGTTGCATTCACTCACATACACACTTATTGGACATATTTTATTTAGCCTTATTTTTTGTTTTGTTTTACTTTGGAGCATCTCACTACCAATCTCTGTTTTGTAGATTTTGATATCTTTTGCAGGGTTTTGTATTTTAGTGTAGGGGTAGCATGCAGGTTTGCACCGGTTTTTCCTGGGCTAGAGACATGGGATGTGTACCGTTCCTTTTGTGCTTTCATCTTCCTAGGAGATTTGCTCTTCTATTAGTATGGAGGATTTTCCTCTTGAGACGGATCGTGTAGCATCTCTCTTGATGCTATCATGGTGGTGACTTCTACCTTGCTCTTTTAGTTAGGGTGCATCATCCTCACCTTCATCCTATCATCATGGTTCTTGGTACCACATGAAGACCGACATCACACTCTTCTTTCTCCTTCGGTATTAATATCTAGGGTTGAGGGGGGGTTCATTCCCTTTCATGGTATTCTACAAGTTTTGGAACTTGTCTTTGACATCAGCCTTTTCCCCCTGTTGTACCTCCTTCTTTGCATTGCATGATTTCATCATCTTTGTAAAGGGCACTTGGGCAAGTGAACAATTTTTCCACGAGGGACATTTTCCAAGTGGCATCCGTGGCATGTGCATTCTCACTATGTAGCATTTCTCTATGCATGTCATTGTGTAAAGTACCCTTGAACGGATCTTGAGCTGCCTCCACTAGCAGTTCTTCACCACAACTTCACCATCCTTCATCTCCCTTTCCCTCGTTATCGACACCCTCGAGTGGTTGGGTTAGCTTGTTTGTTTTGTGACGTGCTGGATCTAACCATCCCTTTTCATTCTTCCCATGGGACACAATTACTTGAAAGGCTACAAACCATATCCATCAATCCACCGAAAAAAAATAATTTCAATGTGGTTCCATTCACCTTTGCAGGTCTTGGTAGGTCACTGGCATGAACATCCTTTGTCCGATGCCTTATCCTGTGTGGGGTAACTACTTGGACTTCCTTGGTAAGATAACCATCACCTCTGTAGTCTTGGTAGGCCATTGGGTAGCCAACGTATATCCTTTGTCTGATGTTGTGGTTGGTTTGGGGTGGGATGCCTTGGGATAAACAAAATGGGGTTGAGCTTTTCTTCCAGTCCCTTCTTGGTTCCAATTTTGGGCTTGAGAGGGGATGTCGAGCTAAAAATTCATTACCATTGATTAGCTCTTTAAAACAGCCCCAAAATAGTAAATTACCAAAAGTTGCATCAAACAAGGAGCCGTTCTAGAGAGTTTCTGTGTCCTAAATGCAAAACCCTAATTTGGAAGGATCCTTCCACATCTATAAATAGATAGGCTACCCACCATTCAGACCCATCCTTGTCTTGCAGGTTTCAGCCATCAACCCTCTTCCACTAGCGGTCCAGCCTTCTGTGATTGTTGCTACATGGGCTATAGCTATTACCTAGCCTCCCACTACTGCTGGTGATCAGCTGCCATCATCTTCAGTAGGTTGTTTCAAATGTTCGAGTTTCGGAGAGGGGTGACATACAGAAGAAGAAGAATGCTTGGTGGTACCATTGGGGCACAAAGGGACATCTTCGAAAGGATTGTAGAATATTAGTCGCATTGTGGAAGGAGAAGAAGCCGACAAAGAAGAAGGGTAACAGCTCTATTGATGAGTCATCATTATCTTCAGGTCTAGATTTTGGCTGTTGCCTTGTGGCCTTGTCGATGGTCGCACGGTACGAGTGGCGCTGTCATCTCTCATGACTCTCTAGTGCCAGAGAGTGAGTGTGAGAGGGTGGTGGTAGTGGGACGTTCGAGCCTCATCCATACATCCATATGCAGGTTCAAAGGTCCCACAGAGGGGCTCCCCTTATGTATCGACGAAGTTTGGTAGTTTGAAATCGTGGAGTTGGGATTGGCATCTAGGTGCACATAGACCTATTTCATGACAAAGAGTGGGGTCGACTCCTAGTTGAAGGTCACACATACAAGGAAACTTTGGCAGCCTGGCTGAAGGCATCGAATCCATCGTCACGTATGCTATTGCAAAGGCATTGTTGTTAGGCATGAGAGATTGCTATTACTACGTTCTGTTTTCACGATTAGTAATGATTGACATTGACAATTAGGTTCTCTTCAAGACACCTTGGTGGTGGCTTGTGCACCCACTCCTTGGGTATCCATGGTCCTAATTTGATAGTCATTGTTTTATGTACTATGCTGAGTCATTATCATAGTATATTGTATTGTACTAGATCACCCATGATTTGAGAGAGGGTGCCACCAGTTTGTACATCTCATGGGCAAGTTTGTGCATGCATAGTGGGGTATTTTGTATTCTACGAGATATGATGTAGGCTGCCCAAATTATTTGCGCCATTTTATGGCCGATTGGCATTTCTTTGGCTGGTTGACCTGTATTTGTGGGCCACTTGATTGCTGGCCAACTTGTTCATATGTGGGGCCTATTAATAGGCATTGCTTCCTCCTGATTGTATCTCTCAGTGCATCCACTTGCAGGTTCACATCCTATGTGGAGAGAGGGAGTCAATGTCCACGGCCAGTGATTCTTGACCTGCATCTTGTTTGGTCTTGTGCATTGGTATATGGATTCCATTTCCTGAGCATCTCTCTCTCAAGTGCTTTTGTTCTTTACAGTTGTGTTCGTTCTTTGCAGTGTTCCTCTTTCTTTCTCTGTTTGTGCAGTTTATTACAGTAGATTCTCACACTTCCATCACTGCACCCTTTTTGACAGGACCCACTTTAGGCATTAGATGAAGGTCAAGCTAGTTGGTGCGACCTCTTGGCGTATTCAAACAGGGCCATGCATCTTTATTCATATATTCTTTTTCCTGTTTTATCAAGAAACACTCTCAAGTTTCTCTCTCTCTCTCTCTCTCTCTCTCTCTCTCTTTGAGTCTCACTCTCCCTTAGTGTTCACCTCTCCCAATTTTCAACAAGTATAAGAAGCAGAAATGATTCACTTGAATGCGTATTTCTTTGCTTTTTAAATGTGTGCATGATGTCAGTATCTCATGCTGGAAAGTGAAGGGACAGACTTACTAGTGTTTTTTTGATAGTCAATGGTGCTTAAGCTTTGAATGGACATTTTTATGTATAATGCACGTATATATTTGTATTTGTAGTACAAGTCACAGGTAGGTGGTGAAGTTCACTGCAACAGGCTGTTGTTATTTCAGCATTGGAAGATCAGGAGAGATGTTGAAATTGTAATGGTTAATGCTTTGTCACTTTTTGGAAATGAACGATTGATTCCTCGAGGTCCGTTACGCGAACCGCTGGATGCATTGAATCGCGCTGACATTCTTGTCATCCACCATGCAAATCTGGTACATTGAATTGGTAAATCAAAAATCTATTGTGTTTTAACTTTGGTACCCTGGAACATCAAACTGGAACTTCCAATTATGTTGCAAATTTGAATAAGTTTTGGAGCAGTTAATGAATACAAGTTATGATAGCAGTCTTGTCAGTATCATCAAAATTAAACAAGCAAGAAATTGTTGTTTTTGGCCATATATGACTTCGCTCTTCTGGGGTCCACCTGTCTGCCACCAGTTCCTGAATTAATCTGTAGTTTTTCTTACTTTACTTGCTCTTGATACACATCATCTTCTAGCTTGATTCATTAGCCATTAATTCTTCATAGTCGAAGGCCTATCAACATAATGCCACAGTAAGTTTGTGCACTGACAGGTATCTAGTTGAGATTATTGGTGCTGGTGGTGTTATATCATGTGGCAGGTGACCTCACAGAATCAGATTGTGATGTCTTTGGCTTGTGACATCATTGATTTTGCTATTTCTTTAATGAGAGAAAATTGGTGATATATAGGTCCTACATTTTACAAAGTCTTGATGATTTATTTGTGATGTTCTGATTACCACTCAAGCCATGTATAACTTCTAAGATCTAAATTCTTTTAGAGTACACTCCAGTTAGATTCAAACACTTACTGCTATGTTTAATAAGCGAGGAGAGTAACAGAAGCTTAGTTGAGAATGGATGAATCCTCCTCTTGCCCTTTAATATGTATAGCATTTGCAATTTTTTGTCACTCTTTCTCCTTGACTGGGTGTGCATGCTGAAGGTCATCAAGAACCAAAAAGAGAGATGGAGCGAGTGAGAAAATTAGACGACAACTAAGAGCTGAAGAACAACACACTGATCTGAAATATGCAACTACAAGGATGTCTACATAGATAGAGTGGAACACTATACAAGGCCATAAGCATGAAAACAAGCAAATATATACAAAAATGAGAGCTGGCAGGTTGCTAAAGGCATCATATCAGTTCACTGGACCAAGTGCCTGAGATGTATGTCAGCGTTCCAGTACTCCCAAGTGGTCCGAAAGGACTAGCTACAAAAGATGCGAACATGAGATATTATGCGCCCCTTTTCTGGCATTTAAGCTATAGTTACATAAGAGTGTCAAGTTCTCATACTCTAAGGTTATGTTAGGCACCAGGTTATTACTTAATTTCTGGTGCACGATAGCATTCTCTCTTTATTGGAACCCTTGAGAGTGGTTTTTCTCCTTGGCTCCCCTTAACTTAAAAAAAAAAAAAGCTTTGTTGTCATCTTTATTTAGGATCCTTTTTGGGTGTGAGAAGGGGTATGTTAAGAAAGACTAAATTAGGCCAAACTTACTGCTAATTTATCAAAACTTATTTGCCAAATTAATCTTATAAAATCCATCCCAAAAGAGCCAAATTAAAATGACTTCATTTTGAGTTTGGGTAGGACAAATTCCCACTGACCAAAGTCTATTAAAGGTGGAGAATGGGGACTGCTACTTTTCATCCCAATCATTACTATTTATCACCATTATTCTTGCCTTCTTCAGTACTGTACAACAATCACAAACTGCCCCTATCATCCATGCTTCAGCCTCAGAACACGTTTTCTGCTGCCGATGAAAACTGCCATGTCATTGATTGCTGCCTGTCCTGAGGCGAGGGAGACATTCTTGCCTTAGTGCTTGATCTATCTTTATTTCTGTTAGTGTTGTGAACTGCTAAATTATTCTGACCAAAAGAACTTCCCTGCCTTTTCTATATTCTCAAGGATAGGTGGCCATTATCTGCAACAGAATCTCATTCCCAAAATCAATAAGCTTTTTCACTAGTCAAGTGTGGATGTGTCTCAGGCAGTCTTATGGAAAGATGAGGCTGGAGTAGCCACGAATACTGGCTCTGTCTAGCTATAGGATTATGCGAATGTAATAGGATTAATACTATAACCAGTTAGTAAACAGATGGGAATATAAACCGTATCCTTCTGATGAGGTTTTCCTCACTATGCAACTTTTTGTAGTATTATGGCACCTGTTTGTTGTACTTTGGATGTTTGACACTCGTAATGATCTTGAGCAAGATAGAGAAGTAGAGACTTCAAAGATGGAGCCATTAAAGGTTTTGCTGTGCTACAGGTGCCTCGTGAGCATCTGGAGTTCATCAAGGCTAAGATTAGGCCTTTCCTTCACTGTGATGCTGTTATCTTGTGCAGCAAGATGCTTCCTTGTAAGCTAATTCAAGTTCCAAGTTTATTATCAGATTCTCAAAGAAACCATAGAAGTTTCTTCTGGATGAGTGCAGATAGAAGTATATCATTGGATGTTCTGAGAGGTGAATACGTAGTATGTGTTTCCGGAATTGGCTGTCCAGAATCTTTGTCATTAACTTTGGAGCAGGTTTGTGTAGTAGTCCTTTCAGCTTTTCTATCTTTTCTGTCTTGGATCTGTTATTTGAGCTCATGCGCGATATGTTCTGAGTTTGTCTCAGCTAGGGGCTGTCTGCTTAGAGCGCATGGACTTCCCTGATCATCATCATTTTAAATCCAAGGTGGGTCCAGAATCAATTTTATGCACAGCTGCTGGCAATGAGTATGATAAGTGGTACAGCAGCATTTTTCCCAGTGGTTTCAATTCTTGGCATATATGTTATTCTGAAGAGGCCTTTTTTCCAGAATGTGTGCATGGGCATAAAATCATTAATATGGTTGAGTTGACAATTATTTCTGGAAATGCCTTAAATGTGCGCACACATGCACATGTGCATCCATGCGTTTGTGTGATTGCACTGTTTTATATGTGCTGCTGTGATAGAACAGCAGGCTAGTTTGAGTTTTGTCCATTTTTGAAGCATTTTTCCTCCAGTGGTTTCGATTCTTGGCATGTACGCTATCCTGAAGACGCCGTTTTTTCAGAATGTTGTGCATGGGCGTATAATCATTAAGATGGATGAATTGGTACTTATTTCTGGAAATGTCTTAGATGTGCACATGCACATGCACACACACGCACATGCGTGTGTGGGTGATTGCACCGTTTTATGTGTGCTGCTGTGATAGAGCAGCAGGCTAGTTTGAGTTGCCCATTTTTGAAGCTTGTGTTGTTCTGTTGAGATCTTGAGGTTTTTGTAGCTATTAATCTAAGGTGGTCTTGGTGGCCTTCTGCTCAACTGATCAAGATGGCTTCCTCCAGGACATTTCAATGATACAGAAGAAACTCTGCATGTTTCAGTCAAAGTTAGGATCGAGTCCTCTTGTTATTATCACAGAAAAGGTAAGCTATATGCATTTGCCCTTTTTTTGCTTGATTGGTGGAGGCCTGCATTTTTATGTGATTTCTGTTGCCAGTTTTTCTTACTTGACTCGCTACCTTCCCTTTTGTTACTAGTGTATCGTGAACCTTTCAGGTCAGTTTCAATTAGAAATGAAAGGAAACAACTCATGTCCCTAAAGTAGGTGATATCTTCTGCAGGACTATGCAAGAAACCCCCAAATGTTTAGTGGGCTCCAAGGATTTTGTAATGTTTTCGCTCTGCATTCTAGACTGGAATTGGAAGATGACTTGGAAATGTCTGTAGACTTGAATGCGTTCATTGCAGAGAAGATAAGAAGATGGAAACTACATTAGATCTGTTTAAGGAATGCAGCTTAGGAGCCTTTACCCGTCTAATGCACGGAGGTGGCTGCCAGTGGGGGGAAAGATGCATTGGAGTTTCAGTCATACTCTTTTGAGTCAAACACCAAAATCCAGTACATGGAGAACTAGCCTTTAGGTTGTCACTTCTGAAGGAGCTAACCAATGCTGACAAGCTTGATGACCCTGCACACCTGTTGCCTTAGCCTCTGCCTACCAGCTTGAGATCCAGAATGTGCTTCAGAGACACGTAAGCTGTGGGACATGAATAAATGTTGACACAGCTAATTTGGATGTGACAGATGCATTGGCTGCTTACACAGAGTCGACAAGACAGGTGAGATGGGTCTATTGGACTCTTTTTATTTCCGTTCTTTCTTGTGGGACAAGCCATCCTTCTATCATATGCTCCCCTTCTAGTAAGATAGTTCTTCTAGTCTTTAGCTTGCCTAATTCTAAGTGGATAAATCTCTGTATGTGTGTGTGTGTAGGGGCATCCTGTATGTCAATTACTACAAATTTATGTCATTTTCGTAGGTCAGAATCCAGATTGCTGCCTCATGAAGATTAAAATGCAAGTGCTTTGTTTTCAAATAGCTTGCTTTTATTATTTATATTGGGCATCACTTATCTCCCTGGTCTTGATGATGGATATGTGCAGTCTTTCCCTCACGTATTGAGGTAGGACACGATCGTTTTTCTACATCTCCTAATATGTAATATGAGGAACTGGTTGACAGATCAGTATCTGCTAAGCTCTAAAAATGATTGTCTGCAAGTTTAAGCTTATGATCCCACGTCCATGCGAATCATTTATTTGGAATTTGGAGAGGAAAGATAAATAGTATTGCTTGCTTTGGTATTGTGTTGATTTGTGTTATAGGTTTGTTAGCATTGCCCGTCAAGGCTTATGCTTTTACATTGCTATGATGGCATGGTGAATTATCATTCAAGAATTAGTCCTAGTCAGGCCACAAATTTGAAGGGTTGCCCAACTTTTCATTATTACGAAGATCTTAAAAGAGCTCTCCTTTCCATTTTAATGAGACTGGAACAGCATATAACTAAGAATTTTTTTAAAAAACTTATCATTTGAAGGGTAATATATCTATCACCCTTCCTTAGAAGGGCAAAATGCCCTTCGAAGGGTGTTGCGACCTTCAATACTTAGGCCTAGTTGTAGTTTTATTGAGTTAAAAGCTGATTTAGTTTAGCTTAAGGTCATGTTTTGTTCCAATTTCTCTCTCTCTCTCTCTCTCTCTCTCTCTTTGTTTAAAGCAAATTCTTTAAAAGATGGAAACAAAAGGTCATTGTCCCAATGTATGTCCATATACATATGTTTTCAACTGCTGATTATACTTCGCTTTTCACTTAGAGGTTTTGATCATTGTGATATTCTTTTTGGATATTAAACCCTAAATCCAATTGTTCCATACACATGCATACAACAACCTGTATGTATGCGTTATAAACACATGTAAAGCAACACTGCACAGAGAGAGAGAGAGAGAGAGAGAGAGAGAGAGAGAGAGAGATTTTACGAAAAAAAAAAAGAGATATATATTTGTGATCCCAAGGGGCAATATAACTAGACACTTGGGATATCCTATTGGTGTGGAGGTTGCTCCCCGTGCCTTGTTGAATTGGATGGCCATTCGAATTCATGACAGATTCATGTACTGGAAATCTTAGAGTTGGCCTCTACATGTTAGATTAAAAGTGGCTCAATGCATAATGATCAGTATGATTTTGTTCTTTTTGCCATTGCTTCCTTAGACTAAGAAGTCCCTTTTGGATTTGGTTCAGTCTATCAGATTTATGTTGTGGAGGAAGAAAGACAATCGTTTGGGTCAAGTATGGATCTCTTGGCAGCATGTGACTACTCCGCCCGAAAAGAATGGGGGTGCAGCTTTGTTGGATGTTAATTTGCATATGGTTGCTTTTAGACTATCCCTTTTGTAGAGTCTATGTATTCAGTGCCCTTGGTTAGATATTGTTAAATTTTTCATCCAAAAGATTAACATCTCTCATGGTAGGACGATTATTTATGCTTCTTGGTGGCATGCACTTAATTCTATGAGGCCTATTAAGGTCTCTTAGTCTTTTCTCCTTTCTCATTTGATTGCTTCTTGGTAGGAGATGCTTCGTTTTGTAATTTGATGTCCTTTGGATATTCGTAAGAAGGAAAATTTGTTGCAAGGAGAAGTATTGGCTTCCTCAAGATTGTTGGATTGGTCACAAAAAGATTTGCAATGAGACAAGTTTAATCAAATGGCTAGGTTGGGATTGAAGACAGTGTGTGATGGTGTTATATTGGGCAGCCCTGTTTTTATTTTTTCAGGTGTATTCGTTAGTACTTTAGGGTGCCTCGTGAATATAGTGACATTTGGTCGGCCATATAGAACAGTCTTCAGAGGTTTTCTCCTTTGCATGCATTATAATCATTGGATCCATGACATGATTGGATGTTTGTGCTTCCTGATGATCTTGAGAAAAGATCAATCAATCAGATATATTATCAGATGGTGGAAGCTAAGAGATGGGTCACGCGGAAAGTTAATAAGTTATGGCATCTTAGGGATAGCAAAAAGAAGTTGTGATAAAGATTTATTCAACTTTGGAAGTCTAAGGTTTCTTATCAGGGTAAAGTGTTCAGGTGGAGGTTGCTCATTGGGGGTCTTCCAATGGAAATACTCCATGCCCGAAAGATCTCTGTAGGTCGTGTTTTTTGCACATGTGATGAGGCATTGCTTCACCTCTTTGTCTCTTGCCCTGTTGCGTGATAGATTTGGAATAATTCGTTTGTGGATTATGGAAAATATGTCATTTATGCCTTCTTTGCATTCAGATTGTTCCTGTCTATTTCATTTCCTTAGATGGACAGTCCTATGGTATATATGGTGTACTCGCAATGTCTTTATTTTTGATTTAGTACAAGCACCATGGGCATGTAGCATGTGTGCGTGGATTTGTGTTATGGCAAATCTCTTTTATGACATTAACTGAATTGTTTTTTTTGGATATTGTTGCTTCTTGGTTGGCGATTGTTCGCTCTACTCCAACTGTACCTTTGTGATTTATTAGTATTTTATGTAATAGGTTGTTTTGAGAGCTTGTAGGCCTTACGTAAATATTTTCAGTGAGAGAGAGTTTGCCTGTTAGCTCTATGCTGACCTAATGGTCTATTGTAAGTATTTACTTCTTAATACAATTATCTTCACGAAAAAAAAGAGGTATTTGTCTCCCAAAAGGCAAAATGACATATGACTCAAAGAAATGAGTATATTTGACCACGTTTAACTGGAGGACAAAATTGAAAATGAAACAAGTAGATATGTTGATGCTTAGAATGCTAAGGATTGCAAGTGTAGGCTACTATCATGTACAAAAAATGAACAATCGGGCTATCTAAAAATGTTGTATTCTCCTTGGGGTGAGAATATCTATCATGGGATGATACAACACATACGTGTGTGCGTGATTAATGTTTACAAGAGGTCAATGAAACATTTTACACAAAATTGTAGACATTTTGAACTCAAACTATCATGTTTTCCAAGTAGAGTAAACAATATATGATTAGGAGAAAACATCTAGTTAGGAAACAATAGATAGTTGGGAGAAAAGGAAACTAGAAATGTGATAATATGACAAAGTGGTGGAATTGATAGGACTTGTGGAGGAAAAAAGATGATTAAAATTATCCCATGATATTCCTCATGGGTCTATCCACCGTAGATAGGCTAAAGTGCACTTTTAACAATGTTGACTCGACTTGAAAAAACAATAAAAATGAAATCAATTAAATATGCTCATGCTTGTTATTACAAGGGTTGTATGTCTAGATCACTATTATGTACAAATTTATTTATAAATGATTCCCTAGTATTAGGCTCCATGTGAGCTTGACAATGGGGCATTCAACATCGTTAGATTGTTTCAAAAGCTTGATATATTTATGACTCAACTACCTCTCATCTAGTTGGCTTGTTCATTATGTTCTAATCCAAAAGCATGGAAAGCTCATTGATGGTCTCAAGATTCATGCATTGCACTTGAAGTTCTCGCCTCTACTTCTTTGTATACCCACAATGTATAGATCCAATGCCAAGAGAAGAAGATAGAGAAGAAGAGAAGAAGGGGATGGAGAAGAGCTACTTCCAATTTGTCTTGCACTCTTTGCCTCACACATTACCTTGCACCCAATCTCTTACTCTTTAAGCTATGGTAGTAAGAGGAAAAGAAGATATGGAAGCAAGAGAAAAAGATGAGCTTTGCTCTCACTTCGTCTCTCATTCAACTCATATTCTCACATACATACATACATTCTCACTCTTAAGCAATGGTTGCCACAAGATGATGGATAAAATGGAAGGGTAGAAACTTAATAGTTGCACACAAAAGAACAAGTTCTCTATTCGCTTTTGATTGGGCACTCTACCCTTTTCCATTGAGCTTTTTCCTTAAAGTACATTCTCTACTTTGCTTTTAATGGATTTGATCTTTTGACATTAAGGTGTAGAGGAAAGAAGTGTAAGTAACTTAGGGTGACGAGTTGAATTCTAGCTGAGTCTAGACTCCTTAAATCTTATGGAAATTGATTGCTATTGAGATAGAAGTGAAGGTGTGCTTTTGTCGAAGCAAGTAGGGTAGAAGTAATTGATGGGCCTTGAGTTTCTTCTTAATTTGTTAAGGTTGTAGAGTGTCTTTTCCCTCCTAATATTTGTGTATTGAGATTGTGAAGAGGTCATTTCCTTATTAAATTTTCTCCAAGCTAGGTTTATTTCTACCTATGCTTGCTACTTGTAGTCATTAGATCAAACACAAGAATATGAACCATTGCTCTATAACAAATACGTTGGCCATGATTTACAATAATGCACTCTGATACAATCTTTGGAGAAACAATTTGAAGCAACATAGAAGAAATTGGATTTATTTCATGTAGGAAAATCAAACAAGGACTTGACTCCTATGACTTTGTAAATCAGCCAATCAAGAATTCAAATATGGAGTGAGGTGCTACTTGTTTTAGATAAATATAAGAATTTAAAACTATATTCATTTGAATAGCATATAAATTTTCATAAGAATTTTGCTATAAGTATATTGCTATTTTTGGGCATATTTTATACAAGAATGGGTTTATTAGTTGTGTAATTGGCAAACAGAAGGGAGGTTTGGGCAAGGGCTATGCCTTGGGGTATTATATCAAAAACCTTACCTTTCTAAAGTTTCTTATTTTCATCATAGGTTCTCAAGGGACAATGCATAGTTTCCTCTTTTGCATTGAAGACCCTATCAAGATATCTTGGAGGGTATCCTATTAGATAGAATGCAAAGAAGATAATGTTGTTTGAGGAGGAAGCTCCACAAGTTTTTGTGTTGGGAGCAAAGGTGCATGTGCCTAGCCATCCACATTTACTCACTATACAATGTACTTGCACACATGTACATAGCAGGTGGCGGGCACCATCACTATCAGTTTATTCTTTGTTCTTTTAGTGACTATTGAATAAGCGAAGGCCGGTCGTACATCGTGATTGTTGGAGTTTCCATATACGATGTGTCTTTGTTGTGCTCTTGCTCCATCCGCTATAGCTTTTGCTTGTTTTCTTCCTTTCGCTTGTGTGCTTCTTGTTGATTACCTTCACCATAAGATAAACAATATTTGAGAATAAAATAAGATAGACAATTAGCATGAGAGAAGAAAATACCAAGAGCTTGGATGACACAAGATGGGATATAATATTTTCTCATGCATGGATTAGCACATTTTTCATATATGTATTATAATAAATACATTAAAAACAAATCTATTGCACATGTGTACATACAAAGTCATTGCGCTAATAGATGCATATAAGATATAATGACTTTAATAATGCTTTTTCAAGTTAAAGAGGACATGAATTCACACACAAAATCTTGCACTCCCAAAATAATAATTTCACTTACTCCATCTAATTATTTGCTCACCACACAACACCACACATTAGTATTCTTCCATTTATTTGCCAAGAATAATGCGACTAGTATTACATGTGTGTGACTTGTGTGATAAGTCATAGATCATGCAGTAAATAAATAAAATCCACCATAATAAAATGTAGTAAAATACCATGATAAACATAATTTCATAATATTTTTTGGGGATTAAAAAGCAATTGTCCCCAATTCATAACTCAAAGAAAAATATGCAAGGATGGCCAACCACATGTAGGTATTGCCTACTGCGGTGAATTTGCACTATAAAATTTAACGAATTTTACACAAAAACACTGTCTACTACGTCTAATTTGTGCCTTTGGGATCTTTAATGTGATTGTGAGTGGTAGGTATTAATTAGGTTGTTATATTATGGAGTTCGTGCTTATTTCTATACCCATGTTGATTCTTTTATAGAATGATTTTTATACTTGACTAAATATCTATGGTATTGATTACTTGTTCTAGTAGTTGTGTGGTCATGGTTAATAATTATTTCAAGAACTAAGATTTTAGTATTGGCCTCTAATAAAGGTGGATTATCAACTACATGTGTAACTAGAGGTTTTCTTGAATGGTTTCAACAAACTAATATGAAAGGATTTATATATTTCCCAATGAGGAGTAATACGTACTCTAAATGTATTCTCATAAATCTTATAAACAATCCTAAATGGGCCATAATATCTAGACGCTAACTAATTTTTGGATGCTTTTCAATGGATTAAAGCCTAATCTTTTCAATTCTTAACTAGACTAGAATATTTTCTTGAAATTTAATAGCCTTATGTCTTTTGTTAGCTTGGGCTCTTTTGTTAAAACTTCTTCTAACAGTTTTCTATGGTCAATGGCTAAAGAGTTAGCACTTGGTATATCACTAGCAATAGTGGTCATAGCAATATGTAATTCTTTCCATAAAATACTTTGAAAAAAGCTCTATTAGTTGTAGAATGTGGTATTATTGTAAGCAAATTGATGAATAGGTAGATGTTGGTCTCGATTACTAGGTCATTTAATTGTGTAAGGTGTAAGAAGATTAAGAATTGTATTATTGGTTACTTCAATTTGACCACTACTTTGAGTATGAAAAGTTGATGTAAAATCCATCTTAGAGCCTAAATTCTTAAAAAGAGCTATCTAAAAATAATCGTTAAATTGGCCATTTCGATCAAATAGGATAACCTTACGAAATCTGGGATGAGAAAATATTGTGTTAATAAACAACTTAGTAGCTTCTTGGAGCCCCAAGAGAGACACCAAGGAAAAGGGGATTATACCGCAAGAAAATCTATCTTGTAACATCAACAAGCTTTTGTTTCATTCTTTTGATGACCAAAACAAGGAAAACAACAAACCGTCACGCAGCAACATAGTAGATATCTCCCACGGATTTGATAGAATCAACCATAATCTTCAACATCTTCACAGAATCCATCATAATAAACAAGAACACAAAGGAATATACCGCTTTTTGAATGTAAATCAATCACATAGTATTTATCTTTAATGTCTTCATAGTTTTCTCTCTCAATATCCCATAGTAAGATACATTGTTTTGATAGAATTGACTATCTCTGACTCTCTCTATCAATAGTACATCATCTCCTTACTACAATAATAAAAAATCACTCATAGTAATCCTTCTTAGGTTATGGATGCACCTCCCAAGAGGTATGGGAGGTATGAAAGGGCACCAGAGCCACTACAGTGACTCTTCATAGCTCACTACTGTCACTGTTACTTAAGTCTGCTCTTCAGTCTTCAACAACTACTTCTTTCACTTGTTTTAGCTCTTTTGAACTTAGATTCATCCTTTCCAAAAGTTAGAAAACTTTTTCAAAGTTACACATACATTTTACAGAACACTTATAGAAGATTTATAGAACAGAGCAGAGATAGAGGGTCTACAGAGGGTTACAGAAGGTCATCAAAGAATAATAGATCCTCATAACTTATACCAAAACCATTCCAAACTATAAAAAACTATTCAATAAGCTTTCAAAAGACCTCAACCTTCATCAATCATCAATCCATGCTTCATACAAAAGAAAATCAGAACAAAACACAAGCTAAACAGAAGGTATCAGAACTAATCAGAACCTCAACAGAACTTATCAGAACATCACAGAGCCTCATATTTCCACTAAGAATCATCATGAGATTCCAAAACATAATTAATATAATCCAAAACATTTTCAAATACTTTTAAAACAATCAAGTATCACTCAAAATTAATAAAAAATTAACCATTCAGACCTCAAAAACAACAAAAATCAGTAAAAAATGTAGTATTTTAACCCTCTCAACATATTCCCACACTTAGAAAGGAAGCGTCCTCGTGACCTGAGGAAAAGAAGAATATAAGTTCAGTAAAGAGCTCAATTTGATCTTCTTTAGTATCTTCAATAATCACCCAAGCATGACCCCAACTTATCACCTGTATCTAAGAAAGAATACTACTAAAGGAAAACATCGTTATTCATTAATACATCTTATAAACAATAGAAAATCATGACAAATTTGTAAATGATATAAGAGGTTCCTCAGCTTTGCATCGTAGGCTTGCCATCCACCATCACCATCAGTGTCAATAGTCGAAAAGAGAGCTCTCGAACAAATTATTCAACCAACACGAACTCATTATATAAAAATTAATACATCACAAACACAAAACAACCATCTGAATGTCACCTCAAAAAAAAAAATCTCATTAAGAAGCACAGAAGATACATTCAGGGGTATCAGTGAAGATGATCCCTCTTGAAAGCTTGATGATTAGGAAAATGATCCATGGATAAAGACTCATCTATAAAAGATTTTGGAGGATTCTGAAAGAATCGAAGGTAGCACATCTGTTCTAGGAAAACAAGGTATTTGCTAGGTAAACAAAGGGCATGAAAATATATGACATCCAATTGTTGGAAATCAATGTTCACATTGACATTCATACAAAGCTTGGGAATGACCTTTTGATCGTTATGGGAATGCCTATGCATATATGCTAGGTACCAAGCAAAATGGGCTGTCAATCTCACTGAAGGATAGAGATTGTGAATATTGTTGGAAAAAATGGAGATAATTTTGGTACGCTTGACTAGCAGTTGTCCAGTCCCTTGGAATTAATGGCTAATTAATATATGGTCATGTGAGAGAATCAATTGAGCTTCATCCTCTTCTTCTTGGAATCTATTGATCAAATCCTTAATACCCACTAACCAACTGAGGGGGTTGAGAAATAGAAGTGGTAGGAGATGGAAGAGGAATAGGTAAAAGAGGATGAAGAGATGGGTAGGCAAATCATAAAATGAGGAATAAGTTAAAGAAGGATTAGCTGAAAATTTAGGCGAATCAATTAGAAAATGTGTTAATTGATAAGTAGGAAAAGTAGAAGGTATATGGATAGATGGGGAAGGATAAGGCGGAAAAGGGGAAAAGAATCGATCTTCAATGAAAGAACAATAGGTAAAGATTGAAATTTGAGAAAAACCCTGAGGTTGGAAAAGGAGAGGTAAGATGGTTGTTGAGTTGGATTGATAAAGGGAAAAATAGGCATCATAGCGATGGGCCATTTTTTGATAATACAATAAGCTAGGAACAGAGGGACCTAAAACATATCGTCGATGGTAGGCATCAAAGAAGGATGAATCAAATGGATGGTTCTTGGAAAGATAAGCTAAAAGATCCACCCTAAGTTGGTTAGTGTTCTGCACATGAGTAGAGGCTGTATTCTGTCGTTGGTTTAGGACTATAGAATCAATCATTGAATGCCATAAAGTGTCAGCGCAAGTAGTCACTTTAGAAGAATATCACTGGAACATTTCATCTATCCTCAACTCCAAATGGTTAACATACAAGGTAGCTTGTAAGGCCACATCCCCTACATACCAAGCCAGATCTACATCATTTGGAATTAACAGATCACCTCATAGATACATATAAGACAGCAACATGGTATATGTCGTCACAGAATCTTCAAAGACCATACGGACTTCTGTTAGCAAATCAGAAGACCAGGCGCCACTCCAACCATCCTCTGGAAGAGGTAGATCCATCGTTGAGAGCTTAATATAGAAGGCCAACTTTTGTAGCTGATAGTGGACAAAAAAGGAATGGTCGGGAGGAACATACTCCTAAAATTGCTCAAATGTAGACCATAATAAATCCATCATGGACTGCAATCTTTCCACTTTAGCTTGAAACAACGGACATAATGTGGCTTGTCTCTGGAGAACTGCCAAGTTTTGTTGAGATATAGAAGGAATCATGGGGACACTGGGACTTGGAGGGATGAACCGTGACTGTGCCAGTTGTTCCTTCAATTGTTTAATCTGGGAAGCTTGGAATTCCACTGTATTGTGAGCAGTCTGCAAAGCTGATAGTTTTGTATCTAGAAAAGTCTTAAACTCTTGAGCTTCTTTGGACATTTTCTCTTTCTCTTTCGAAACTCTAGTAACCTTTGACTGAGATTCTGCTAACTGAGTTTTCAAAGAAGATATTTCTTCTTTCTGGGTATCAATCATTTTTTTCTGCCACTCTATCTGCTTAAACAGATCGGAAAGAGTGTCTCTATAGCAGAGGCTAGCTCTGTGGTTTCCTTATGTATCCGGTCTTTGGATTGCATCAATTCTTCATAGAAATAAGTATATAACTGTTGAACACAAGCTGTCACTGAGAGTTCAATAGAACTCTGGATGTCATTACAAAGGAACTCTGGATGTCATTACAAAGGAAAGGAATGGCATCCCCTATCATTAAGCTGTTCAGCGAAGGAACTGATATATCAAAAGAACCCTCTCGATGTGCCCTGAATAAGTTATTGCATGTGAGGTAGGCAGGGAGGTCACTTCCAGAGGTAGTAGGAACTGACGTTGAAGGAATGATTGGTGGAATTGTCTCTGCTACACGCTTCAAGCGCTTCCGCTTAATGACCAACGGAGGAGGGGAGTGAATATCCTCTACGTTAATGGGTTCTGAATCTTCTGAAGGTGGAGGGGGAGGGACCGGATCAAATGGAGGAGGAGGTAAAACACCCCTCTTAAGGCCTGAATATGTCAGGAAAGCATAGAAATATGAACCATAGGTTACATTGGTAACATTTCCTCTAGTCACCTTAACAAAATGCTGGCCCATCTTCGTAAGAAGGTAAGCATTCCAGTCAATGGCAACCCCTTTTAAAACCATCCTGGAAGTTGTGAAGAGCTCCTTGGACAAATAGTGAGATGGTGTCTTGGCAGGCATGAATCTGTCCTGGAGAAATTGGCAGACCAGCTTCCAGAGAGGATCAGTGATCATTGAGAAAGACACTCCTGAAGTGTTATCACCTTCTTGACATCAAGGACCTCTTTAGTTTGCTTTTGTAATAGCTTGAGGATCTCTTTATTTGAGAATAACTGTCTGGCTGTGACAAAGGGTTCTCCTTTGTAAGGAAGAGACAAAGCCTTCCCTAACCCTCTAGATGTCAGGACTATGGAAGTACCATGAGCTAAGTCCGATTTCTTACTGTATGACATGAGAAACTCATCACAAAGGGCTGGATTGTCTGGATTTAGAGGGAGTGGAGCAGTCGCAAAAGATGCAAGGCTAGCTTTTGCAATATGCTCAAAAGTCAGTAGGGAAGAATAATTCCTACTGATCAATGGGACATACTGAACAGGAGGAGGATCTTGAGGCACCATTCAAATGGAATACACACACACACACACCATACACACAGACAATTACAGTGAATGTTCCGCAAAACAATAGAATATCTATAAAAAAGAAATCGACCAGAATAAATACACACAGATGTAACTAACCGACTAATCATTCCAAACAATCCACATCCTAGAAAAATTTGGCATGACAACATTCTAAAAATATTCAGATGAGTTGGTGGAAATTTTTTGAATTTTTTTTGCTTTTTTTGATTTTTAAATGAATTTTGTTCAATTTTCAATGGATTTTGAAGGATTTTTAATATTTGTAATTTTTATGTAATTGATTTTTTGCATTTCAACCAAGAAAATAAACAATTTTTTTCCAATTTGGTAAATAAATTTTAAGCTATTTTTCTATTTTAATTAATTTTTTATGATTTTTAAAGATTTTTTAAGGATTTTAGGTGTTTTCTCGGGTTTTTAATCGGGTTTTGAAATTAAAAATAAGTACATGGGGCTGCGTGTAAACAACTGCGTGAAAACGGTCGAGTACGCACCACCACATGGACAAGTCGATACGTGCGTCCTCGCGCGTGAACAGCTGCGTAGAGCAGCACATGAACACACGATTACGCCTCGGCACCCGCACATGACTATCCAACGGGTCGCGTGGAGATCCCGTAAATGAAGCGGGGTGGGAATGGGGGCAATGGGGCCATGGCGGGAGAAGAGAAGTTGGGGGGGCTTAGGAGGGGCATATGAAGGGGGGTTAGGACGGGGGGCATAAAAGAGGGGGTAGGAATAAGGGTTTAGAAAGGGGGGGGGGGGGGGGGCAAAGATGGGGGAGGTGCCAAATTTAGAGGAGGGTGCCAAATTTAGACAGGGGTAAATTTAGGGGGGGGGACCAAATTTAGAGGGGGTTGCCAAATTTTTTGGGGGGGGGGGGGGGGGGTCAAATTAAGGGGGTGGGGTCAAATTAGGTGGAGAGGGGGCAAATTTAGTAGGGGGGCCAGATTTGGTTTTTGGGGGGGGGGGGGGGGGGGTAAATTTGGTAGGGGGGGTCAAATTAGGGGGGTGGGGGCAAATTTGGTAGGGGGGCCCAAAAGGGCGGGCGAAGAGAGGTGGGAGAGGAGGCCGCAGAGGGGCGGGCGAGGAGAGGTGGGGGAGGAGGTTGCAGAGGGGTGACGGTGAGGAGAGGTGGGGGAGGCCAAAGGCGAGCGGACAGCCCTCCTTCGCAGCAAGCAGGCATGCAACCCGACGAGGGAGGAGGGTGAGAAAGAAGACGAAGAAGAAGAAGACGATTGGTTTTTTTTTGTTTCTCTTTTTGGTTTGTTTTTTTTTGGGTTGTTGTTTGTTTTTTTTTTTGTTTTTTTTTTGTTTTTTTGTGAATGGTGGATTTGGTGTTTTTTTTTTGTTTTGCATTGTGTGTTTTTGTTTTTTATTTGGGCGTTTGTTTTGGTTTTTTGTTTTAAAAATATATATATATATTTGTGTTAGTAGGGGGTATTTTGATGTTTTTTATGGTTTTTTTAAAATAAAAAAATTATTGTTTGGTGTGTTGGATTGTGTGGTGTTGTTTTTTGTTTTTTGTTTTTGTTTTTTTTGTGTTAATGTGTGTTTTTGTTTAATTGTTTTTTTAAAATTTTGTATTGATTGTTGTTTTTGTGTTTTTTTTGGTTGTTTGTTTTTTGTTTTTTGTTTTTTTTTGTTGCTTTTGTTGTTTGTGTTTTTTTTGGATTATTAATTTGTTAGGATTATTTTGTTTTGTTGCGTTGGCCTTCGTGTTTTTTTGTTGTGTGGTTTGTGTATGTGTGTGTGTGTTTTTTTTTGGGGTTTTTTTTTGTGTTGTTTTGTTTGGTTTTGTAAATGAAAAATTAAATTAACTTAAGAAAAGAAAAATCGAAAAGGGAAGAGCGTCCCCGTTTCGTGTGTATACACGGGGTGGAGGTTAAAAAAATTTGCAGTGACGGGATGGAACACAGTTGGGATGTCAAGACGAAAGGGCGCGAAGACAATGGGGGGGTCTCGAGGCGCGTAACTTCAAAAAACGCGCGCGTTTATGCGCGAGGCAAGGCACACGAGAATACGACAAAACAAAGAAAAATTAATAACGCACAAACCGTTCATCGGAACGCAATGTCGTAAAATAGAAAATTGAGTCAGAAGGTAAGGGGGAGATTGCGAAAAAGTACAACGGGGTGGCCGGGATCAAATCACGGCGTTCCCATGGGAAAATGCAAAAAACAGGTCCGAAAACCCATACGACAATTAATATCAAAGAATCCATTCGCCAAAATGAAACATGAGAAAAAGGAAAATTGTGAAAAAAGGTATACCGGACATGCCTATCATGTTAGGACACGGTTCTGACGAAGATAAGACTTGTTCGCACAGAAAAAATTCCAAAAATTGACCTTGATAAGGGATACATAAATAAATATTAAAAGATCTGGGTACCGAAACGAAGGGCAATAAAAAGGAAAAATGTCCGCAAGAAGGGGACTCACAAGGCGGGCACATCAACACGCAGTTCTGGGAGAATTAGGAGGGGTTTGCATGCGAAAAAGGCGAAAATCGATCCAAAAAATACATACGAGAATTAATATAAAAAAATCCATTAGCCGGAATGAAGTGAGAGAAGAAGGAAAAATGGGCAAAAAAGTGTGTCCAACAAGCTTATCACATTAGAACATAGTGCCAAGCAAAAGAAATCCCGTTTGCATGGAAAAAACCCAAAAATCGTATCTGAAACGAGATTCAGAAATTAATAGCGAGTGATTCGTGTACCAAAAGGGAGGGTGGGAAAAAGAGAAAAATGTCAAGACATATAGAATCTCTAGGGCTGTCACATCAAATTGCAGTTCGGATGGGGGTAGGAGGAGTTCACATGGAAAAAACAATAAAATGAAGCTCGATAACCTAATAAAAATTAATAACAAAAAATCAAGAGGTCGAAATGGGACGGAGAAAAAATGGGAATTGTGTAGAAAAGGTAGCCGAACAAGGCAATCCAGTCAGAATTGAATTGTGAGGAGAATAAGGCAGGTTCACATGGAAAAATGTCAAAAATACGCACGAAAAAGACACGAAACCGTACAAAAATTAACTACGGACAAACCATATGTCAGAATGACAGATGATTAAAAGAAAAATATCCCAGGGAAAGCATAGGACAGGGTTGGTATGTGAGATCACTGTTTCGATGGCATGTTTGTCAAGATTGTGGGAGAGAAGGAAGGAGTCTCGCTTGAAGCTTTCTTGCTTGCACAATGGGGGAAGACACACAAGGGTGGAGGCTGAAAACAGTTTTCCTCTTCTTAGTTGTGTAAGCCAAAAAGAACTCAAGTACAAAGAAATAGAAGAACCCTATATATGGGTCTCAAACCAAACTCAACTAACTAAGGTGGCATACTAACTGAGCCACGAACTAGAGTAGATAAGGATAGCTATCATGTAGCTATTATTCATGAGCGGTGTACCAACCGCGTCTGCAACTGACAAGTCGGTGACATAAATATACAACGGTCACCCTGGCGTATCACGAGTGGAGCTCGATATCTCAACACTCCCCCTCGAGCTCAATCCCAATTCCTGCACACCAAGCAGGTCTCTGAACTTGCGCAGCTTCTCTGCGCCCAATGCCTTCGTGAATATGTCAGCTACCTGATCCTCTGTGCTGACATAAACTAGATCAATAAGACCTAGTAAAACCCTCTCTCGCACATAGTGATAATGCACCTCAATGTGCTTTGTTCTAGCATGATAGACTGGGTTATTTGCCAAGTGTATACTACTCATGTTGTCACAATAAATGACAACTGGCCCATCTGTAGACTGATGCATATCATAAAGTAGCTTATGCAACCAAGCTACCTCACATGCAGCCATTGCTGCACCCCTGTACTCAGCCTCTGTGCTCGACAAGGCAACTGTAGGCTGTTTCTTGCTGCTCCAAGTGACTGCAGCACTCCCAAAAGAGAATACATATCCACTGGTAGATCGTCTATCAGAAATACTACCAGCCCAATCAGCATCAGTGTATCCATGCAACTGTATTTGAACCCCAGTCTCATAAAATAGTCCATACTGCAATGTGGACTTCACATACCTAAGTATGCGTCTAGCCGCATCCAAATGTGGTTTCCTTGGAGCCTGCATAAATTGACTTACCAATCCAACAGCATAGCTCAAATCTGGCCTGGTAATAGTCATATAAATCAAACTTCCTACTATGCGTCTGTACATAGTAGGGTCTTCTAGAAGCTCACCTGCATCTGTGCTCAGCTTCACATTTTGCTCCAAAGGAACTGAAATAGGCTTACAGCCTATCATCCCATATTTGGACAGCATGTCCAATCCATACTGCCTCTGCAAGAGCTGTATCCCACTTGGTGATCTAATCACCTCAATGCCCAAGAAATAACGCAGCTCTCCCAAATCCTTCATCTCAAACTTCTTTCTCTGTTTTTCTCACATAAAGTGAGAAATCTGCCTTGGAAATCTGAAAGCCAATAGTGACAAGATACTGTCCTATCTTGTCAGACCATGCTCTAGGTGCTTGCTTCAAGCCATACAAGGCTTTCTTCAACCTGCAAACAAACTCAAGATGAACAGCATGCACATAACCTGGTGGCTGCTCCATATAGACCTCTTCTTGCAAATCACCATGCAAGAAGGCATTCTTTACATCCATCTGATGTAAAGACCATCCCTTTGATGCAGCCATAGCAATGACTGCTCTTACGGTTGCCATCCTTGCAACCGGACTAAATGTTTCTTCATAGTCAATGCCATATGTTTGTGCATACCCCTTGACTACTAATCTTGCCTTGTATCTGTTCACAGAACCATCTGCATTGTGCTTCACCTTATAAACCCACTTACAGCCAATTGCATTCTTACCTTTAGGCAAAGGTACTAACTCCCATGTAGCATTTGCTTCCAAGGCATCCATTTCTTCATCCATGGCTTTCTCCCATTTTTCTTTTCCCATGGCTTCCTCAAAAGAAGTGGGTTCTGGTTCCTGTATCATTTTAACCATATATGCATAGTGAATGGCTGTAAATCCATCATATTTCAGCCTATCCACAGGATACCTAGCTCTCGTAGACCTGCGCAAAGTAGGTTCACTCCCAGGTGCTCTCAAAACATCCCTGGTCTTCCTTACTCCAGGTGTAACAATAGAAGGAATACCCAACTCATCATCAATGCTCTGTTCTGAGCCACTGGATTCACCATCCACATAAGAGTGACCTGCATTCACATCAAACATGGGCTGATCAACCTTCTCTTTTCCTTTTCGTGATACCTGCATACCACTATCTGCATTGCTTTGAGAAGATTCTCCTGATCTCAATCTGCCTGTCCATGGCGAAGAATGTGAACCACTGCTAGAGGACGCTCCAGGTCCACTAATATTTTGTGACTGCTGCTGTGAATTCTGTGTAGCATTACCATTTTGTGCATCTTCATCATCAATCACATTTACTGGTTTATACCAGCTACTCATCTCATCAAAAACAACATCTCTGCTCACTGTAAACTTACGAGTAGAAGGGTTATAGCATCTATACCCTTTTTGCTGCAGAGAGTAACCAATAAAGATGCACTTCTCAGCTTTTGGATCCAACTTGGATCTCAGCTCATCTGGCACATGTACATAGGCAATGCAACCAAAAATTTTCAAATGAGAAATATCTGGTTTCCTACCAGTATACCTCTCCTCTGGAGTCATTCCATGTATTGCTGCAGTGGGAGTCCTGTTCATTATGTAGACTGCTGTAGCAACTGCTTCAGCCCAATAAAAATCTGGCAAGTCTTTTTCATTGAGCATGGCACGAGATACCTCTCCAATATGCCTGTTTTTCCTTTCTGCAATTCCATTTTGTTGTGGGGTATAACTGCATGAATATTGCTGCTTTATGCCATGCTCCTGCAAGAACTTTGCAAACTCATTTGAGAGGTACTCTCCCCCTCCATCTGACCTTAGGCATTTTATCTGCAAGCCTGTTTCTTTTTCAACCATAGCTTTAAGAGTTTTGAAATGCCCAAAAACTTCACTTTTCTTTTTCATAAAATACACCCAAACTTTTCTGCTATAGTCATCAATAAAACTGACAAAATAATGACAGCCTCCAAGAGATGCAGCTTTAGTTGTCCACACATCAGAGTGAATTAATTCCAATGGCTTCTCACTCTCTTGAACATGTCTAGGAAATGGTTTCCTTGCCTGTTTTCCAAACTGACAGGCTTCACATACCTTATGCATTTCTGCAACCTTGAATTTGGGCAATCCTGCAACAATATTTTGGGCCTGCATTGATTTAAGTCGCTGTACATTAACATGACCAATGCGTTTATGCCAGATATCAATATCTGCAACTACACCGGTCCCATGTGCAAACATTGCTGCACTCAATTCAGACATGTCTGCATCCAATGTAAACATTCTGCCCTTCTTCTTTCCTTTTGCTATCAAGCGACCTTTATTTTTCATATCCTCAACAAAGCATCCATGAGGATTAAATCTGACCTGCAAGCCCTGTTCAACCATTTGACCAACTGAAACCAGATTCTTGGTGATATTCGGGACATGAAATACATCGGACAGGTATTTCTTTTTCCCATCCTGCATAGACAAGGGAATTTTTCCAATCTGCACAATAGGATGTGCAGTATCATCACCAGTCTCCACAAATCCTGGTTTTTCCATTTTCCTTGCATCCTCCATCCATTCTGCATGACCTGTCATGTGGTTTGATGCACCTGAGTCAACATACCATACATCATTGCTTTCTTCTGCACTTGTCATAGAATTGTTCATGTGCTGCACCATGAACAAATGCTCATTTCTGTCATCACCCTGTCTACTAGAAGATGCATAATTCCCTTGTTGCAGTTTTCCATTCATGATGTCATTCTGCTTTTTATAGCAGTCTTTAGCCATATGACCCATTTTACCACAGTAGTAGCATTCAACATTACTGTTTGCATTTTGGCCTCTTTGCCATCCACCACGACCTCTTTGGCTCCCCCTGCCTCTAGAGTTACCACGTCCTCCTCCATAGGACTGGTTTTCTTGAGTTTGCTGCATATTCTGATTTCTGCCACGGCCTCCAAATCGGCCTCCTCTACCTCTGCCTCTACCTCTTCCAGCATTTGAGTAGAAGACAGCTTCTTTTGAAGTTCCTCCTGAAGAATATGCACCACCATTTCTCTGTTCCTCAGAAATTAGAAGAGCAATCAACTCCTCAAAATCAGGAAATCTTTCACGAACTGAAATGGATGTCCGAAACTGTGCATAATCCTTTCCTAGACCATTCAAGGTCACGGAAACTAAATCATCATCTTCCACTGGCGACCCAATGGAAGCAAGTGCATCTGCAATCTTCTTCACCTTCATGTGGTAGTCGTTGATGCTCATACTTTCTCTTTGCACATTATGCAACTCTTGCTTGAGCTGCATTTTCCTGGCTTGCGTATTTGTGCTATACATTTTTGACAAAGTATCCCATGCCTCCTTTGGCGTACTTGCATCCTGAATATGCACAATCATAGAGTCTGAAATACTGATAGACAGCCAATACATAACTTTCCTGGCTCTCTCATGCCATGTTTTAAATGCTTGCATTTGTTGTTGATTGGGAACATCAGGAAGAACTAGTTCTTCTTCATTTCCTGCAACAAATTCCCAATATCCTTTTCCCATAAGGAAATTCGTCATTCTAAACTTCCATGCCTGGAAGTTGTTCTTGTCAAGCTTTTCAGTGACAATCTGTGAAAGAGAATCAGACGCCATTACAGAATACTGCAAGAAATTCTGTCACTGCAAAAAACACAGCTTCACCCTCACAAGGGCAAATCTGCAAAACTGGCGAAAGTGGTATTTGACCACACAGTCACTTCCTAGTGACGATTTTGCATAAACAGGAACCAAGGATGATTCTGAAACTCCCAATGTCTCTGCGCACAAGCATACGATGCAATTTCTACAGTAACTTTTCACCGACCTGTAGAACAGTGGTCGCACAGCATAAAACTGAGCCTTTTCTTGAGTGCGTGCAGAAAACTTCCGTCTGCAAAACAGGCCCCGAAATGGCCTCAAATCAAAAAAACAAGGTCGCCAAGGGCTAAAGCCCTCTCTCGCAGCATATACTGCCCTCTTGCTTCACCGCGAAGGGCGTCTCAACCTGAGACAATGCACTCCTGCAATTTTCGGCTGTGCTACCTGCAGAGATCTGCTCCCAAAACAGGAAATGAAAGCAACACTGCTCCTCTTACCAGACCACCGCGAGCTTGGCTTGCTTTCTTGAGCTCCTTACCACGAACAAGGCTCTGATACCATGTCAAGATTGTGGGAGAGAAGGAAGGAGTCTCGCTTGAAGCTTTCTTGCTTGCACAATGGGGGAAGACACACAAGGGTGGAGGCTGAAAACAGTTTTCCTCTTCTTAGTTGTGTAAGCCAAAAAGAACTCAAGTACAAAGAAATAGAAGAACCCTATATATGGGTCTCAAACCAAACTCAACTAACTAAGGTGGCATACTAACTGAGCCACGAACTAGAGTAGATAAGGATAGCTATCATGTAGCTATTATTCATGAGCGGTGTACCAACCGCGTCTGCAACTGACAAGTCGGTGACATAAATATACAACGGTCACCCTGGCGTATCACGAGTGGAGCTCGATATCTCAACAATGTTCGCATGGAAATACATCCGTGTGCGGGAAAAACTTCAAAAATTAATAACACAAAAACAATAAACCAAAATAGGGGGTATAAAAAGGAAAAGTGTGTCATTGAAAAGGACAAACTGAACTATAAGGTTGGATCGTGAGTTTGGTGAACATAAGGGATGTTCACATAGAAAAGGAAAAAATTGCACAATAAAAGCAACCATAAGGGAAATGGCCTCGATGACAGGGGGTACGAGGGTGGGTGGGTGAGGACGGGACCCCATCAAAAAAGAACTAGTACGGGGTAGACATAGATGATTGGGTAATGACATATGTAGGGGGTATGCATATCAGACACGTAGGGACGTGTCCCCACACTTAAGACCTTACTAGTTAGAGTAGATTGATTGTCACGGCCACGGACTTGTCAACCGACTGGACACTGGCATCCCCACACTTAAGACATAACATAAACTTACAAACAGAAAAGTAGGGTTAGGAACACTTGGCCTATTTCGTAGATGGTTGAAGAGAACCATCATTGTTGATGCAGAAAGATTGAAATTGTCATCGAGCGACAAGAGGGACCAGGGTGCGCCATGGAACACGTCCAGCATGACAGGGACCATGCAATAGCACCCAAGGAGGTAGTTTTGTCGATAAAGTCTGTCGAGTCAAGTATCGATGACGAAGAATAGAACTCTCAGCTCACGGGCACTCAAGAGGATGATAGAACAATCACTCACCCCATGACACACATCGCTCAATGATTAAGCATGAAATCCCATAACTCACGGTTGGTTTAGAATTCAACAAGGGGAGAGTATTGGGAGGGAGTATGCCAGTGTGCACAATTGATAGTGCATATGTGCGTTCCACCCATCTCACATAGGTGTAAGGAGGAAGGCCAGGAAGCCTTGTAGTGCAGTGCACAGAACAGGGTGATGTGTCATGTGCCGATGGCAGAGATTCGTCTCGTCTGTGCAAAGGGAAACAGAAACGTACCTGACTCCAGGTGTGGTAATGTCCCTCAATCTCATCTCTTGAAATTAATTGAGGAGAAACACCAGTCACACTCAGCCCACCCTCTGTCTCACACTCTGTTGAAAGATACAGAGGGTAGCCCGGTCCTGAAAACCATTGATGTAATACTCACATTCACTTATGCAGAGGTTGTATGCCTTGTGTGCATTTGATAGTGCAATAGTGTGTCCCACCCTGTGCCGGCATACAGTGCAAGAAGGAAGGCCAGGGAGCCTTATGGTGCAGTGCACAGGAACATATCGTGCATTGAGCATTGAGAGACTTAACTCATGCGTGTAACACTCCATTCACACATCTCGCCTCTCATTTGATTTGAAGGGAAAGGCTGGTCACTCACCCCACTCTCTGTCTCATACTCTGTTGAAAGATATAGAGGGCATCCCATACTCATGTCCCCATCTTGTTAGGATGAAAGCTCGCATCACTCAAGGGGTTGGTGATGGAGATCACGTCAGCTATTGTTGTCACCAGAGTGTTGAAGATGATGCGTACCCAGGGGGGTAGCTGACACGTCTGGTACTTCAATGATTTGTATGAAAGATTGTCTGTTAAGGAGGGTAGACGAACTGATATTGCAGAGACAACGCACCAAGGAAGGTGGCTTCAAATTGCTTCTGGAAAGGTTATGTTGGTGAATTAGCTATCCTGAACTGCGGGGTGTTACCACATTTTCCACAATTAGCTTCCTGCCTAAGGGTGTTTCCACCTTTTCTTGGAATGAGGCTTGCTATGACAGGGAATTTCTTCATTTTCTCCCATAACAGTTTTTTTTTCTCTTAACCTATTCCTGAGGGTGTCTCCACCTTTTCTCAAAGAAATAGGCCGGCATAGTAGGGGACCACTGTCCTTTTCTCCCACAACTGTTATATATATATATATATATATATCATTTCAGAAGGAAAATGGTAGAAACACCATTTGTTAGAACCATCCTCTCCACCGCCGCTGACTAAAAATAGAGAATAAGAGATCAAAGGTAGGAGGTGGGCCCGAGGGGACAGAGGGTTGCATGCACCTCTTTAGGAGTGGCAAAAGAATGACTATCAGAAGTAATATTAGAAGAATTACAGTGCCATGCCAATGGGGGAAAGGATGGGGTGACTATGATTGTCAAGATCCCCAAGGAGAGAAGTACTTCTTCAGGCGATAGCCATTAATCAAGAAGGGATCATTAGAGGCATCAACGGTGTGCACTTGGATAGAGCCATTAGGATTGACAGCAAGTACCTTGTACGGCCCTATCCACCATTGTTGAAGCTTGCTAGGAAACCTGTCAAATCTCGAATCATAGGCCAGGACAAAATCGCCTTCTTTGAACTCCTTGTGCTTGACAAAACTATCATGATAGACGTGAATGGTTTCCATGCACTGCAGAGCCATCTTGGGAGTCTCTCTAAACATTTCAAGTGTAGGAGACGACGTTACAGTGACTCATCATCTCCCAAGCGTTCTTTAACTGCCACTCACAAAGAGGGCAATTCCAGTTCAACAGGGAAGACGACTTTTGTGCCATACACCAGCTGGAAGGGTGTCTATTCTATAGCAGCCTTATGGGAGGTTCTATACACCTAGAGGGCCTCTATAAGTCAATTGTCCCACTCACGACGATGTGCATAAATCATTCTTGTCAAGATTGAGCAGAGGATGCAATTAGTGACTTCAACTTGGCCGTTGGCTTTGGGGTAGTAAGGAGTGGACTTGGGATGGCAGATCTTATACAGTTCCGTCAGTTCTTCCATGATTTTGTTAAGGAAATGAGTATCTCTGTCACTTACCAACTTGAGGGGACTGCAAAAAAGGTGATAATATTCTCGTACATGAACAGGGGTACGCTATTACCATCGTCCCCTTCAGAGCTTTAGCTTCACACCATTTTGTGACATAATCCATATATACTAGGATGTATCTGTTCTGCTTCCGTCTGGTAGGCAGATCAATTGGACCCACGAAATCAATCCCCCACTTCTCAAACGATTTTAGGGGAAGGATAGGTTGCAGTGGCATAGCACTGGTTTTGGTGGGTTTCTCCATTCGCTAACAAGCATTGCATCTCTTGCAGTAGTCATATGCATCCTTGTGGAGGGTTGGCCACCAATATCCTGCAAGCAAAGCCTTTCTGGCTGTTGCTTCTTCTGTGAAGTGTCCACCACATGGTTCGTCATGGGATGCTTTCAATACTATGCTGATTTCGTCTCCTGCAACACATCTTCACAACACTTCATCTTTTCCTTTCTTATATAGTGCATCGCCTATAGCAAGGTGTAGGGGGTTGATTCTAACAAAAGCTTCTTCTTCTCACGGCTTGAGATGCCAGGAGGATATTGTTGAGTTGCCAGGAGGTTGGCTATGTCTGCATACTAGGGAGTAACTATTTCGACTAGAAACAAGGAAGCATCCGAAAGTTCTGGATCATCTTGTTCCTCTTTTGCAGTTTGAGGGATCCGTGATAGATGATCGGCTAGGACATGGGAATGGCTAGGGTTAGTGATCACTTCAAAATCGAAATCCTAGAATAAGAGTAACCATCTCATCAATTGTCCTTTGACATATGCTTTGTTTATTAGGAAGGACAAGGCTTCATGATCCACGTAGAACTTGAAATGCGTTGATAGTAGATAGTGTCGAAACTTCTTTAGTGCAAACACCATTGCCAAGTACTCAAGCTCTATCACTGTGTAGTTCCACTCCCGGTCGGTTCCGACTTGCATAATAGATTGATTGATCTAATTTAGAGGGCCCTTTTGACATAGGACAACACCTAGCCCTTCAACTGATGCATCTGTGTGCACATGGAACTCCTTCATCTAGCCAGGAGGCTGCAAGATGGGTGCTCTGATGAGGCATTGTTTTAGGGTATTAAAGGCTTCTTCGCAATCATCAGTCCAAAGGAAATCCGCATCTTTCCTTAGGAGCTTGTGCAGAGGGGCTGTCTTGGTTGCAAAATTTGCAATAAATCTTCTGTAGTAGCCCACATGGCTAGAAAATCCTCTCAGTTGCTTGAGGTTTGTTGGTGCTGTCAAGGCGGCAATCTTCTCAATCTTCATCGGGTCTGTTGCAATCCCTTGTGCAGAGACAATATGGCCCAAAAGAACTCATAATGAGGCGCCAAAGACACATTTGTTGAGGTTGAGAGAAATCCCATACTCTCGGCATTTGTCAAAACACTGCTCTAGGTGTCCTCACGGATTAAGCTATAGACACAAAATTCATTGAGATACACCTCAATGAAATCATGTAGATGGTTTTGGAAGGCAGCTATCATTACACGTTGGAAGGTGGCAAGAGCATTACAGAGCCTAAATGGCATCACTCTATAGGCATAGGTCCCCCATTTTGTTGTGAAGGTTGTTTTGGATTGGTCCTCTTCTGTGATTTGGACTTGGTTATATCCACTGAATCCATCCAAGAAGGAATAGAGCTCATGGGCTGCCACTGTATCTAATAGTTATGAAAGGGATAGGGAAATGATCCTTCTTTGTCTTCGAGTTGAGCTTTCAAAATTCCACACATGTTCGAAGTTTTCCGTTCTTCTTGGGTACAACCACAATGGGTGAAGCCCATTCACTATTAGCCACGGGATAAATGAACTTAGCTTCAAGGAGCTTCAATAATTCAGCCTTCACCAGAGCAGAATAATTGGGATTCATATGCCTCTGTCTTTGCCTCACAGCTTTGGCATCTAGTTCAAGGTCAATGTGATGTTGACAGACTGTAGGGTCAATCCCCTTCAGGTATTTGTACGACCAAGCAAACAAGTCTAAGTTCTCCTTTAGTAGGTCTGGCAGAACCACTAGTTTTTCTTTTGGAAGATTGAGACCCACTTTCAGGTGACGTTCAGTACCGTCAGTATCCAAGAACGTCACTTGCCTTTCACCTTCCACTTCGTGGATGAATGTCCCATAGATTGCTTCTGGATAGAGGTCTGACTCCTTCAAGGAGTAGTGTCATCGTTTGATGCTCCACTAGAACCAATGTCCTCCTTCTAAATATATGACTCATTTGTCTGTTGAGATTGTTGGAAGGGTATCAGAACTTTATTTGTTTCTGTGTGAGTGATGATTTCTTCTGGACTTAGGGATTCATCTTTAAAGGATAAGTCCAAGAATGTCACATAGCACAGACCTTCTATAAGCCATGGCTTTGATGACTCTGGCTTCTGTTGACAAGGGACATCATCATCATCATCTTTTCTCCAGAATGAATGGCTAGGGTGACAGGAGCCACCGGTGAACTTAATTTTTATACCTTTGATCCATTGGTTATGTAGATTCTGCATACTTTGTGGTCCATTGGTCAACCCAAATGGAACCATGGTCATTCCATCCAACACCCCGAGATCTTCGGTCTCTGTAGTCTCTGTAGGGACATCAACAAGATCGTCTGCTAACTAGAGGAACTTCTTCATTTGTACTTTCATAACCTGCTTCGTTTTCTTCCTTATCATTTTCATCCTCTTCCTCTGGAGGCTCTGTCTATGCTTTTGTAGAGGCTCTGTAGGAGAAGAACAGATCCTCCTCCTTTGTGTCTACTTCTGCTTTTGCTTCTGCCTCTGTCTCTGGCTCTGTCTCTGCTTCTGCCATGTAATAGGGAGAATAGTACATCCATGCTTCTATCTCGCTGTCAGAGGTGATTTCAGAAGTCAATTCGGGTTGAGGCAGGAGGTATTCTCCCATGGACAAAGACTTTGCTTCCTTTGGTAGTTGGCTTACAGTGCCCACTATTAGGGACTGTGCCTCTGTTTTTTGGGAAAGATATGTTTAACAACCTCTTTGTCTCCTGATGTACCATCTTTTACTTCATTGGAGGAGTCAATTATGACCTCGATGGAAGTGGATCCATTGCCTTTTTACGATCCATACAATTTCAAAACCACTTTATTGGGTCCTCTGCCTAGGATTAGGGTTCCTTTGAACCAGTCCGTCCTGGCTCTTGCTTCAAAAAGCCAAGGTCTTCCCAACAGCAGAGGGTATGAGGTCCCATAGGAATTTGGTTTGACTACCAAATATGTCAGCCAATAGTCTCTTCTTGCAAGGGTTGTTTTTACGTATGGGAGGATGCTCAATGGTTTAATTCTACTTTGGTCTACCAATCTGATAAGCCACTGTGTAGGTTGAATTCCTTGCAAACCTAGATCCCTCATTGTCACGTCCGTCATTATATTTACTGATGAGCCTCCATCAATCAATGCATCTGAAATAAAGCATCCTTCTATCCATACACTAATCTCTGGGGTTCCAGGATCTAGGAAGGCGTTAGCCACATCTACTTCCTTCATAGGTTCTGAGGCTATGTTGGACTTTGTTGTTGTTGGGGGAGCAATCCTTAGGCCGCTTCTTCCTGTCAAGATGCTTTTGAATCTTTTTCGGCAAGTGGGAGACAGCATCAGCAACTGTCAAAATGTTAAGTTTGGTTTAAAAGTGTCGAGGTCTTTTACCAAGTCATATTCTTTGATAGGATCCACGAACTTCTCCAGCCTATTAGGGAATGGGGCTACACCCATTTTCATATTTCATTTTTCTTCTAGCAATGGCAAAATCGGTACTTCCTCTGTTTCTGGAGGTGCTTTTGTGTCGTCTATCTCCTGGGCCTCTAGTCCTGTTTCTGGGACTGTCTCTGTGACTCTCTATGGCACTGTAGTGCTCTGTACTACACTGCTCTGTCCTGTACTGCTCTGTCTCTCTATTGGCAGGTTGAACTTCACAGTCTTGGCAAGGGAGTTGTTCTCTTTTTGGACAACTGGTTCCTTCTTCTTGGCGTGTGTGATAGCTACAACTTCCAACTCTACCAAATTGGAGGCAAGCTCTTGTGCCTTCTGTTGGCTATCAGTGGCATTAGCCTTAATAGGGGCTAGACTTGGACAATCCTTTGCAGTGTGGCCTTCTCCTTTGCATCGACTGCATAAGGGCTTGTAAGTTGCAAAAGGCTATGCTCAAACATATGGCATAGATTATGAAGAGATATTCAGTCCAGTTGCTAGGATGGCAACTGTTAGGTGTGTGATTGCCTTGGCAGTAGCCAAAGGTTGGAGTTTGCAACAAATGGATGTTAAGAATGCCTTCTTGCATGGTGAATTGCAAGAAGAAGTGTATTAGTTTGTTTTCATTGGATATTTGCAAGAGAAGAAGGCATACAAATGGTATGATCCTTGTACCAGGGAGACTTTGGTGAGCAGGGATGTCATCTTTGATGAGATGGCCTCTTGGAATATATCATCAGTTGCAGTGCCATCGAATATGCCTTCTACTCACGTATCTACAACTGATTTGCAGTAGAGTACTGCTATGAAATGTCCTACATGGCTTCTCCTCATAATGGGGATCTTACGACTTAGAGTACCATGGATCATTGGTGGCACCTTACAAGGATGGGGCATTGAGCATATCTAACACCCCCTCTCAATGTCCACCCACAGGTGAACTATATTCTCAGCCCAATGTTGAGTCTCTGAAGATGAATTTGAAGGAGATCCTTTGTAAGGTAAGAAGAAGGTCCATAATCTCTTGATCACCTTCCCAAAGCCGCGAAAGATCTCGTCATGAAGAGAAGAAGCTTGAGAGTCATGAGAGATGCGGGAGCTACGAGAGTCGATAGAAGCTCAAGCAGGAATTAACACCCCAGTCCCATGGCACTAAACCAGGTTCTTATATAAAATTATGATAGATTTTGCATGGTTTTTTGCACACATAAAATAATAGGTTTTACTCATGAGGAATGATGAACGGAAGTTAGGTTTTGTTGCATGAAATAGTAGCTTTCATCTTAGAGGTTTAGTCCCATGATAATTAACAAAGGGTAATAGGTTCTTTGTTGAAATTTGCATGCATTGTCATGTATAGAGTTGCATGATGAAACTATATTTAAGCCACGTCACATATATTGAACTTGGATCTTGTTCGCAATATCATAGAAAAACATAGGAATGATATAGGTAAAATTTGTTATGTAGATTTATGTCAGGAAGTTAAACAAATATGGCTTTTAGATTTCATACATAGAATAGGGGTCATGATACCCTTAGGACCCTACATGATATGAAAAGGGGGAAATGCATATCTCAAGGAATGTGTTAATGCTTTAAGTGCTCCATGTGAAAGAGTGTTGAGTCTAGCAATAAAATTCTGCATAGTACTGCACTAAGAGAGATGGAAGGCACGCATAGAGACTATATCCTGAAGGCCTAGGTGAAAAGTCTTGTGTTGCCAAGTGTGTTAACTTTACTTGGTTAGAGAGAGATGAGTAAAGAACTGGAAGAATAAAAGGCTCTTGGATGGATTGCGAATAAGGCTTGTCCGTTGCCCTGGTTGACCAGTCAATGCTTTGAGTTAGGACTAAGTTACCACAAGGAACGACCAAGGGAAAGAGAGCTTCAAAAGAAGTTAAGAGGTCAAGTATAATTGCCTGCGAATTGTTTTATCGATCTTGCTGTACACTATCGCAAATGGATACGTTCCTAGCTTAATAGAAGCTAGTGACCTAACTCTAAATGGATTGTTGACCCAAGTTATGCTTGGTTGTTTGAAAAGGGTATCTCCAAGTGAATATCGATTGGTTGTGTTGGTAAGTGGAGAGAATCTTACTAAGGATAGGTGGATCATAAGCAAGGTGATTGCTTAATGTGGTTTTGGATGCTAATCCAAGTTGTTGTGATTGATAATTTCATGGCAGGAACTGTAAGGATAAATTGCCATGGGAACAAAAGGGATGTTTTCCCTAGTAAATGTTATTAGGCTGGTTGCTACAGCTGTGGATGATTTCCTAAAGGGATAATTAAGGGAGGATGGCGCTAGCTACCCCCGCGAACCGCCAAATCCTAACCAAGGGGGTTATGAATCTGCGCCGGGAATGTGGAGTGAATCCACGACGAGAGGTCTCTCCGTGAAAATTACTTGGCGTAGGAGGACACTTGGGTGCCAGGGGGGCTCTGGCCATAAATCCCAATGCCTTCGGACCCTACACAAGTGTTCTACGTGACTCGAGATGGGATCTCGATGCCTTGATACTAGTTACAAGGCAAAATCTTGGTAGGATAAACCTTCGGGTTTTTATTGACGGGAGATGGAAGGATTTTTCTGCAGAGGCAGAAAGGGACACTTAATTCTCTTGTATGGGCGGGAGACAAACAATAATCTGAAGATAAGGAAGTGTTTGATCTTGTTATCTTGTCTTCGTATATGTGCCCTAAATTACGTAAAGGAACTTGTGATTAACGGGTTAATTAAGGAAGCTGCTTTTATGTGTCAAGCATAATGTGGTAGGTAATTAGATAACTAAAACAACCCCTGAGGGAAGCGTGGTGGATGTGACCAATGGGTCTATCCTATGGAAGGGTGGTCTCAATTAGGCGAGAGCTTTCCTCAATGGAATTTATTTGATGCAAACGTTAGATAGACAAGGACCTTAGAACTTGTAAGTTAAAAACCTGATTCATGCCGCTTTAGGGGACCGGAATGGGACTATGCCTTAAGAGCAGAGAGGTTGAGTGATGCATCCCTCTCGTTTCCCATTCTCTTTGAACCAAGTGCAGTATGAGTCTGATTTGGTCCAATTGTATCTGTGCAAATGGAGTAGTTGTAGACCGACGCTAGAAGGCTATTAGGAAGACTTGACTACTAGAAACCCAGACTTCAGGTCGATCCTAGTGGGAACGGCCGGATAAGTTCTATTGTGCGAGGCAGACTCGAGAGACCCTAGTTGGAAAACCCCGTGTCATTCCTTGGGAGTGCCAGGCGGCGTCTTCTAGATCGATGGGCTGCTAAGACGTGTCCCGCAATTTGAGGGGCGGGCACATTACAGTTGGTATCAGAGCAAAACTTCGTAATGATACATGATTTTGGTTCATAGACATATCCTAAATAAAAATAACCTAAGTGGTATGGCTTGATTGTCAGGCACCTTCTGCACCCACGAATGCTGACATGCAAGTGAAGAAATTTCTTCTCAAGCAAATTAAGGCACCCGAGTTTGATGGCAAGGGAAAGACTATTCAATCTGACGCCGAGATCTGGATTGAGTCCATGGAGGACTATTTTGAGGCAGCAAGAACTGCACCTGCTAACCAAGCCAATGTCAAGATTGTGGGAGAGAAGGAAGGAGTCTCACTTGTAGCTTTCTTGCTTGCACAATGGGGGAATACACACAGAGGTGGAGGCTGAAAACAGTTTTCCTCTTCTTAGTTGTGTGTGCCAAAAAGAAGTCTCATACAAAGAAATAGAAGAACCCTATATATGGGTCTCAAACCAAACTCAACTAACTAAGGTGGCATACTAACCAAGCCACGAACTAGAGTAGATAAGGATAGCTGTCATCTAGCTATTATTCATGAGCGGTGTACCAACCGCGTCTACAACTGACAAGTCGGTGACATAAATGCACAACGGTTACCCTAGCATATCACGAGTGGAGCTCGATATCTCAACACTCCCCCTCGAGCTCAATCCCAATTCCTGCACACCAAGCAGGTCTCTGAACTTGCGCAGCTTCTCTGCGCCCAATGCCTTCGTGAATATGTCAGCTACCTGATCCTCTGTGCTGACATAAACTAGATCAATAAGACCTAGTAAAACCCTCTCCCGCACATAGTGATAATGCACCTCAATGTGCTTTGTTCTAGCATGATAGACTGGGTTATTTGCCAAGTGTATACTGCTCATGTTGTCACAATAAATGACAACTGGCCCATCTGTAGACTGATGCATATCATAAAGTAGCTTATGCAACCAAGCTACCTCACATGCAGCCATTGCTGCACCCTTGTACTCGGCCTCTGTGCTCGACAAGGCAACTGTAGGTTGTTTCTTGCTGCTCCAAGTGACTGCAGCACTCCCAAAAGAGAACACATATCCACTGGTAGATCGTCTATCAGAAATGCTACCAGCCCAATCAGCATCAGTGTATCCATGCAACTGTATCTGAACCCCAGTCTCATAAAATAGTCCATACTGCAATGTGGACTTCACATACCTGAGTATGCGTCTAGCCGCATCCAAATGCGGTTTCCTTGGAGCCTGCATAAACTGACTTACCAATCCAACAACATAGCTCAAATCTGGCCTGGTAATAGTCATATAAATCAAACTTCCTACTATGCGTCTGTACATAGTAGGGTCTTCCAAAAGCTCACCTGCATCTGCGCTCAGCTTCACATTCTGCTCCAAAGGAACTGAAATAGGCTTACAGCCTGTCATCCCATATTTGGACAGCATGTCCAATCCATATTGCCTCTGCAAGAGCTGTATCCCACTTGGTGATTTAATCACCTCAATGCCCAAGAAATAACGCAGCTCTCCCAAATCCTTCATCTCAAACTTTTACTTCAATAGCATTTTCACATGAAGGATATCTTTATCACTGTCACCTGTCATAATCAAATCATCAACATAAATGACAAGCAGCATAATACCTTTCTCTGTTTTTCTCACATAAAGTGAGAAATCTGCCTTGGAAATCTGAAAGCCAATAGTGACAAGATACTGTCCTATCTTGTTAGACCGTGCTCTAGGTGCTTGCTTCAAGCCATACAAGGCTTTCTTCAACCTGCAAACAAACTCAGGATGAACATTATGCACATAACCTGGTGGCTGCTCCATATAGACCTCTTCTTGCAAATCACCATGCAAGAAGGCATTCTTTACATCCATCTGATGTAAAGACCATCCCTTTGATGCAGCCATAGCAATGACTGCTCTTACAGTTGCCATCCTTGCAACCGGACTGAATGTTTCTTCATAGTCAATGCCATATGTTTGTGCATACCCCTTGACTACTAATCTTGCCTTGTATCTGTTCACAGAACCATCTGCATTGTGCTTCACCTTATAAACCCACTTACAGCCAATTGCATTCTTACCTTTAGGCAAAGGTACTAACTCCCATGTAGCATTTGCTTCCAAGGCATCCATTTCTTCATCCATGGCTTTCTCCCATTTTTCTTTTCCCATGGCTTGCTCAAAAGAAGTGGGTTCTGGTTCCTGTATCACTTTGACCATATAGGCATAGTGAATGGTTGTAAATCCATCATATTTCAGCCTATCCACAGGATACCTAGCTCTCGTAGACCTGCGCAAAATAGGTTCACTCCCAGGTGCTCTCAAAACATCCCTGGTCTTCCTTACTCCAGGTGTAACAATAGAAGGAATACCCAACTTATCATCAATGCTCTGTTCTGAGCCACTGGATTCACCATCCACATAAGAGTGACCTGCATTCACATCAAACATGGGCTGATCTACCTTCTCTTTTCCTTTTGGTGATACCTGCATACCACTATTTGCATTGCTCTGAGAAGATTCTCCTGATCTCAATCTGCATGTCCATGGCGAAGAATGTGAACCACTGCTAGAGGATGCTCCAGGTCCACTAATATTTTGTGACTGCTGTTGTGAATTCTGTGCAGCATTACCGTTTTGTGCATCTACATCATCAATCACATTTACTGGTTTATACCAGCTACTCATCTCATCAAAAACAACATCTCTGCTCACTGTAAACTTATGAGTAGAAGGGTTATAGCATCTATACCCTTTTTGCTGCAGAGAGTAACCAATAAAGATGCACTTCTCAGCTTTTGGATCCAACTTGGATCTCAACTCATCTGGCACATGTACATAGGCAATGCAACCAAAAATTTTCAAATGACAAATATCAGGTTTTCTACCAGTATATCTCTTCTCTGGAGTCATTCCATGTATTGCTGCAGTGGGAGTCCTGTTCATTATGTAGACTGCTGTAGCAACTGCTTCAGCCCAGTAAAAATCTGGCAAGTCTTTTTCGTTGAGCATGGCACGAGATACCTCTCCAATATGCCTGTTTTTCCTTTCTGCAATTCCATTTTGTTGTGGGGTATGACTGCATGAATATTGTTGCTTTATGCCATGCTCCTGCAGGAACCTTGCAAACTCATTTGAGAGGTACTCTCCCCCTCCATCTGACCTTAGGCATTTTATTTGCAAACCTTTTTCTTTTTCAACCATAGCTTTAAGAGTTTTGAAATGCCCAAAAACTTCACTTTTCTTTTTCATAAAATACACCCAAACTTTTCTGCTATAGTCATCAATAAAAGTGACAAAATAATGACAGCCTCCAAGAGATGCAGCTTTAGTAGTCCACACATCAGAGTGGATTAATTCCAATGGCTTCTTACTCTCTTGAACATGTCTAGGAAATGGTTTCCTTGCCTGTTTTCCAAACTGACAGGCTTCACATACCTTATGTATTTCTGCAACCTTGAATTTTGGCAATCCTGCAACAATATTTTGGGCCTGCATTGATTTAAGTCGCTGTAAACATGACTAATGCGTTTATGCCAGATATCAATATCTGCAACTACACCGGTCCCATGTGCAAACATTGCTGCACTCAATTCAGATATGTTTGCATCCAACGTAAACATTCTGCCCTTCTTCTTTCCTTTTGCTATCAAGCGACCTTTATTTTTCATATCCTCAACAAAGCATCCATGAGGATTAAATCTGACCTGCAAGCCCTGTTCAACCATTTGACTAACAGAAACTAGATTCTTGGTGATATTCGGGACATGAAATACATCGGACAGGTATTTCTTTTTCCCATCCTGCATAGACAAAGGAATTTTTCCAATCTGCACAATAGGATGTGCAGTATCATCACCAGTCTCCACAAATCCTGGTTTTTCCATTTTCCTTGCATCCTCCATCCATTCTGCATGACCTGTCATGTGGTTTGATGCACCTGAGTTAACATACCATACATCATTGCTTTCTTCTGCACTTGTCACAGAATTGTTCATGTGTTGCACCATGAACAAATGCTCATTTCTGTCATCACCCTGTCTACTAGAAGATGCATAATTCCCTTGTTGCAGTTTTCCATTCATGATGCCATTCTGCTTTTTATAGCAGTCTTTAGCCATATGACCCATTTTACCACAGTAGTGGCATTCAACATTACTGTTTGCATTTTGACCTCTTTGCCATCCACCACGACCTCTTTGGCTCCCCCTGCCTCTAGAGTTACCACGTCCTCCTCCATAGGACTGGTTTTCTTGAGTTTGCTGCATATTCTGATTTCTACCACGGCCTCCAAATTGGCCTCCTCTACCTCTGCCTCTACCTCTTCCACCATTTGAGTAGAAGACAGCTTCTTTTGAAGTTCCTCCCGAAGAAGATGCACCACCATTTCTTTGCTCCTCAGAAATTAGAAGAGCAATCAACTCCTCAAAATCAGGAAATCTTTCACGGACGGAAATGGATGTCCGAAACTGCGCATAATCCTTTCCTAGACCATTCAAGGTCACAGAAACTAAATCATCATCTTCCACTGGCGACCCATGATGTTGGATATCATGTCTCTTTTGGTGATTCTGCATGGAAGATTACCCATGGTCATCTTGTTGTTGGTCGACATGCCAAGGTTGGTAGCCTCTATTCTTTGTTTGTATGTGGGTTTGTTGACCATGTATTGACTACGATTGATTCAGCACATGTATCTTTATGGCATGATTGCCTTGGGTACATGTCTTTGAAAGGAGTGAAAGTACTTACTTGTTTGCAGTATTTGCCACCTTTTTATTACTCGCATTTTGATTCATGTAATGTCTTTATGGCAAGTAGACATGCAACACTCATTAAAAAATCTAGTTTTACGCACATGGTGAGCCTCTGGCTCTTATGCATTTTGTTGTATCTGATCTCGTGCCGTGTCAGTCATTGGGTGATGCAAAGTACTTTGTGGTATTTATTGATGATTATTTGTATAGGGTCTATACTTATCCTATTAAGAAAAAGTTAGATGTTTTGGCTACAATTCAGTGCTTTGTTGCTCTTGTTGAGAACCATTCTAGTATAGACTAAAATGCCTAAGGTTTAACAATGGGGGTGAATATGTCTCTAAGGTATTTGACCAGTTTTGTGATGAATGGAGTATAAAGCATCAATTGACTTCCCCATACACTCCATCCCAAAATGGTATTCTAGAGTGCATGAATAGGACTATTCAAGAAAGCTTCCATAGTATGCTTAGTCAGGTAGGCTTACCACAACACTGTTGGATTGAAACAATTACTACTACCGTGTATCTCATTAATAGATCCCCATCCAATGCTCTTAGTTGCTAGGTTGCTAAGGAGGTATGGTCTAGAAAATCTCCATCATGTGCTCATTTGAGGGTCTTTAGATGTGAGGCTTTCTACCATACTCCCAAGAACAAGCATAACAAGCTAGATCTAAAGTCTGTCAAATACATCTTTCTTATTATGGGGATGTAGGTGAGATGGGCTATTATCTTTGGGATGATCCACATGCTCTGAAGTTTATCCAAAGTCATGAAATTATCTTCCATGAGGATAAGATGCATAAGAGACCAGAGTAGGTGATTGAGGTATGTAGGGTGATCTTTTAGGAGAAGCTTCCTATTACCTTGCAGGTAGCTAGAGAGTCTGTAGAGCTGATCCCACCTATTATACAAGATTATGTCGTTAGACAGAGAGGACATGCGGTACAGGCTCCATAGCTAGCTTTGAGGTGCTCTACTAGAGCTTCATGTCCCCTTAATCACTATGAGCCCTCTATGGATTATGTTATGGTGATAGACTCTATTGCGTCACTTATTTATGAGGAGACTATGTGCAAAGGTGATACTCATTCTTGGGTGAGAGCTATATAGTCTAAGTTTAATTCGCTATGGAAGAATTGTACATGGAACTTAGTTTCCTTGCCTGATGGAAAATGTGCATTGCCATGCAAGTGGGTGTATAGGATGAAGAGTACCCTTGGTCAACCTAGGCTAGCATATAAGGCTAGATTGGTTGCAAAGGGTTTTAAGTAGGAGCATGGTATTGATTTGATTAAGCCTTTTCTCTTGTAGTCAAGATGACTACCTTATGCTTGGTCTTGGACTTGGTTGCTCAATTGGATTTGGATCTTTATCAAATGGATGTGAAGATAACTTTCTAACATAGGGACTTACATGATTAGATTTATATGCAGCAACCTAAGGGCTTTGCAGAGGAAAGGCAGGAAACACCTAGTATGCAAATTGAAGAAGAGTCTTTATGGGCTTAAGTAGGCACCTAAGGAGTGGTAAAATAAGTTTGATGCTTTTATGCATTTGCAGGGATAATCCCACAATGATATGGATTTATGTTTATACATGAAGAAGGCCTGTGATGGTAGCCTTATTATCTTGGTGCTTTATATTGATGATATACTTATAGATGGAGTGCTCATGCTAAGCTAGATACTTTAAAGACTCAGCTCAATAAGATCTTTGAGATGAAGGACATGGGACAAGCCTCACACATATACTAGGTATGTGCATTATGCACAATCACTCTAAGGGACTTCTCTACTTGTCCTAGAAAGACTACATACACAAAGTAATTGAGCGGTTTCTTATGCAGGATGGCAAGACTATTGGCTTTACCTTCTCGTGTGAAGGCTAATCAGGCCAACTGTTTGTAGTCAGACGATGAGAGGGCTGAGATGGCCAAGTTTCCATATGCATCCACAATGGATAGTTTGATGTATACCATGATAGCTACTCATCCTAACATAGCCTTTATAGTGGGAATTGTGGCATGTTATATGGATATACCTGGCAAGTGACATTAGGATGTGGTGATGGGTATCATGAGATACATGACGCACAATAGTGCATTTGCCATGGTAGCTAGGATACATACAAGAGTTGTGGGCTCCATTGACTCAGATTATGTAGGACATGCAAATAGTAGAAAGTCCACCTTTGGATATGTCTTTACCTATGCTGAAGATGCTATCTCTTGGATGTCTAGGGTACATAAATGCATAGCCTTGTCTACTACTGAGGTAAGTACATTTTTCAGCCCCTTGAGGCTTGCAAGGAGGCCTATGGTTAGGCTGTTTACTTGTAGACATTGGTATGATGATATCTCTCACATTGCATTCGAATTCTATGAGTGCCATTTAGTTGGGCCATAATCCAGTCTTCCATGCAAAGACTAAGCACATTGAGATGCGCACTTTATCAGAGAGATGGTCTCATTAGGGAGATTTGAGGTCTTGAAAATGCCATGTAAGAGATCCGAGAGAGAGAAAATATTTGGGAATCAAAAAGTCATTTTGTGGTTTTTTTAAAAGTGTATTTTTTTATAAACAAGCATATCTAAAATCATAAAATGACATTATCATAGCATTATCGTGGCCTACATCAAATTTAGAAATTTGGACCTCCATAAAGATTATAGGGATTTGCTCAATAACCTTTTATCATAAAAGTGAAAATGAATACTCAATGTGAATTTTTTTGACGTTTGGTGGTCTCCCTCCATCCTCATTCCCTTATTCCTTTCTCATTCTTCTTGTAGTTTCTTCCTAGTTCTTCTTTTTTGAATTCACATAGCTTTTGATATTGATCTTCAATCACATCAATCATTGAATAATCTTTACATTTTTAGTAAAAAATCTCTTTATTATTTTTGCATTTAATTAGAATAGGAGTATGAACCGATCATAAAAAGAGCAAAACTCAACACTGTTTTACAGTACTCTATGAAGCATGTGTGGAGATTTGAAAGAAAAAAAAACTTGATCTTTGCTTGGATTGAAGGTTATATCATGAAGCTCCCATAAATAATAGCACATCTCCTTTCTACAAAAGCTCTTTATTGATAAGTTATATTAGTGATGGTTATAATTATTTTTTAGGATATAACTCAAGCTTATTGTAGAGAAAGATGTTCTGAGATTGAAGAATCACTTATTAACAAAACATAGAGATGAGTTGTTGCATGGTGAAAGTAAGTTATCCTAGTATGCTTTTTGTGTTTATTAGCATTAACATATTAAGAAAATAGGTGTATGATAAAAAAATTACAAATCAAATTGTAATGTTTCGCAAATTATACATCAAGATTCCTTGTTCTTTGACAAAGGTTGTCAGCATAATTGGGCTTGAAGTACCATTGAAGTGATCGCCTACTACTATCCCTTTGTGTGCTTCCTGAAGCACATCCAAAATCTCATGTTCACATATAATCTTTTTCAATAAACCATCTTATACCCTAGCCAATATAGTTATCATACAATCAATTGGTAGGGTTGAGTCTTAAATGAGAAGATGTGTGAGTCTATCCTTCTCCGTTAGGTGATCGGAAAATCCATGCTCCAAAATTTTTAATATGTTGTTTTTCCAATAGTTAATATAGTTGGATCTAAAAATTGTGATCTCTTGCATGATCCAAAACAAATGGGAAATTGAAAGATCAACCATGATTCCTTCTGTTGGTTTCTCATTTGCAACTCTTGACATGTGTTCTACAATATAGTTTTGTTTTCCTCTTTACACAACCAACAAGTAGTCAAATTCAAGTGCAGTAGAAGCCATCTAGTTGCATGTGGCTTGCTTATTAAGCAAACAAAAGTTTAATGATTTTGAGTTTCCAAAAGATAAGTGCACAAACCATTTTACAACATACACTATTTCCAATCCTTCCCTTTTTGTAGTAGTTCATTACATCCCTAAGCTTCCTACTTGGGAAGCTTACATGGAAATTCATGTTGTGTTCACCTAGTTAACACAACATTCTACCTTTGGGAATCTTGGAAGCATCAATGTGAATGTGAAATGGAAAGTGTCCAAGCTAGGGCTTACAAAATAAGTGTGGACATAAGAGCCTTTTTTAGGAGTTCCACATGCATACTAGCACCCTTGGTTCATTCTAATAGTACAAGAAATTTGTATAAAGATATAGCAATGATAATATAATTCAAAACAAACCACCTATGGTAACTTGTGTGGCCAAGGAATGGTATTGGTTAAAGGGAGGATTTCACAATAACCTTCACCCTAAAAAAATTTGTGTGGCAATTGCTTTTTTGATACCACATTCCCTAGTATAAAACTTAAAGTTGGCATTTCAATAGCTTTAAGCAAGAGCCTATATTTTCTACTTTGCTCAAAGACTTACCTTAGTTGATCTAGATGTTCCTCCCTTAGCATAGAGGTTATTGACAAACACATCAAGCTTCCTCAATATGCCTTTGAATATCAGACACTATGATCATTTGAAGCTTGTTGGTGTATGAGGCCGAAGGACACGATTATGTGCATTGAAGACTTTCCATACAATAGCAAAGGCTCTATTGTTCATACTGTCCATTTAACATAGAGGTTGTTGACAAATACATCAAGCTTCCTCAATATGCCTTTGCGTATCATATGGTGCAATCATTTGAAGGTTGTCGGTGCATTGGTCAAGCCAAAGGGCATAACTATGTACATTGAAGCCTCCCCATATAATGGCAAAGGCTCTATTTTGCTTATTGTCCAAGTGGACTTGCACTTGATTATAACCTAAAACCACATCAAGGAAACTATAGGCCTCCTTCCTTGCCATGCACTCAAACATATATCGCATGTGGAAATGTATTAGCGTCTCTATTTGCTTCAACATTCACCTTATTATAGTTTACACACACTCAAATTTTACCATTTTTCTCCCATACCACTACAATGTGTAATGCTTAGTCAATATGCTCAATTATATTTTGATGGATTCTACTTTGGAAAGATTATCTAACTCCTCCTTGACATGTATGCATACCTAGGGTTCATCGAGTATGGCCATTGTTTAATAGACTTTGTGTTAGGTGTAAGAAGTTGGGAAGACACATTATTTGAGGTGGTTTTATTAATAATATTTTTTCACACTAGAATGGTTATACAAGGTGCTAAGACATGTACTTTTTCATCACTTTACAATAATACAATAACGATCTCTTCATATTACCTTCTTGTTCATAGCTTTCATGGCTTCTCTCTCTTCTCTCCTATCTTTCTAGTTATTCTCTCTCCTCGTCATGCATTCTCTCTCCTCTTTTCTCTCTCTTCTGCACTCTCTTCTCAAACCCCTCAGTCCTCTTCTTGACAAGTGGTATCAAAGCATTGTTCTTTTGGTCACAATCTTACCTTAGATTTCCTTCTCATACTACTTGCATTTCAATTTCTCAAGGACAAGGTGTCCAGCTCTTGAAATGGATAGGTGCAAAGACCAAGGAGCTTTCAAGTGCAGAGGACAGCCTAGCTAGAGCTAAATGGATGGCATGGAGACCAAGTTAGAGGCACAATTGACAAAATGGAAGATCACAACCTCTTATGGGCAACCTTGAGCTGAATCCTTGCGAACTTCACTGGCCAATTTTTCAACACTCTGAATGGCTTCACCTTCATTCCATTTGCCAGAATCATGGTTCCAATTTTTCATGCTTTAATCAATAACCCTGATTTGTTCCTTTGATTCTCTTGTACCCAATAAATAAATTGTAAAGGTTAAGTATTCCAATCAATGAGTTGATGATTCACTATGATAAGACCCTCAGCCAAATCCTTATTTTCAATTCTCTTTTGATCAATCAATCCATGCATACCATTAAAGGCTAAAAGAATTACAAGGATTACATGTTGTTTTCAAGTCCTTTTGACCTTTATTAGAATGGTACATGCACTTGCAAGAGAAGTAGGGCACTTGGGCATTTATTGGGGCAAATTTTCAATCATTTATAGGTGTTATAGGTTATTCCAAGCCATTCACAAGTTGCTTATATGTTATTATAGAGAAACAAGATACTACAAGCCATTTTTGGAGCATTATTCACTTTGTTACAAGTATTGCTAGGTATTTCAAAGTTTATACAAGGCTTATACGAGTGATTGTAGGTGGTACTCAGTTCATAAGGTCATATCTAGGTTGCTACAGGGTTTAGAGATCTTACTTTAGACCTACAAGTGCTTGAGAGGCCAAAATAGTGAATTTATAAGGTGTTGAACTATTCTATACAATAGGAAAAGAATATTTCCAAAATATTCTGATTCAATTTTGAAGTAAATAGTGATAGCTCATCTAAAGAGCTATTTATTCGCTTCATTTTGAACCAAAAAGTTTCTCATTCGGATATCGTCATGAATAGTTATAGCCATTTTTGTGACAGGAGGTCTACTTAGATTGCACTTTGACAATGAGTAGAAATGGTTGGGAATAAGGAAAAGAACAAAGCCAATGAGAACGTCTAGCAACAAATCAAAGAGGAACATGAAGTACACATGAAGTATTACTTGAGCCACATCATGATGAAGAGGAATCACATGAATATGGTGCATATAGCATGTTAAGTACCACACTTTGTCAGCATGAGACTAGGCATTCCATTAGACATAATGATCTTGTTGCAAAGTTTGATCAAGTGGTTGAGTAGATGGTTCAGTGAAATGCCCATACCAAGGAAGTCATGGAGCAGATGGCCTAGTCTACTAGGGATTCCATGAGAATTTTTCTTCTTCAACTAAAGAATCTTTGGATAAGGTTAGTGCTCAAATTTCCATGCTTGTGGTAGCACAAATGGCAGACAAAGAGAGTGGAGATAAGCAATCATTTCAACAATCATTTTAGCCTTCGAATCCTAATCCACATCCTAGTATCATTGGAAAAAAGGGTATACCACATGCCACTTATGAGATCGAGGAGACATCTTATAGGGTTGATGAGCCAATTTTGAGCATTTATGCATCTATTCCTCGTCCAGGATCTAGAAGTCAACCACCTATTCCTCCAAGGAGATTTCAAACCAATTATCATAGGAGTGCTTCTAATCTTTCAGCTCCCATTGGTAGCTATATGGACGTGTGTTCCCAAGCATCAAATGGATAGCAAGGCTTTTTAGAAAGGGAGCTATGTGATAAGATAGTGATAACTAAATATAGTGGCCATTCATATTTACCTACAGATTTGGAGGAGTGCACCTCAAAGTTAGAGTCTTACTTTGACATATTTCCTAGGTCTGATGATCTGAAGATCCACTTTGCTACACTTCACCTTGAGGGCTTTGCTCCTACTTGGTGGAGGTACATAAAAAGATAAAACCAACAAGTTGACAACTGGAAGGATTTTAAAGCAAAGATAGCTTAAGTGTTTGTAAGTCCCCTAGAGAAAGAGAAATTGGCTAGGAGGCGGTACCAATTGGACCAAAAAAACCTATTAGTTAGAGAGTATATCAACTAGTTCTTGAACCTTACCATGTATGTTGAGAGTATGAGCGATGATGCAGAATTACGTAAGTATATGTACATTCTGGAGCCTAATTTGTCAGCTAATGTTATGGCCCAAAAACCCGCCACACTAGTATAGGAACGATATCCCTATGCAAGCTTCTTTTAGATAGCAAAGGACTATTAATAAGGCAAGATAACTTTGGTGGCAATTATGCTAGGCCTAGCACTTCATTTGGCAAGACCCAAAAGTCCCTATATATCCCACATTCAATGCTTCAAGACAACAAAGTGTTTCAAAGCCAATAGTCAGGTAAAATCAAGCATAAATAGGGTGAAAGTGGACCCAAGAATACTTCACCAAATGGTGGAAATTTTATACCCATGAATCTTTTTAGAGAGTGCAAAGAGAAGGGTTTATGTTTCAAGTGTGGTGAAAAGTATACGATTGACCATGCGCCTAAGTGCACTTATAAAAATGCCAAAGCTAATAACTATAATATGATTGTACTTGAGGATGTTGATAAGGAAGTAATTGAGGAACCAACTATGGGTGCATAAACTGAATTTGAAGATCATGGTGAGAATCTTGAGCAAGAGTAGTCTTATGACCTATCTAATGGATTTCCATTTGACCTTGGTGGGCATGTTCCGTTTGATCCAGGTGTGGGACGGATTTGCATACTATTGCCACTACCCTTTGTTCTATTTCCATGGATGCTTAGATAGGTTGTTCTAGGATCCCTAATACACTACGTATGAAGGGTACCATTCATGAGAAGGATGTGTTCATCTTAATAGACTATGGTAGTATACATAGTTTTTGTAAATAAGTCAGTGTTGGTAGGTTGAATTGTCTTCCCACTAATTTTTAGCAACTCATAAGATTTCAAATAAGCAATGGTGAAGAGGAAATCAGCACCCAGATGTGTCCACAAGTTCCCATGTAGTTGATTGAAATTTACAAATCAAAGGTGAACCTGATTACTTGGAAATGGGACCCATAGATATAGTACTTGGGCGTGATTAGCTAATGACTTTAGGGAGGATTGCTATGGATTTTTCATAGTTGTACATGGAGTTTGCCATTGAAGGGTAGCCTATCCATCTACCGGGAATACATAGTAAGTCAAAATTTCAACTTATCACCATTAAGTAGCTCAAGAAGGAGTATAAGAAGCATTCTCATATTTATATTTTGCACTTGAATAAAGCGGTTGAAGATCAGTCCAAGGATTCAATCGATCATCCAATATTAAAAGCCCTACTTGAGGAGTACATGGATTTGTTTGAGGTGCCTACATCATTATCTCCCAAGAGAGGAGTGGATCACACTATAAACTTAGAGCCACACTCCAAGCCAGGTCTAAATGTGAGCAAGAAGAAGTTGCCAACCAAATCAAGGAGCTTCTAGAGATAGATTGCATTGAGCCTAGTTCTTCACTGTATGCTTCATTGGTCTTGTTAATGAAGAATAAAGATGGATTCTTTAGGATGTGTATAGACTACATGGATCTAAACAAGATCTGAGTGAAGAATATTTACCCAATTCCTTGAGTGGATGATTTGTTTGATGCGCCCAAGGGGGCTATATTCTCTACCAAGATTGACATGAGATCAGGATATCATCAAATCTGCATGTGAGGGGGTGATGAGATTAAAATATCCTTTAGGATTGATCATGGGTTATACCATTTCTTGGTGATGACATTTGGGCTTACCAATGCCCCAGCCACCTTCCAAAGTCTAGCGAATAAAATTTTGCAGCCTTTCCTATTTAAGTTTATTCTAGTGTTCTTCGATGACATGCTAATTTACAGCAAGACATTGGATAACTATTTGTCACATATGAGGAAGGTCTTTGATGTGTTAAGGCACCACAAACTTTTTGCTAAGGAGAAAAAGTGTTCGTTCATGCAGACAAAGATGTACTTAGGCCACATTGTCAATGAGAAAAGGATATGAGCTAAACCTAAGAAGGTGCAGTGTGTTAGAGATTGGCCAACACCTACCACTACTACTTCTCTTAGAGGATTTCTTGGTGTATCATCATTCTACCGTAGGTTCATAAAGCATTATTTGACTATAGAAGCTCCGTTGACTGACACATTGAAGACGAAAGCTTTCTTTTGGGATGCCCTTGCAAATAGAAGCTTCAATAAATTAAAGGAACTCCTCACTTTTGCTCCTATCTTAGTATGCACAAATTTCTCTAGAGAGTTTACCATACAGTGTGATGCTAATGGTGCCAAGGCATAGGGGATGTATTGTTATAGGAGCATGGAGTCATTACCTTTGAGAGTCGCAAGCTCACGGATAAAGAGATGGCTATAAATGTCTATGACCAAGAGATGTTGGCTATTCTTCTTGCAATAAAGAAGCGGCACCACTATTTATATGGGAGCCAGTCTAGAGTCAGAAGTGATCATAGCATGTCCTAAACTATTTTCTTACCCAATCAAATATCACTCCTAAGCAAGGTAGGTGGGTGGCTACCCTACAAAACTATGAATCAGTACTCATATACGGGGAAAGGATAATATAGTGGTTGATTCTCATTCAAGGATGTAGGCATGCAAAGTTTCAGCCATCATTAAGCTACATAATGATTGGGTTTAAGAGCTACAAGAACCCTATCTTTTGGATGATGAGCTCAGCCATATATTTCAGAAATTACAATAAGGATTAATAGAAGAAAACTCACGTTTTGAGCTTTAAAATAGTTTCATTTGGCTCAATGGTAGGATTAATGAAGAAAACTTGCATTTTGAGCTTAAAAATAGTCTGATTTGGCTTCATGGCAAGATTAGTATTTCATGTTATCCCTTTAGACTGAAAATTATAGAGGAGATGCATTCTTCACTACAATTGGACATTTTGGATGTTTAAGACCTATGATAAAATAAGAAAAATCTTTCATTAGAAGGGATCGTGGAAAGATGTGAAGAATCATGTCATGAAGTGCATTCCATATTCCATGTCAACAGAACAAGGACAACACACATAAGCTATGTGGTTTATTGCAGCCATTGCCCATTCCTAAAGGAAAATGAACACTTATAACCATGGATTTTATTACTCGCTTGCCTACAACTAAAAAGGGATGGAACAGTATATATGTGGTGGTGGATAGACTCACCAAGGTAGCCCATTTTATTCCTAGTAAGACACAGTTCATTGCATCACAAGTGGCTAGTTAGTTCCTGGAGCATGTCTTTAAATTACATGGATTACCGCAAGTGATTGTGCGTGACAAGGATACAAAGTTCCTGAGTAACTTTTGGCAGGCAGTATTTAGGTCTATGGGTGCTAAGTTGGCTCCTTCTAGAGCCTATCATCATCTGCACACCAATGGCCAAACAAAAAGGGTGAATAAGTGGCTAGAGACCTATATTCACCATTTCTATCATGATGTGGAGCATATATGGGATTCTCATTTACACTTGGTTGAGTTTGCTTATAACAACTCTACCCATGCTAGTATTGGAGTTTCACCCTTTTTGAGACTTTGTATGGTTACAAAGTACCCCTTCCCACTGTCATATTCAATGAGAAGATAAACCCTCATGGGAAAGAAGAATTAGAAATGATAAAAACCCTTCTTCAATAGTGCAAAATGAATCTTAGGAAAGTCCAAGAGCAAATGAAGATGTATGCTAATGAGAAGAGGTGCCCTATAGAGTTCCAAGAAGGAGAGTTAGTTTTGCTTAAAGTACCCAAGTCTTGTTACTCTACATTGAAAGATAGTTCCACTAACAAACTTGCTCACAAGTTTTATGGATCCTATAAGATCTTGAAGCATATAGGAGACTTCGTATATAGACTTGAACTACCCTCTTCCACTAAGATTCATAATGTGTTCCATGTCGGTTAGCTCAAAGCATTTTATGGCACCCAAGTGGATACAATTGATGAGCTACCTCCCATTGATGAAGAAGGTCTCATTTAGTACATCTTTGAGGAGATTATAGGACAGTGTGAGAAAAATCTTCGCTCCCAATCTATCACTAGGTACTTGATTAAATAGAGAGGTTTTCCACTAGAGGAAGCTTGATCCTATTTTGGATGAGTTTCCATACTTACAAGATGCATTAGTGGTGACTGAAGCATAGCTCCAAATGGGCCAGTTTTGGTGCAGACAAGACCTAATAGTAGTCTTTTTTAGAAAAGTTTTTACTCTACCTAATTTTCACAAAAATGCCACCTATATAGGGTCAAAGTACTCTTCAAGAGCTATGTTTCAACATGTGTTACGCCCCATTTGGACTACTCCATGAGGAGTTATGGTAGTTTTTGTCTAGTAAGGCATGTTCTTCCAACAATGTGTCAATTGACTACATGGACTTTTTCTTGAAGATCTCAAGGCTCAAATTCTCTTTTAAAGACATCCAAACAATGTACATGGCAAAGGCTTCTCTTTATCTTCATTTAAGTCAAAATATTTGATTCTCTCCATTCATTTCCCATCATTTGTATAGCTATAAACAAAGTAGTATTCTATTCGATCCATCCTTTTCAATCATTGTGGGCAAAAACCTTTGGGAGGGATGGATTATACAAAGTTGGGAAGATAGATTATTTGATATGGTTTTATTAATGATACCTTGTCACACTGGCATAGGTATATAAGGTGATGAGACTTGCAATTTTTTATCACTTTACAATAATACAATTACAGTCTCTTCATCTTACCTTATTGTTCACAGCTTTCATGGCTTCTCTCTCTTCTCTCCTATCTTTCTAGTCTCTCTCCTCTTTTCTCTCTCTTCTACACTCTCTTCTCTCACCTCTCAGTCCTCTTCTTGACATTAGGAGCCATTGGTACAATATATGTAATGATCCGAGGGGTTATTCCTTTCAAGTCTTCATAGGGTGAGGCAAACAAAATGAAGAATTCTCTAAGAGCAAGTTCAACAATCTAGACTCATGTTCCTCCCTGAGACCATCACCTATGAAAATGGGTTAGGGTTTTTCTTCCTCTTTAGTCAAGTGTACTTCCTTCGTCTCCTCGGTTGACCCTTTTATTGATTCACTGATGTCACCTTCTTGCTTGGCCGCTAGCATCATTATTACTTAATTCATTTGTGTCACCTTCTTGCTTGGCACCTGGCATCATTATTATGTGATCTCCTTTCATCTAGCTGGTAAATCTTTTGAGGAGATCCTAGGGTTTCTTGTGAGCTTCTACCTTAGAGACTAGAATCATTTTCCCTACTTTGTTGATTAAGCTTTCTTTCACATAAATGGCATCTTAAGTCTCTCTTTGTATGCTTAGCTTTAACAGATCAAAGAATCTTTGGGTCACTATCAATACTCATTTTTAACTCTAAGCACATTCAAGTAACCTAATAGGTAGTGTGGATTTGCTTGAGGAGACACATTGTCGCAATTCAATTTATTATTTTAGTGGCAAACCTTCAATTACTACAAGTTTCATGTATGTCACATTAAAGGACATTACCTATTTCCTTTTTGAAGTTTCACACATCCTCCATACTACACAAGCAACAAGACATCATTTGCACTGTCTTATTTTGTGTTGTTAAAACTTTCCAAAATGATATTTTAGAACTTTTTGAATTCACGATACATTTTTATGCCCTGCCTTAGAAGCATAGTAAAGAAACAATAAGTTGGATGTATATGTAGTATTTTATTTATTGAATTTAAAAAAGAAACTAAAAGGAACTAGGATTGATAACATTTTCCCCCATTCATCACTCCAAACACAGCATTTCTATGAAAAACAACTAAAAGGTTATATCCAATCTCCCTCTACCATAGAGATGAAAACCCATCAAAGCCACCATAAATTACACGTGATCACTCATATGGTTAAACCTACTACCAACCATATCAAGAGTTACCAAAGCTTCACAATAAGTTAAGAGTCGTCATATTCCCAAATGAAAGCATACACGTGCATTGGGGTATTTCCTAGATTGATAAAAGTTATTGATTATATTTTAATTACCCTTTAAAATAATTTTGGCATGAAAGGTTTGATGAGCTATGATACCTTCTTAGCATTGATAATAGTTATTGATTATATTTAAATTCCCCTTAAAAAGAATTTTGACGTGAAAGGTTTGATGAGCTATGATACCTTCTCAGCATTGAAGTTTGGAGACATTGTTGAGAACATTTGGCTGATACAATAACGATATGGTTTGAATTTTGTGAAGTACAAGTGGCATCTTCTAAGCCAATTGAGCAAAATGCAAAATAATATACCAATGTAAGAGTTGATGAAAACCCCTATTATGCTCCAAATTAAGTGGCCTAATCTACGTGACACATTATACCTAACTGCATCTTGAAACTAGCGACTTAATTCATGCAAATGTCAAAGAAACTCCACTAAACATTCTAATTGTGAGCCCACACCTTGCACCATGGACACTTACCTTGGAAGCTAAAACCACCTACCTAACTACACGTGCTACCTAGGCAACTTTTTCAATGGCAAGTGTATCGACAATGCTATGCATTCACTTGGAGGTGCTATCCACTAGAGCAATGGAAAGTAACTTTGCAATCTCAATTTTAGGTGAGTACAATAGTATTGTGATTATTACACAAATAACTTAAGTTACAAAAACTACTAATCTGATTGAGAGAAGATACAAGTCATACTTTGTGATAAGCAAAGTAATATAAACCTAGCATGGAATTTTCATGCAAGAGCAAAGCATTTAAAAATGTGGAACCATTTTCCATGGTAGAGATAAAAGAATGGGTGTTCATGCAATTAAGGTACATATAAGGATCGGTCAATCTTTGCATCACAAAACACACACCATACAAACAATCTAAGGTTATTGGAAATACAATTAACATTGGTCCAGTCCACCTTTCAGCTCCCCAAAGGATGTTTGATAATTCATTACTAATCATGATTATGCTTCTAAGTGTTCAAGATACAACCACACACATAATGCAATTTCACTAGAATCAATTTCTTTGTCAGTTTACACATGATAGGGTTGGGAAGTTGGAACATTCACTAAAACAATGCAAAAAATCTGCAAAGCCATGGCCCTGAGCCTCATTGACTCCCAACAACTGTAAAACACTCTAGCAAATGGCTATTGATATGTTTAAAAAATGGACTATAGAGGGAAAAATGGTATTACATAATGCAGGTGACTGAGCATCTACCATCCATCCTGCAAGGTGAGGTAACTCTTTTGGAAGCTAAAAGAAAACTATATTGGGTGTTTTGGGGGGTGCAACCTAATAGGCTACATAACTCTACTCCAAACACAAACCGTACAGCTCATGGACCAAGAACACAAGCACACACACACACACACACACACACACACACACACGCACTCTCTCTCTCTCTCTCTCTCTCTCTCTCTCTCTCTCTCTCTCGTATGAGAGTCAGCTTGAGGGAGCAACCTTGTATTGTTGTTTTGTGGATTTTAAGAAGGCTTTTGACACCGTACCAAGGCTTGGCTTATGGCAACGAATGCAAGAATTAGGAGTCCCAAGTGATCTATGCATGATAATTTATAGGATATATGGAGTGGTGTGCCACCTCAAAGGTCGCAACGGATTGTCACAAGTATTTGAGAGTAATATGGGAGTCAAACAAGGTTGCCCGTTCTCCCCTATGTTATTTGGTTTATGCATTGATAAGCTAGAGGAAACACTTCTCACAGCTATGAATGAAGAGGAAGCCAAAAGCCCGCATATTGGTATATTTGCCATCTTGCTCCTACTTTATGCAAATGATATGGTCTTATTTGCATATACTAGAAAACATATACAACAGTTCATGGAAATTCTTGAACGATTCTATTAAGATGGCGATTTGAAAATGAATGTATAAAAAACAAGCTAATAGCTATATACACCAAGCAATCAAAGACCCCACCAAAAGTACACTATACGGAATAGTCTATAGAGATAGTATCTACTTTCAAGTACTTGGAGATTGAAATACCTACATACCACAAATAACATATATGTATAAAATAACAATTAACGACAAAAAAAGAAAGTATTATCACTTTGAAAATGACTACAACTGTGCAGATACTAAATGTTTTAAAAAATACATTGTTTGATTTTTTATGCATATGTTTCACAGACGGTATTATATGGAGTGAAAGTGTAGAGGGGAAGCATCTCTTCTACGTGGAACAACATTGAGAAGTTGCAAAGTGCTTTTATTCGTAGACATTTGGGCATCAAAAGCACCACACTATATGTACCTATACTTTTGAAAACTGACCATCAACCAATTGAGGTACATGCTATGATCCGAGTATTGAGATATACCACCCGAGTACATCAAATGAATGACAATAAGCTCCTCAAACGAGCATGGAATGCAAGCACACACCTTCAAAAAACGTGAAAAAGTAGGATGTATACTATATATGTAAAAATGGTTTGAAGTGTAGAGTGTAGATATCTCAGTATAGCTTCCGAAGATATATGCATGGACACATTTCAATCAAACCTCTTACAAGCATATCAAGCAAAATATCAAAGCAAATGAGCAAATGGCAAACTTACGTATTACAGTATGCATATTTATCTTTTAAGTTGAAAATCCTACATACTAGTAAAGGCACACAAGTAGCCATACATAGCCAACCCGCTCTCAATGGTATTTAGGCGAAGTATTGCACGATTTCAAACTCGATCATACACTTTATTGATCGAGACAAGTGCATGGAGTAGACAAGCAAGAGAGACGAGGTTATGCAAGTTGTGTGAACTACAAAGTGTAGAATCACAAGAGCACATGATTATGACATACCCAACATATGCACATGTACATACTAACTTTGATATCCCTTTACAAGGGCCACTTCACCAATTTTTAACCACCACTACTATATCGTAGTTAAGGGCGCTCATCACCTAGAAAGGTCCCATAGCCATAATTTGGCCTTCTGTGGATAATAATAAACTCTACTCTCTCTCTCTCTCTCTCTCTCTCTCTCTCTCTCTCTCTCTCTTTGAGTCTCACCACCTTTGAGGCATCATGGCACTATTTCTACAAAGTCTTTAGGAAATCTACATAATGGTAGTTTGGGCCTGTTAACTCATTTGCATACTTGAAATTTTGTGTTAAAACCCCACATACACACAAACACACACGCATACACTCTCTCTCTCAACTAGTTATTCCATTGGGCAATCCACAAATTGAACATGACAAGCACAGCAATTGCAAATACCCAAGGCTCAAAAGAATTGAGGTTCTATAGGAAAAAAATTATCTTGAAATGTTGACCACCTAGCAGGCTAGCCGTTTCATATTATCAGTGTCAGATAGACGAACAGGTTAAAGGGAGGGCTTTAACCTGTTCGTCTATCTGACACTGATAATATGAAACGGCTAGCCAGCTAATCTATTTCCTCTTTCATCAGTGTCAGAAAGAAAAGCAGATAGCAAGTCCCTCTGCAGATTACAGCATCTAGCACAGATGATAAGATTGTTTTCTACAAAAAATGGCAGGAGTACAAGCAGTAATGGCTTTCTCTAGAATCACAGATGCAGGCAGCTCCAGTGGTGCTAAGATGCCAAACCAAAAGGTAGACTTAGCACACCATTAGAATAATCAGTCATTCTTCCAAGGAAAGATGCAAGTAAATAACACCGTGCATTCTCTTCTCAGGATACAGCCGAGATGTCCCAATTAATTTACTGATATTTATACTCCAAAAAGTTATTGCTTAGTTTCCAAACATCTCACATTCGAGAGTTGCGTCCAAAGTGAAGTGAGACAAGAGACAGCAAATAATATAAATCACTGCAAAAAAAGAGAGTTCAACAAAAACTTTCATTGCATCTCAACTGTTGGTGCCAGTCCCAACATCCAGTTCAGAGAAAAAGCCTCAATACCCATGCAAACAAAATACTAAACATCTGCAATGGTAACCTCTACTTCAACACCTGGCTCTATTGTGATAGAAGTGATTTGCTTCACCACCTCAGAAGAACTATGCAGATCAATCACTCGCTTATGGACACGCAGTTCAAACCTGTCCCATGTGTTTGTACCTGCAAGGAAATATAAACCACATGAATAGCAGACTTGAGTAATCTGAATCATGACGACCACAGTTTGATCCATAATACTGATAGTCAGCACAAACTAAATAGTAAAGATGACCACCAGTCCCATGTTTGTTCAATAAAAGGGGAAGTAACTTAAGAAACATCTGTAAAGCATAAGCTTGTCAAATACAAACACTAATGCTGCATGATTAACTGCAATTGGATACAGAAGCATGATCCGCCCATGAACAAAGGAATGCTTACCTTCACCACATGGAGACTTGCGGGTAGTAATGTGCAAGACCTTAGTTGGCATCCTTACAGGACCTTTGACTTTCAGCCTCTTATCCTTTGCTCCTCGCACCAAGTCAGCACACACTAAAATGCAACCAGATAATCCCATTCAGAAAAGCCTTCCATGCACTACTAACCCCATCATTGAATGTTTACAAACCAGTATTCAATGACAAACACAACAAAGTTTATTACTTTGACAAACACATAGCATCTGCTTGATAACTTATATTCACAAGGGAATAAAAACATCTAACCTTTTTCTAGGTTCTTAACGTTCTTGGAAGAGAGAGTGATTCGGATTCGGTGAATAGTTTCCTGCACCTCCTCAACGCCAGCTTTTCCAGGCTTCATAGGGGGTATAGTCATTGCCATGGTTTCTCTGCAAAAGCACAGGGCAAAATTAGAAATGCAGTCCAATTCTTAGCTTTCCCGTCCAGGACGGTCAACACAGGTCTTCGCTGATGAAATTATTTGTAATTCCTGTGGGCAATCTCAAATATGTCCTTTATGCAGGACACCATAAACCTGGATCAGCGCTTGTGGTTCTATGCTGGTGAACTTCTGTGCATTTTTGCTTCACGCCCGTGAACTTCTGTGAATTTTTGCTTCATGGGAGCTCATTCATGTCCTCTGCGTTGGAACATAATATTCCTGTATAAGCAGATGCCGCTCCACTTTCGTGAAATTCTTTAAATTCATACGGCATGCGAGCTCTGTTAGTCTCCTCTATGCAGGACATAATACTTTCTTCGCATTTATCGTGTGCGCAAGCTCATTTAATCTCCTGTATGTAGGGCATGTTGATCCCTGACCGGTTTGTGTAGCTCCACAGTTGTGAAAACCTGTGGGATTTGCTGTGTGTGCGGTCGTCTAACGTCCTCGACGTAGGACGTAATGATCTGATAACATGGCCTCATCTCCTGCTCTGAGGGACAGCCCTGGCTAGCGACAGAAACAGAGAGAAGGACAATCAGGAAAAAAAAGACTACCTGTGTGTGGTCTTGCGTTCCCCCGAGACAGACACCGGCTCCGGAAGCCGACCGCTTGCTGAGGGGAGTTTGAAGGCAGACGGCTATGGAAGCTTAGACGCAGCAGCAAGAGAATAGACCATGAGTTTTGATTCGGTTTATATACTCAAGTGCTAGGTTAAAACGCAGTGTTGCAAGAAATAGGGTGAAGGGTATGGTCGGAGCGTTTAATAAGAGGGTGAAGAGTATGGTCACAGGGTTTAATAAGAGGGTTTTTAAAATGAACTAGGAACACCCATGACATCGAGTATAGTTAACTTCTCCAAGGAGCATGGCCTAGACTCTCCTACATATCGTCGTGCTGCTCTTCTTAGTGTTACTCTGCTAACAAGCCTGATGACCCAATTCTAGTTTGGGCAATCCAAGATGTTGAGAATTAATTAAGGATAGGGAAAGATATAAGATTCAAGGATTTAAGGTGCAACTGAAAGCTAAGTTTGATGTGGAAGAAGAATATAATCATGCATCCTTTTTTCAAACTTTGCAAGTCAAAAAGAAGAGAGAGACTATAGTCGATATTTAGGACGACAAAGGAAGGGTTCATCAGGACAATTTCTCTATTTCTAAAGCCTTTGCGAAACACCTCTTAGTGATTGTGGGCTAGGAACCCCTGAACCTAGCTGGATATGACGAAGGCTTGAATAGACTTCTAACCCTCTGTGTGAAGAGGGTAGCTCTTGATGTTGCAACGTTGCTAGCCCGACCCTTCGTCGAGGAGGAGTTGTCCTTCATCACTCAAAAGATGAAATCACGCAAGTCCCCTAGCCCTAACGGCCTACTAGTTGAATTCTACATAAACATGTGGGGCTGCTATAGCATAGACATTTGTGACTTTACCAATTTCTTTAGGCAAACGGGCACTTTGCCAACATTTATCAACCATGGCCTCACCAAGTTGATTCCTAAGTCAATTGATACGGCATTGATTAACCAATGGAGCCCTTTGACCATGCTACATGTTTGCTACAAAATAGTTGCAAAAGCAACAGCTCTTTGAATCAAGTATATTCTCCCAAAGATCATCCATAAAAACTAGCATGGATTTTTGCATGGAAAATGCATCCATGATGTGATTTTGAATTTAGCCTTCATAGTTAATTGGGCTCTACAAAATGAGGGGAGGTTTGTGCTTATCAATATGGATATGGACAAGGCCTATGATCAAATCATATGGGACTTCATCATTGCTACCCTAGATTTTCTAAGCCTAGGGGGTCTCTTTTGCAAAATGATTGCAGGCCTCTTCACAAACGAGACTGTTGTAGTCAATGTGAATGGGCTTACATCCTTCTCCTTTGAATTGAGGAGGTTGGAATGTCAAGGGTGCCCACTCGCTCCTCTTCTCTTTGCAATCATAATAGATCCACTCCTAGTATTGGGGGTTGAAGGCCACCTATGCCTAGCTACCTACATTTACCTATATACAGTACCCGCACACATGTACACTGCAAGTGGCGAGCACCCATCATTGTCACTTTATTCTTTATTCTTTTAGTGGCAATAGAATAAGGGAAGGTAGGCCACACATTGTGATTGTGGGAGTTCCCATACACTAGTCTCTCTCTTCTTGCTTGAACCTCCATAGCTGTTGCTCCAATGTACATATTGATTAATTCATCCAAGGTACATATTGATTCATTCATCTACGATATGTATTGAGTCTCAACTTGCTCTAGGGCTATCAAGGCTTGCTCTAGGACTTCAGGGAGGTTGTTTGGGCATTGGTTGAAAGCCCCGTTATGCTATATAGTTGTTGCCATAGCCCCCAACTAATTAATGTAATTTTTGCATGCTAGGCAACCCTTTATCCCTAACTTGATATTGGTGTTGTCCTCTGCCATTGGCTCTTGGGAGTTACTATACCTATTTGATATTATTTTGGGCTTCATTTGCTTCAGCTTGAGCACCATTTGAGGACGAAGATCTCAGCCACTGCCTCACTATTTTGAAGTAGTTTGCTATATACCCTGTGGGATAGCACCCATTGAGCTCCATAATGCTTATTAGTACTTTAAGGATGCTATTTTGATGCCAAGATGTTATAGCATACTTTGAGATGCTATTCAGATTGAATAGAGCTCATTTAGCTCAATTTTAGTAGGGTTTATTGCTATAATAATAGTTTGGATAATAAGCATATAACAGTGAAGCTTTATGCTTTGAATGCTTACAAGCACTTCAGGGTTTCTACATGCTTGCATGGATGCTTGGCATTAATGTATGTGCCCAAATATGCTTATGATGCACTTTGAGCTTTATATTTGAGCTCCGTTGGATGTATTTGGGCTTTAGACATTTGCTTTTGTGATTCTTCACTGCTAAATGTACATACTCTCAAATGTACCTATAATGTATCTTGGTTGCCCAAATGTTATTAGCATTATATATTAAGCTTTGCTTGGCTCTTGGACATCTTGGATTTACTTCTAATGGAGAAACTTGTACTTTCTTTGTAGAGCTTGGTTCTTTAGAGATACTGGGAGTCTCTTGCTTATGTACATGCTCTGTTGATCTACACATACACTATTCTTTTAGATACTTACTCTTATGGGTTGATTTGATTTTGAGAATTTAGATACCCTATACCAATCATTGTCAATGGGTTGTTAATGGTGGATGCTTGACATGCATTGGCAGTATGCATCCATTTATTTGTCACTCTGTATGCTTTGACCATTCTTGGTATTTTGTTACTACACTTCTAGTTGCCTTCTATATAGCTTGGTTGCTTCTTGGATATTCCTAGCAGTGGGAGCTTACTCTGTTAGTCATTTGCCTATTGACGTATGGTCAGTTACTATAGTTTTATAGATAGCAATGTTGAATACTATTTATGAACAATTTATTTGAGCACAACTGCCTTGTTTGAGCACTCTACTGCCTACTATTTGTGGATAGCTATATACTCTTTTGTTCCCCACCTCTTACTCTCCCTTTTGGCTCTGTTTTGTGGCTGTTTTGCTATAATTACAGTAGTCCCTACTCTTGTATTTTGTAGTCATTTGTGGACAGAATGGTAGGTACTTTCAATGCATCAAACGATAGTGTCATTTTCAACATTGAAAAGTTGAATGGTAATAACTTCCAATATTGGAAAATGCAAATATGGTAGGTATTGGTGCAAAAGAAGCATACTAGACCATTAAAAACCAAGGATATAAAGCTAGAAAATTGGGATAGAGATTATTGAGATGAATTGGATGAGTTAGGCAAGTCTACTATCATGTTCTCTTTGTCTAAGTAGGTATATTTTAATGTTATCTCTAGTACTAATGATGCATATGATTTAAGGAAGAAGATATGTGATATTTATGACAAGCAAAGTCATGCATCTCAATCGTGAAGGAGGGCACTCCTACATCTATTCATTTGAATGAGTTCCACTCTATTTTTAGCCAACTTATCTCATAGGACATCAAGTTTAAGGATAACATAAAGTCATTGTTCTTGCTTATCACACTACCAAAGTCATGTGCAACATTTCATACTGATGTAGCTTGCACTTCTCATGCACTTATAGTTAGAGATAGAAATGGTGGAAATGGTAATAATAACCACGGTAGAGACTCACAACCCAATACATGCAAGTCTCCATGTCATGGACAATCCCATAGTAAGTTCCAGTATTGTAAGTTCTCTCTGACATGTCATTATTGCGAGTAGTAGGGTCACATTAGGCTATAGTGCTATAAAATGCACATTAGGCTATATTGCGAGTAGTAGGGTCACATTAGGCTATAGTGCTATAAAATGCACAATGAAAATGGCAAGGGAAAAGTGTAGGAAAATGCAAAGTCCACTAAGATTGTACCCACTTAGTGTGAAGATAAAGGAGATAAATGCCTTGGAGTACAGCTCTGATGATTACATTATTGTTACTTCATCACTTGATGCTACTCAGTTGACCAACGCTATGTCTTTTTACCCTCAATGTTAGCATATTGATTCGGGGGACTTCCTTCCATGTATTGGGGGTAAAGGTGCCTATGCCTATGCCACCGCCCATGTATTACTATAGTGATATTATCTGCACACATATACAATGTAGGTGGCAGGCACCCATCAGTCTCACTTCATTCTTTATTCTATTAGTGGCATTTGAATAAGGGAAGGCCGGTCACACGTTGTGACTATTGGAGTTCCCACATCATGTGTCTCTTGCTCTCTTTCTTCCACTCGTAGGCTTCCACTCGGGCTTCCTCCCTTTAACTGGTATCAAAGCTAAGATCAAGGAGCTTCTTCTTTAGTTTACTTCAGCCCAAATTCAAAAAGCTTCAACTCTTTAACAATGGTAGCCATGGCTTCACCTTCAATAGTATACATTTGATCTTCTCTCCTTCCTAGATAATTCCTACCTCCTAAGGCATGCTGTAGGGCTACATTAGACCTTCTTCATCAGTGTTTGATCCCTCAAATAAACCAAAAATACTAGCAATAGGGCTAGCACAATTAATGTGATTTGCACCTAGCTATCTAGCCCCCTTTCCTTATCAATCTGGTGCATCTCCTATCTCTTGTGTGGTATTTGACACACCTTAGCACTTGGTCAACCTCTTGGATACTTCCCCGGTATTGGCCACTTAAGTCTTGGAGCTCCCAACCTCCATTACTTGTTGTAATATATAGCAGTCATGTTGTAATACAAGTCCTAAACAAGGTTTTGTCAATCATTGGAACTCACTCTAATCTCTATTGATGCTTGTATGCATATGCATTGGTGTTGGGATGTTTGTAAAATGTTTCGAGGTGCTAATGGTTGGATTTGAGCTTGCATTGTCTTAGTTTTAGCAAAGATTTCAATGCTATAATACCATGGAAGGCAAGCTTTTATCAAGGAAAACTAAATGCATATTGCTCTTGGATGTCATTCAGGTGCTTCATATCAATGTATTGATGCTCAACATTGGTCTACACACTTGAATATGCTATTGAGCTTTTGAGCTTCGACTTGAATATGCAACTAAGGATTTGAAGACTCTTTTGGGTTTTATACTCCCAGCTTATGCTTCATGTATCTTGGATGTTTGGATGTTATGTACTTGATATTTTGAGCTTGTGTTGCTTATTTGGCATTCGATTTTGTTCCAATGGGAGTTACTTGTGCTGCTTTGGATGTTACATCAAGCTTTGGATTTCTATAATTGAGCTTGATCTTACTTTTACTAAGACCGTGGGACACTTCCTTCATGTACATGCTCTCTTGATATGTATTGGATGCAATTACCCTATAGTGTGTTGATTTGATCACTTACTTTGGATATGGCACTTATGTTTGTCAGTGTATTGTCAGTGATATTGATATGCTTTTGGGTTATGTGTTGAGCTTTTCTCAGTGGGTTATGTATTTGGCAGCTCTCCTCTCTTTACCTTGAGATCTCCTATGTGCATGATATATAGGCCTACCGCATGTATGGTTAATGACACACTGCAATTGTGATAGCCTTTAGTGCCAGTTGTTCATGGCCTTTCTTTCTTGTTTGGTCATACTTAGTTGTTAGCATATTGCTATAGTTTATTATTGTGGCTTGTCTTTTTAGTTTTATGCATTCTATCTTAGGGCAATTACTTGGATTTGATAGTTACTTGATTACAGTTAGTGGATAGCTTACTTTCCTGGAAGTTTCTCTTGCTTAGCCCTTGATTGTTGATGTGATTTGGGTTATTTTGATGTCATATACAATAGCTTGTTTGTCTTGGATTGTGCTTTCACTTATTGCATTATGGCTAGTCAGTCAAATGGTAGTTCTATCTTTAACATTAAGAAGTTGAATTGAACTAGTTACAGCTACTAGAAGGCACAAATCTAGCAGGTTCTAGTATAGAAGTTGAAAATTAATCCATTTTGAGACATGAGGGTGTAAAGCCCAAATGCTTTGATATGTAGAGGATTGGACTGAATTGGATGAGTTATGTAAATCTACAATCATTTTCTCACTCTCTAAGCAAGTCTACTATAATATTATCTTTGATGGGCAGACTGCATGGGAGTTATGGGATAAGATTCACAATGTCTATGATAAGCAAAGCCCTATCTCTCAGATGTTCCACATTGACTTGTCATATTGTGGGAACTAAGGTTATATTTGGCCATAGTGTCATAATATATACGACGACAAGTACAAGGAAAAGGGAAAGGATATATTTGGCCATAGTGTCATAATATATACGATGACAAGTACAAGGAAAAGGGAAATGATAAAGTGCAAGAAAAGAATGATGATTGTAGCATTGTCCCTAACAAGTCAAGCATCAAGATCAAAGAGATTAGTGTTGTAGATTGATTCTAATGATAACTATATACTTGTAGCTTCTTCTCTTAATGTTTTGCAGTTGACTGATGCCTCATCTACCTATGTTCAGTGTTGGCTTCTTGATTCCAAGGCTTCATTTTATGTCACCCCTCATCGAGAGTGGTTCCACTCCTATTATAGCATGACAAGATTTGTCATATTAGCATTGGATATTGTTGGTATTGGAGATGTCCAGTTGCAGTTTCCTTTAGGCTGTGTGTCTACTTTGCATGATATACACCATATTTTGGCTTTGACCAAAAGCTTACTTTTGGCTAGACAGTTGGATGATGTAGGTTATGTTGTATCTTTTGGCGACTCCTCATGGAAGCTAACCCATGGGAATCTTGGGCCTTGGCATGAGGTACCAAGTCTAGCACTCTTTATCCCTTACTTGTATCTGGGTCTCTCAATCATGTTTTGGTAGTGGTCGTAGTACCACATTTATCTTATGGCATTGTTGCCTTGGGCACATGTTATTAAAGGAAATGAAAATGCTTACTCATTTGTAGTATTCCACCCCCCCCCCCCCCCCCCCCGACTATAAGTGTTTTGATTCCTATGATCATTGTCATTATGATAGGTAGACTCGTAATTTGGATAAGAAGTCAAATGGGTGAGCCTCTAGCTCTTGTTCATTTTGATGTTTGTGGACCTATGCCTTGCAAGTCTTTAGGTGGCGTGAAGTATTTCCTTACTTTCATTGATGATTACTTGCATAAGGTTTGGGCATACCCCATCAAGAAAAAATCAAAAGTCTTGGCTACATTTTAGTGTTGGCTTGCTTTTATTGAGAGCCAGTTTGGGTATAGACTAAAATTCCATCGATTCAATAATGGGGGTGAGTATGTATCTAAATCCTTTGAGCAATTTTATGATGAGAAGGGTATTAAGCATTAGTTGACTACCCCATACATCCCACCCCAAAATGGTATGGCTATGTGCATGAATAGAACAATCCAGGAGTAAGTTCGTAGTGTGCTTAGCCAGGCAGGCTTACCGCAACACTTATGGGCTAATGCAGTTATTGTTGCCATACATTTTATTAATCAATCCCCATGTACTACTCTCAACTATCAGTTTGTAGAGGAGGTATGGTTTGGAAAACCTCTATTAGATGTTCATTTGTGTGTCTTGAAAGGGAAGTAGAACCCATGAGGAAGAAGCTTGGCGGTGAGAGCTATGGCGGATGGAGAGCAAGAGAAGGAGAGAGAGAGAGAGAGAGAGAGAGAGAGAGACTCAATGTGGGAACTCCAACAACCACAATGTGTGCCTGGGCCTTCCTTTATTCAAAATATCACTAAAAGAATAAAGAATAAGTGACTGTGATGGGCGCCCGCCACCTATAGTGTCCAGTGGCGGGTACTGTTAGTGTAGTAAAGTGTAGTTATACACGAGTGGCTAGGCGAAGGCGCATTTACCCCCAACAACCTCCCACTTAAAGGCAAAACTGCCCCAAAGAGAGAGAAAAGAAAAAAAAGACAGTACAACATGTACACATGTACAATAGGATGAGGAAAAAGATGTCATCTCATCCAACGCCCATCAATCTCCTGAGGAAGGCAAAGCGCTCTGTAGTGAGGCTCTTCGTGAGCAAGTCTGCAGGATTCTGCTCAGTCGGAATGTTGACAAGATCAATAGACCTATCCTCAATGACCTCACAAATGAAGTGATACCTCACTTCAATATGTTTCATCTTCTCATGGAAGACCAGATTCTTGGCCAATTGAATGGCACTCATAGAATCCAAATGTAGTGTAGGCATAGCATCTGTCATACTAAGGTCTGTAATCAAACGGTCTAACCAGATAGCCTCCTTGCACACCTCTGTGGCTGCAATATACTCGGCCTCTATAGTAGAAAGATTCGTACACTTTTGCGCCCTGGACATTCAAGAGATAGCCCCTCCAACATAAGTGAACACATAGCCAGAAGTGGACTTCCTACTATTTGCATGTCCTGCATAATCAGAGTCAGTGTACCCCACGACTCTTGTATCCTGGTTGCCATAGCAAATTCACATATCTGTTGTGCCCTTCAGGTAACTCATGATACCCTTCACGACATCCCAATGTTTCTTGCCAGGTGTAGCCACATAACGTGCCACAACCCCAACTGCAAAAGCAATATTTGGACGGGTGACTATCATTGCATACATAAGACTGCCCACGGCTAATGCATAGGGAATCTTGGCCATCTCAGCCCTTTGATCATTTGTCTACGGACAATTGGCCTGTGAAACCTTTACATGAGAAGGTAATGGACATCCAATAGGCTTAACATCATGCATACGGAAGCACTCAAGGACTTTATGAATGTACTCCCTCTGTGACAGATAGAGTAGTCCCTGAGATCTGTCGTGCGTAGTGCGCATACCAAGTATATGAGAGGCATGTCCCAGATCTTTCATCTCAAAGCTCTTCTTGAGCTAAGCCTTAAGAGCATCTAGCTCCTCATGAGCTTTTCCTGCTAAAAGCATGTCATCCACATAGAGTACCAAAATCAGTAAAGAACCGTCACGGACTTTCTTCGTGTACAAGCACGAATCCATAGCACTGCGGCTATAGCCCTGTGACTACATGAATGCATCAAACTTATGGTACCATTCCCTAGGTTCCTACTTCAAGCCATATAGACTCTTCTTTAGCTTGCACACTAAGTGTTCCCTGCCAGGGTTTACAAAGCCCTTAGGCTGCTCCATGTAAATCTCATCATGCAAGTCCCCATGTAAAAAAGCCATCTTGACATCCATCTAGTACAAGTCCAAGTCAAGCTGTGCAACCAAATCCAAGACTAAGCGTAGGGTGGTCATCTTGACCACAAGAGAAAAGACTTCATCAAAGTCACCACCATGCTCCTACTTAAAGCCCTTAGCAACCAATCGAGCCTTGGATGCCGGCTTAGGGTGTCTAGGGGTCCTTTTCAGCTTGTACACCCACTTGCATGGCAAAGCCTTCTTACCTTGAGGCAAGGAAACCAAATCCCAAGTCTGATTCGTATGCAATGAGTCAAGCTCAGACTACATAGCCCTCTCCCAAGAGTGACAATCACCCCTATGCATAGCCTCATCATAAGTGAGAGGCTCTCTTGCATTTGTAACCAGTACATAATCCATAGAGGGCGAAAAATGGTCAGGAGGTATCTATCTCTAGTAGAACGCCTCAACCCAGGCTCTGCTGCCTGACCAACATCTTGTCTAACATCATCATGTCTAACATCTAGGCCATGAGCATTAGGTGATGTTGCATGCTGTCTAGCTGGCCGTGGAGCAGGTTGTACGGGAGCAGGTGCCTCCTTCTGAAAGATAACTCTGCATACCTCAACCACTTTCTCAGGTTGCATATGCATTTTGTCCTCATGAAAGATGACATCATGGCTGAGGATCACTTTCCGCGCTTATGGATCCCATAGACGGTAACCCATCTCTCCTGCATCTCCATAGCCAATGCAAATGCATTTGACACTTTTAGGATCCAGCTTATTGCATTTGTCCTTGGGCACATGGCAGGATGTCTCACATCCAAAGACACGCAAATGATCATAAGAGGGGGGCTTGCCTGCCCATACCTCCTCTGCAACCTGAAAGTCAATGCCACTGCTAGGTGACCTGTTAATGAGATGCAGTACAAGAGTAACTACCTCAACCCAAAAGTGTTACGGTAATCCAGCCTGGCTAAGCATGCTACAGACCCGTTCCTGAATGGTCCTATTCATGTGTTTAGCCATACCATTACGGGGAGGGGTGTAAGGGGTGGTCAACTTACGCTTAATACCCCATTCATCACAAAACTACTCAAAAGCACGTGATACTACTCATCCCCATTATCTCACCTTAGGCATTTCAGCCTATTCCCAGACTGGTTCTCTGCTAATGCAAGCCAACATTGAAATGTGTCTAAGACATCGGATTTTCTCTTTATGGGATAAGCCCAAACCTTACGTGAGTAATCATTTATGAAAGTAACAAAATACTTTGCCCCACCTAGTGACTGACAAGGCATGGGCCCACATACATCTGAGTGCATAAGAGCCAAGTGCTTACCCATGCGTTTCTTACCAAAATTTTTATGTGTATTCTTGGTCTGCCTACCATACAAACAATGATCACAAGAATCAAAATGCGAAGAGTGAAAAGGTGGAAGATACTGCAAAGCACGGAGCATTTTCATTCCTTTAAGGGACATATGCCCCAAATGAGCATGCCAAAGGGATACATGGGGGATAGAACCCACAAACAAAACATGATTCAAGGTAGCTCTAGATACAAGTAAGGGATAGAGGCTGCCAAACTTGGCACCTCTTGCAAGCACAAGCCTGCCATGAGTAATCTTCCATGCAGAGTCTCCAAAAGACACAAAATATCCTGCATCATCAAATTGTCCAACTGACATAAGGCTGTGAGTCAACACAGGTACATGGCATACATCATGCAAAACAAAAGAACAGCTAGAAGGAGACTGCATCCTAACATCTCCAATGTCCATAATGTCAAGAGACCTATCATCACCAATACGCATAGAACCACAGATGGTACGATAGGTATGAAACCAATCTCTACAGGTTGTCACATGAAATGACGCACCCAAATCCAAAAGCCAACATGGCACATACATAGAATGTGTCTCAGAAGCCTATAAGGCATCGCATGAAGAAGCTGCAAGTATGTAATCCTCATCTGAACCAGTGGGCTGCATGATGTTAACCTCTTCTATCTTCACACTGGACTTTGTAGGTATAATATTGTGCTTAAAAGACTTTTCATGCACTTCTCTTTTCCATTTTCCTTGCACTTATCATCGCTCATCTTATGGCACTGCGTCCTAATATGTCCTGCTTTCCCACAATAATGGCAGGTAAGATCAGCCTTCCGTCCATGAGACTTACTGCGGCCACGTGACTTTGACCTGGACTTCTGAGGGTCCTTGCCCTTATGATCATTATCATGCCTGCCATGTCTACCACCTCTAACGGTCAATGAATGTGAAGAGCAGGAAGCATAATTGTTTTTCCTGTTGATTTCCTTAGTTAATAAAGCACTCTCAACATCTTTGATTTTCAGCCCATCAAGCTTGTTCTTGCTTATGGCAGTACGGAAGACATCCCATGATTCAGGTAAGGTGCCAAGCAGAAACAATGGGTGCAAGTTGTCTTTGAACTCAATACCTTGTGACAACAAATTCTTCATGATAGCATGAAACTGGCTAAAATGAGATGATAGGGATGTCCCCTCCTTCATGTGAAGGTCCATTAACTGCTTCAGCTGTGACGCAGGACTCTATTGCGCATAAAGATAATGAATCTTCTCCCATAAGTCCCATGCACTCTGATTCTCATCTTCAACAACATTATGATGGACCTCTTCTGAGAGTGACAAGATAATGGTCGACTTGCACAGCTCATCAACTAACATCCAAACATCAGCATCCATATCCTTGGGTTTAGCACCCTTGAAACACAAGGGTTTAATCTGCAACTTCTGCACCAAAACTTGCCATATCTGGGACTTCCAATATCCATAGTTGGTACCATCCAGCTTGGCAATGTTAAAGAGAGCTGTGTCTTTCAGATGACCAATCATATTGTCCCAAATCAAAGCAAAAATGCAAAATTGCATGTTGTTGTAATTAGCAGAAAATGCACTAAAACCATTGCTAAAACTGGCTGAAAGAGTGGATAGCACCAAGAGAACCACCTGCCCACCAAATATGACCAAGATAACATCAACATTAAGCATTACCCTCATACAAGTGCTCAAAATATGTAGATTTCAGCTTGCTGGAATAAATTACACCAGTATGTAGAACTGTCCCAAAGTGAAGCAATCACTGATACATATGTCACTGCAACTGCCAGGTAGCAAGATACATCCAACAGTGAGTGTTAAGGGGCAAGAAGATACCAAGAACTGTCAAACCAATAACTTGTCAGCCAAGATACATCTCATAGGTCTAGAAGTCATGCATGTAATGGGTCTCGAGGTAAGAGAAGAGACCAAGCATAAGCACAACTAATAGAGCAAGAAGCTCAATGCATAAGCAGCCAAGATGCATACAAAAATGGCAAACCTGTGATAGAGATAGGTGCCTGCCCCAATAAGCATATCAAATCAGCCACTACATACTAACTACAGACATAAAGCTCTCAAGAGAGCAAATGCATGTAACTGTCCCACAAGCTCAAGCTCGTGTAAGTAAAACTGTGCCTACATCCAAATATGCCAAGAGGCTCCCACTAGAAGTAAAGTCAGATGCAAATAGAGCAAGCAACACTCAAATACATTGAGTACATAGCATTAGACATTCCAAATCCCAGTAGGGTACATCCGGAGCATAAATCCCAAGCTATCTCAGACCCGTAAAGCATAAGCCTGAAAGCATTCAAATAGCATGTAATTGACAACCAAATGTAATGCACAATAGGTTCAAAATGCTCAAATACATCCAAAGACGAAGCTCCAAGTGGCTGTCATGCATGGGCAAACCAAGTGGCAGCCATATCTGACCAAAGCATAAATGCAAGAGGCCTAAATGTCAAGCAGTGACAATAGGCATAAACCGGTCCAAAGCATGCCAACTCAATCCAAATGCGAGTGAATGACGACCAAGACGGAGTCTAATCCAAGCTCAAAAGCATTTCGAAACCAAAAAAAAAAAGCATCTGACAATCTCCAAATACATTGGTATGATCATTCAAATCGCCAGTAAGCACCCCGTATCCAAGAACCAATGCATACACCAAGTAAATGAGCTTCAACCCACTATATTATAGTAACATATTCATTGTCAAATGAAGCTCAATCGGTGCCCAAATATATTTCAAATCAATCCCAAAGCATAGACATAGCATCCCATAAGATCCGGGCATCACCGAGCATTTATAGGCATCAAATGGGCAATGCCAAGAGGCATCAAACATAAAATGTCAAGTGTTGCCCTGTTTTTGACAGTCCTGGGACTGTGTATACAACAATGGCTGAAGGTGGAAGCACTCGTATCGATCGCTGGGAGCCAAGAACCAATGTCGGAGAGTCTAAAGATGATTGAGAAGCTTGCAAACAATGCCGGGAAGCTGGGGAAGGAGCTGGAAATGCTAGAAGTGGATCAGCCCAGCCCCCTAAAAATGCGTCGTATTTTGTGCTGGCTACTTCTAGGGGCTGGGGAGTCTTCAACAGTGCTATTGAGCGCTTAGCAATGATCAGGGGACTTCACCCAATACATCCCTGCAAGGTGCCAAATGAAGGCCGGGAAGATCGGGGAGGAGGCGAGAGATCAAAACATACCTGCAAATGAAGGTGCCATGGCTACCATTGAAGCTTGAGTTGAAGCTCTTCAAATCTAGGCTGAAGAGACTGCCAGGCAAGCTCCAATGACTTTGCTCTAATACCTGTTGAAAGGGAAGTAGAACCTAGAACGAAGAACCTTGGCGGTGAGAGCTATGGCGGATGGAGAGCAAGAGCAAGAGAGAGAGAGAGAGAGAGAGAGAGAGAGAGAGAGAGAGAGAGAGAGAGAGAGAGAGAGAGAGAGAGAGAGAGAGAGAGAGAGAGAGAGAGAGAGAGAGAGAGAGAGTCAAAGTGGGAACTCCAACAACCACAATGTGTGGCCGAGCCTTCCTTTATTCAAACTGCCACTAAAAGAATAAAGAATAAGTGACTGTGACAAGCGCCCGCCACCTGTAGTGTGTAGTGGCGGGTATTGTCAATGTAGTAAAGTGTAGTAATACACGGGCAGCTAGGCGGAGGCGCCTTTATCCCCAACATGTCTTTGGTTGTGAGGCTTTCTACCATGTTCCCACGGACAAGCGCAACAATTTAGATCTTAAGTCCCTGAAACACATCTTTCTTGGTTATGGGGATATAGGTGAGATGGACTATCATCTGTGAGATCCATAAGCTTGAAAGGTCATCCGCACAACTGGAGAAGAGGATAGAGTGAGAAAAATGAGATCTTCTTGTGCCTTAGGCCAAGATGGAGTTAAGGGAAGTTTGTTTTGATCAAAGATGGCTCTAATGCCATATTAGAATACTTGAGTGAGAGCATAAAATTGTGTGCACAAGAGAGAAAAGCGAGCTCAAGTACAAGAAATAATCTTGCTTAATAAGTTAAGTACAACTAAGGTCATTGAGGTACACAAGGTGATATTTGACAAGGAGCCTCATGTATTGTCTAGCTAGCTACATAGCCTATAGCAATTGATGCTCTAGTGGCCATGACCATAATATCAAACAGGAGTTATAGGCTCCATAGCCTACTTTGTGGTGCTCTACTAGAGATAGACATTAGCCTGCTCAATTTGTGCCCTCTATGGATTATCTTATGGTAACAGATGCTAGTGATCTTTTTACCTATGATGAGGTTATGCACAGAGGTGATAGTCACTCTTAGAAGAGGGCCATGTAGTCAAAGTTTGATTCTCTATGGAAAAATCATATGTGGGATTTGGTTCCTTTACCTAGTGGGAAGTATGCTTTGCCATGCAAGTGGATGTATAAGTTGAAGAGGACCACTAGACGTCCCAAGCCAACCTCTAAGGCTAGATTGGTTGCTAAGGGTTTTAAGTAAGAGCATGGTGTTGACTTTGATAAAGCCTTATCTCCTATACTCAAGATGACTACCCTATGCTTGGTTTTGGCCTGTTGCATAGGTAGATCTGGACTTCTATCAAATGGATATCAAGACAGCTTTCTTACATGGAGACTTGCATAGTGAGATTTATATGTAGCAGCCTAAGGACTTTAAGGACCAAGGCAAGGAATACCTAGTGTGCAAGTTGAGAAAGAGCCTTATAGCCTTAAGTAGGCACCTAGGGAATATTACCACAAGTTCGATGCTTTTATGCATTCACAAGGATATACTCATATAGTGATATGGATCTATGTTTATACACGAAGAAGGCTCATGATGGCAACCTTATGATTTTGGTACTCTATATGGATGTTGGGAGCTCTCATGATGAGTTGGATGCCTTGAAAGGTTAGCTCAAGAAGAGCATTGAGATAAAGGACATGGGACACACCTCACATATTCTTGAGATGTGCATTATATATGATCACTCTAATGGACTCCTTTACTTGCCACCGCAGAAGGAGTACATTTAGAAGGTCCTTGAGTGGTTTCATATACACGATGTTAAGCCTATTGGCTTTCCTTTGCCTTCTCATGTGAAGGTTAGTCAAGTTGATTTTCTATAATCCACCATCGATGAGCAAAAGGTTGAGACCCCTCATACATCTGCGATGGACAGTTTGATGTATGCCATGATAGCCATTCATCTTGACATAGCATTTGTAGTGGGAGTTATGGCATGCTATATGGCTACACCTTGTAAGAAAAAATGGAATATTGTGAAGGGTATCATGAGGTATCTTAAAGGCATGAAGATATGTGCATATGTTATAGTGGCCATAATATAGGAGTCATGCACTGACTTTGATTATGCAAGACATGCAAATGGTAGGAAGTCCACCTTCGGCTATGTCTTCACCTTTGCTAGAGGTGTTATTTCTTGGATGTCTAGGGTGTAGAAATGCATGGCCCTATCCAGTACAAAGGTAGAGCATGTTGCAATCACTAAGGCTTGTAAGGAGGCTTTCTAGTAGTGGCGAACCTTGGTATTACTGATGTGGTTCCTACATTGCATTCGGATTCTATGAGCTCTATTCAGTTGGCCAAGCATTTGATCTTCCATGAGAAGACAAAGCACATTGAGATGTGTTACCACTTTATCCAAGAGGTCATTGAGGATAAGTCTATTGAATTTGTTAAGATTTTAACTAATCAAAATCCTATAGATCTGCTCACTAAAAGTTTCTCAATGGAGCGTTTTGCCTTTCTTAGGAAGTTGATGGGTGTTGGATAAGATGACATCTTTTCTTATCATGTTGTACTTTATGTACATTTATAATTTGTCACTTTTTTCTTGTTCCCTTCTCACTAGGGGCACATTTGCCTTTAAGTTGGAGGTTGTTGCTGCCGATAAAGGCGCCTATGTCTATGACCTATGTCTATGCTACTCGTATATTAGAACACTGATAGTTACCACACATGTATACACTATAGGTGGTGGATACCCACAATCACTATCACTTCACTCTTTATTGTTTTAGTGACATTTGAATAAGGGAATGCCGGTCACACATTGTGACTGTTGGAATTTCCACATCTTGTGTCTCTTGCTCTCTTACTTCTTCCACCATAGCTCTTGCTTCCGCTCTCATGGGCTTCCACTTGGGGCTTCCTCCCTTCACCATGTTACCTTGCATTGTCATTGGTTTCGTAGCTACTATACCATTATGGGCTTTGTTAGATTGGGAGATGATATTGAATTGGATATTATTGGCATAGGTGACTTTAGACTATAGTTTAATACCGGTGCTCCTTTTGTGCTTCATAATATACGTCATGTCTTGGCTTTGACTAAGAGCTTTATTTTAGTTGGAGAGTTGGATGATGACAGGTACCATGTATTCTTTGGTGATTCTTCATGGAAGATCACCCATGGCAGTGTTATTTTTGCTAGAGGTACCAAGGTTGGTAGTCTCTACCCTTTGCTTGTTTTTGGGTTTGTTGACTATATTTTGGATGTGAATGATCTTACATAAGTAACTTTATAGCATTGTTACCTTGGGCACATGTCTTTGAAAGGAATGAAAATATTGACTCATTTGCAGGATCTTTCGCCCTTGGATTATTCTTGTTTTGATTCATGTGATCATTGTTTGTATGGCAGACAAACTCATAACTCACATAAGAAGTTTGATTCTATGCATGTGTGTGAGCCGTTGGCACTTGTGCATCCAGATGTTTGTGGCTCCATGCCTTAATATTCCTTGGGTGGCAGGAAGTACTTTGTTACATTCATAGATGATTATTCACATAATATTTGGGCCTTTCCCATTAAGTAAAAATTGGATGCTTTGCCTATGTTTCAATGCTTTCTTAACATGGTTGAGAACTAGTCTTTGTATAATCTAAAATGCCTATGGTTTGATAATAGGTGTGAATATGTCTCTAAGACTTTTGAGTAGCTTTGTGATGAGATGGATATTATGTGTAAGTTGACTGCCCCATACAACCCACCCTAGAATGGTATTGCATGGCTCATGAACAAGACCATTCAAGAAAGAGAAATGTAAGCTTACCACATCACTTTTGGGTTGATGTGGTTGCTACTATATTGCATCTGATAAATAGATCCCCATACATTGCTCTTGGTGGTAGATTTTCAAAGCAGGTATGGTTCGGTAAACCTTCCTTGTATGCATACTTGTGAGCCGTTAGATATGAGGCTTTCTATCATATTTCCAAAGACAAGCACAATAAGTTGGATGCAAAGTTTTTCAAATGCATTTTTCTTAGATATGGTGATGCGGGTGAGATGGGCTTTTGTCTTTGGGATCCATAGGCTCGTAAGGTTGTCTACACCATGATGTAATTTTCCATGAGGAAAAGATGCATATGAGACCAAAGCAAGTGATTGATGTACATATGGTGATCTTCTAGGAGAAGCTCCTATTACAGTACAACCAATCCCAATGAGACAACTTGTCACAGTTGTGGATGATGTCATGGCCCAGGATCCACCTATTGTGTAGGACCATGATGTTGGATAGAGAGAACATGCCATACAGGCCCCACATCCAATTTTGAGACACTCCATTTAGAGATTTACATCCTCCTGATCACTATGAGCTCTCTATGGATTATGTCATGGTGAGAGACTACTAAGCCACTTACTTATGAGGAGGCTATGTGTAAAGGTGATTCTCATTATTGGGAGAGGGCTATACAATTTGAGTTTGATTCACTATATAAAACCATACATGGGACTTAGTTTCCTTGCCTTATGAAAAGCATGCATTCCCATGCAAGTGGTTATACATGTTAAAGAGCACCCCTCTTGGTCACTCTAAGCTCGTATATAAGGCTAGATTGGCTGCGAAGGGTTTTAAGCAGAAAAAAGAAGTTGATTTTGATGAGGTCTTCTCTCATGTGGTCAAGATGACTACCCGACACATGGACTTAACTTGGTTGCTCAATTGGATTTGGATCTTTAAGAGATGGATATTAGGATGACTTTTTTACATGTGGACCTGCATAAGGATATTTATATGCAGTAGCCTAAGGGCTTTGTGGAGAAAGGCAAGGAACACCTAGTGTGCAAATTAAAGATGATTCTTTACGGGCTTAAGAAGGCACCTAGGGAATGGTAGCACAAGTTTGATGCTTTCATGCATTCATAGGGATGTTATCCTAGGATATGGTTCCGTGTCTATACACAAAGGAGGTTTAAGATGGTAGCCTTATTATCTTGGTGCTTTATGTTGATGACATGCTTATTGCTAGGATTGCTCAAGTTGAGTTGGATGCTTTAAAGAATTAGATCAACTAGAGCTTTGAGGTGAAGGATATGGACGTGCTTCACGCATACTTGGTATGCATATTACACACAATTGCTCTAAGGGACTTCTCTACTTGTTCTAGAAGAAGTACATACATAGAGTATTTGAGTGATTCCATATGCAAAATGGTAAGCCTATTAGTTGTCCTTTACATTGTCATATGAAGGCTAGTTAGGCAGATTGTCCCAAGTGAGATGATGAGAGGGCCAATATGACCAAGGTTTCATACACATCCGTAGTGGATAGCTTAATATATGCCATGATAGCCACTCATCCTCATATAGTATTTGCAGCAAGAGTTGTGGCATGTTATATGGCTACACCTAACAGATGATACTAGGATGCCATAAAGGGTATCATGAGATGCCTTAAAGGCACTGCAAATATATGTATTTGCTATGGTAGCTAGGACACATGAGTTGTGGGTTACACTAGCTTAGATTATATGGGATATGTAGACAGTAGGAAGTCCACCTCTAGGTACGTCTTTACCTTTACTGGAGGTGCTATCTTTTGTATGTCTAGGGTGTAGAAATGCATGGCCTTGTTTACTATTGAGGCTATGTGCATTGCATCCCGAGGCTTGCAAGAAGGCCCTATGGTTAGGCCATTTGGTTGTAGATCTTGATATGATAGGACTCCTACACTGCATTTGGATTCGATGAGTGCCATTCAGTTAGTTCATAATCTAATCTTCCATGTGAAGAAAAAGCACATTGAGATGTGCTATCATTTCATCAGAGAGGTGGTAGAGGACAAGTCCATTAAGCTTGTCAAGATTCCTACATATACAAATCCTATAGATTTTCCCACTAAAAGTCTTTCAATATAATGATATGCCTTCCTTAGGAATGCGATGGTGTAGGATGAGATGACAACTTCCCTCATCTTGTTATACTTCTATATATACTTTGTACTTTGTCACATTTTTCTTATTTTCTCCACAATCAGCCACATTTTTCTTTCCTCATCCCGTTATACTTCTATTTGGGATTAAAGGCCACATGTGCCTAGCCATTTATATCTACTTATATATAGTACTCTTGCACATGTACATTGCAGGCGGCGAGTGCCCATCACTGTCACTTTATTCTTTATATTTTTAGTAGCAATAGAATAAGGGAAGGTAGGTCACACATTGTGACTACTGGAGTTCCCACACACTAATCTCTCTTTTCTTGCTTGAACCTCCATAGCCCTTGCTCCCTTCTTGCCTCCACTTATGCTTCCACTTTTACTCCACCTTTCACCTACAATTGGTAAAATACAAGGTGCAAAGTGGAGCTTTGAAGGGACTTCCACTCTCAAATGGCTTGATGTTTTGTGCCTAGATGTTTGCACATGATAATTCAAACATTGTCAAGGCAAATTAATAGAAGATGGCTTACTCAACATTGATAATCTCTTTTGTTTGGTTTCAAGCTTTCAAGTCACCTTGAAGAAAATTGAGATGTTATACATGTCTCTTACCCAAGGAAGGGACAACCTAGTACAGTATGGCTTTGAGTTGATTAACATGGGCCAAGTCTTTAGATATCTAGAGTATCCAATGGAAATCGGCTTAATGGAAAGAGGGAGATTTGATTGGCTATGGGATTGTACAAATTACTTGGCACAACAGGTAGAATTTGAGCGAGGAGTTCTCTATGAGAAGAATAGAGACTACTTTACTTTCAAATGAACTAATATAAATATGGCTCTACCAGCCGTGCGCTTCCATTGTGAAGCTTAGATGGCAATCTAGATAAATGATAGGCAAAGAGCTTAAGGATAGCTAGAAGAACTCTAATTGGGTGAAATATAGATTGATGAAGGCTTTAGAGGAGTCTTCCTTATATAGCCCCGAAAGGTAGTCTATTTGGCATGGTCGACCATATTATGAATCTTCCCTAGTTAACCAAGGAATATTCCCTTTACTGCCAGAGGCTAGGGGCATTGCTTCCCTTGAGGCCCCCCCAGCCAAGGGTTGCTTTTGAAGCCCTCGAACCCCAAAATAGAGACCCTTGATAACTCCCATACCTTTCAACTCAATACATTGTGCCTCAAGTTGCTACCAACATAACTACTCTATTTAGCCCAAAGGCTAGATCCACAAAGATCACTTGTTTGCCATTCAGTCACATAGATCTCATCTAATATACAAGTTAGGACCCACCCAATATCCATGCTTATACATGACTTTCCCTCATAATGGGGGATTTATAATTGAGCACCGTGGATCATTGGTGGCACCTTATGAGGGTGGGGTATTTAGCATATCTAACACCCCTCAATGTCCACCTATAGATGAGCTACATTCTCGGCCCAATGCTGAGTCTATGGAGATAAATTTAAAGGAGATTCTTTGTAAGAGCTTTGGTGAAGATATTTGCTCCATTCTTCTTCATTGGATAGTAGACCAACTCTACTATTCCATCCTCGATCCAGTCACATACATAGTGATATTAGATCTCAATGTGTTTGGTGCATGTATGAAAAACTAGATTTTTGGTAATGATGATGCAACGTTGATTGTCATATCTTAGCACTATTGGATCTTCATCATGTACTCCCATATGCCATAGGATTCTCCTTAACCATACTGCTTCACATGCAGCAAAGCAAGCTGCCTTGTATGTTGCTTTAGTAGAAGTCAATGCCACATTTGATTGCTTCTTACTAATCTAAGAGAAGATTCTTGAACCCAAAGAGAAACAATATCCAAAAATTGATTTCGTGGAATCACTATTACCTGTGAAAGGTGAGAAGGATCGAAGCTTGCTTGGAAGTGAGCTATGGCGGAGAGCAAGAGCAAGAAGAGAGAGAGACACAAATGAGAACTCCAACAGTCACAATGAGTGACCGGGCCTTCCTTTATTCAAATTGTCACTAAAAGAATAAAGAATAAAGTGACGGTGACGGGTGCTCGTTACCTGCAGTGTGTAGTGGCGGGTACTGTCAGTGTAGTAATACATGGGTGGCTAGGCAGAGGCACCTTTACCCCCAATAACCTCCCACTTAAGGGTGAATCTGCCCTAGTGAGGAGGGAAAAGAAAAAGAAAAGACAGTACAATATACCATGTACAACAGGATGAGGAAAAATACCATCTTATCCAACACCCTAGTGAGGAGGGAAAAGAAAAAGAAAAGACAGTACAATATACACATGTACAACAGGATGAGGAAAAATACCATCTCATCCAACGCCCATCAATCTCTTGAGGAAGGCAAAGTGCTCAGTGTAGTGAGGCTTTTTGTGAGCAGATTTGTAGGATTTTTGTTAGTGGAGATCTTGACAAGGTCAACAGACTTGTCCTCCATGACCCCACGTATGAAGTGATACCTCACCTCAATGCGTTTCGTCTTCGCATGGAAGACTGGATTCTTAGCCTGGATTCTTGGCCAACTGAATAGCACTCATAGAATCTGAATGCAACGTAGGGACAGTATCGATCCCAAGGTCATGAACCAAACGGCCCAACCATATGGCCTCCTTGCAAGCCTCAATGGCTGCAACGTACTCGGCCTCAGTGGTAGAGAGAGCTGTACATTTTTGAACCATGGACATCCAAGAAACAGCACCTCTAGCATAGTTAAAGACATACCTGGAAGTGGACTTCCTACTATCTGCATGTCCTGCATAATTGGAGTCTGTGTAGCCTACAACTCCTGTATCCTATCTGTCATAGCAAATACACATATCGGATGTGCCCTTCAAGTATCTCATGATACCCTTTACGACATCCCAATGCTTTTTGCCAGGTATAGCCATATAGCATGCCACATTACCAACTGCAAAGGCAATATCTGGATGAGTGGCTATCATGGCATACATCAAACTACCCATGGCTGATGCATAAGGAATCTTGGACATCTCGGCCCTCTGCTCATTTGTCTGCAGACAATCGGCCTGTGAAACCTTCACATAAGAAGGTAATGGACAGCCAATAGGCTTTACATCTTGCATGTGGAAACACTCAAGGACTTTATGAATGTACTCTCTCTGTGAGAGGTAGAGTAGTCCCTGATGCCTGTCGCACTCAATGTGCATATCAAGAATGTGAGAGGCCTGTCCCAAATCCTTCATCTCAAAGCTCTTCTTCAGCTGAGATTTAAGAGCATCCAATTTATCACGAGCTTTCCCTACTATCAGCATATCATCCACATAAAGTACCAAAATAAGCAAGGAGCCACATGCCTTCTTTGCATAAAGACACGGATTCATAGCACTCCTGCTATAGCCTTGTGACTGCATAAAGGCATCAAACTTATGATACCACTCCCTAGGTGTCTGCTTCAAGCCATAAAGACTTTTCTTCAACTTGCACACTAGGTGCTCCTTGCCAAGTTCTGCAAAGCCCTTAAGCTGCTCCATGTATATCTCATCGTGCAAATCCCTATACACAAAAATGCAGTCTTGACATCCATCTGGTACAAGTCCAAGTCAAGCTGTGCGACTAAGGCCAAAACCAAGCATAGGGTGGTCATCTTGACCATAGGAGAAAAGACTTCATCAAAGTCAACTCCATGCTCCTGTTTAAAACACTTAGCGACAAGTCTTGCCTTATAAGCCAGCTTGGGGTTTCCAGGGGTACTTTCCAGCTTGTACACCCATTTGCATGGCAAAGCCTTCTTGCTTTGAGGTAGTTAACCAAATCCCAAGTCATATTCTTGTGCAGGGAGTCTATCTTAGACTACATAGCCCTCTCCCAGGAGTGACTGTCACCCTTGGGCATAGCCTCATCATAGGTGAGAGGCTCTCTTGCATCTGTAATCAAGACATAATGCATCAAGGGATCAAATCTATCAGGTGGACATCTATCTCTAGTATGTTGAGATATCGAGCTCCACTCGTGATATGCCAGGGTGACCATTGTGCATTTATGTCACCGACTTGTCAGTTGTTGTTGCAGATGCGGTTGGTACACCGCCCATGAATAATAGCTAGATGACAGCTATCCTTATCTACTCTAGTTTGTGGCTCAGTTAGTATGCCACCTTAGTTAGTTGAGTTTGGTTTGAGACCCATTTATAGGGTTCTTCTATTTCTATGTACTAGAGTTCTTTTGGCTTACACAACTAAGAAGAGAAAAACTGTTTTCAGCCTCCACCTGTGTGTGTATTCCCCCATTGTGCAAGCAAGAAAGCTACAAGTGAGACTCCTTCCTTCTCTCCCACAATCTTGACATGGTATCAGAGCCTTGTTCGTGGTAAGGAGCTCAAGAAAGCAAGCCAAGCTCGCGGTGTTTTGGTAAGAGGAGCAGTGTTGCTTTCATTTCTGTTTTGGGAGCAGATCTCTGTAGGTAGCACAACCGGAAATTGCAAGAGTGCATTGTCTCAGGTTGAGATGCCCTTCGCGGTGAAGCAAGAGGGCAGTATATACTTTTTTTGATTTGAGGCCATTTCGGGGCCTGTTTTGGAGGCTGAAGTTTTCTGCATGTACTTAGGAAAAGGCCCAATTTTATGCTGTGCAGCCACTGTTCAACAGGTTGGTGAAAAGTTACTGTAGAAATTGCATCGTATGCCTGTGCGCAGAGACAGTGGGAGTTACAGAATCATCCCTGTTTCCTGTTGATGCAAAATCGTCACTAGGAAGTGACTGTGTGGTTAAATACCACTTTCGTCAGTTTTGCAGGTTTGCCTTTGTGAGGCTGAAGCTGTGTTCTTTGCAGTGACAGAATTTTTTGCAGTGTTCTGTAATGGCGTCTGATTCTCTCTCACAGATTGTCACTGAAAAGCTTGACAAGAACAACTTCCAAGCATGGAAGTTTAGAATGATGAATTTCCTTATGGGAAAAGGATATTGGGAATTTGTTGCAGGAAATGAAGAAGAACCAGTTCTTCCTAATGTTCCCAATCAACAGCAAATGCAGGCATTTAAAGCATGGCATGAGAGAGCCAGAAAAGTTATGTATTGGCTGTGTATCAGCATTTCAGACTCTATGATTGTGCATATTCAGGATGCAAGTACACCAAAGGAGGCATAGGATACTTTGTAAAAAATGTATAGCACAAATACGCAAGCCAGGAAAATGCAGCTCAAGCAAGAGTTGCATAATGTGCAAAGAGAAAGTATGAGCATCAATGACTACCACATGAAGGTGAAGAAGATTGCAGATGCACTTGCTTCCATTGGGTCGCTAGTGGAAGATGATGATTTAGTTTCTGTTACCTTGAATGGTCTAGGAAAGGATTATGCACAGTTTCGGACATCCATTTCAGTTCGTGAAAGATTTCCTGATTTTGAGGAGTTGATTGCTCTTCTAATTTCTGAGGAGCAGAGAAATGGTGGTGCATCTTCTTCAGGAGGAACTTCAAAAGAAACTTTCTTCTACTCAAATGCTGGAACAGGTAGAGGCAGAGGTAGAGGAGGCCGATTTGGGCCGATTTGGAGGCCGTGGTAGAAATCAGAATATGCAGCAAACTCAAGAAAACCAGTCCTATGGAGGAGGACGTGGTAACTCTAGAGGCAGGGGGAGCCAAAGAGGTCGTGGTGGATGGCAAAGAGGCCAAAATACAAACAGTAATGTTGAATGCTACTACTGTGGTAAAATGGGTCATATGGCTAAAGATTGCTATAAAAAGCAGAATGACATCATGAATGGAAAACTGCAACAAGGGAACTATGCATCTTCTAGTAGACAGGGTGATGACAGAAATGAGCATTTGTTTATGGTGCAGCACATGAATAATTCTGTGACAAGTGCAGAAGAAAGCAATGATGTATGGTATGTTGACTCAGGTGCATCAAACCACATGACAGGTCATGCAGAATGGATGGAGGATGCAAGGAAAATGGAAAAACCAGGATTTGTGGAGACTGGTGATGATACTGCACATCCTATTGTGCAGATTGGAAAAATTCCTTTGTCTATGCAGGATGGGAAAAAGAAATACCTGTCCGATGTATTTCATGTCCCGAATATCACCAAGAATCTGGTTTCTGTTGGTCAAATGGTTGAGCAGGGCTTGCAGGTCAGATTTAATCCTCATGGATGCTTTAATGAGGATATGAAAAATAAAGGTCGCTTGATAGCAAAAGGAAAGAAGAAGGGCAGAATGTTTACGTTGGATGCAGACATGTCTGAATTGAGTGCAGCAATGTTTGCGCATGGGACCGGTGTAGTTGCAAATATTGATATCTGGCATAAACACATTGGTCATGTTAGTGTACAGCGACTTAAATCAATGCAGGCCCAAAATATTGTTGCAGGATTGCCTAAATTCAAGGTTGCAGAAATGCATAAGGTATGTGAAGCCTGTCAGTTTGGAAAACAGGCAAGGAAACCATTTCCTAGACATGTTCAAGAGAGTAAGAAGCCATTGGAATTAGTCCACTCTGATGTGTGGACTACTAAAGCTGCATACTCTTGGAGGCTGTCATTATTTTGTTACTTTTATTGATGACTATAGCAGAACCCACTTCTTTTGATCAAGCCATGGGAAAAGAAAAATGGGAGAAAGCCATGGATGAAGAAATGGATGCCTTGGAAGCAAATGCTACATGGGAGTTGGTACCTTTGCCTAAAGGTAAGAATGCAATTGGCTGTAAGTGGGTTTATAAGGTGAAGCACAATGCAGATGGTTTTGTGAACAGATATAAGGCAAGATTAGCAGTCAAGGGGTATGCACAAACATATGGCATTGATTATGAAGAAACATTCAGTCCAGTTGCAAGGATGGAAACCGTAAGAGCAGTCATTGCTATGGCTGCATCAAAGGGATGGTCTTTACATCAGATGTTTGTAAAGAATGCCTTCTTGCATGGTGATTTGCAAGAAGAGGTCTATATGGAGCAGCCACCAGGTTATGTGCATGCTGTTCATCCTGAGTTTGTTTGCAGGTTGAAGAAAGCCTTGTATGGCTTGAAGCAAGCACCTAGAGCATGGTCTGACAATAGAGCATGGTCTGACAAGATAGGACAGTATCTTGTCACTATTGGCTTTTGGATTTCCAAGGCAGATTTCTCACTTTATGTGAGAAAAACAGAGAAAGGTATTATGCTACTTGTCATTAATGTTGATGATTTGATTATGACAGGTGATAGTGATGAAGATATCCTTCATGTGAAAATGCTATTGAAGCAGAAGTTTGAGATGAAGGATTTGGGAGAGCTGCGTTATTTCTTGGGCATTGAGGTGATTAGATCACCAAGTGGGATACAGCTCTTGCAGAGGCAGTATGGATTGGACATGTTGTCCAAATATGGGATGACAGGCTGTAAGCCTATTTCAGTTCCTTTGGAGTAGAATGTGAAGCTGAGCGCAGATGCAGGTGAGCTTCTGGAAGACCCTACTATGTACAGACGCATAGTAGGAAGCTTGATTTATATGACTATTACCAGGCCAGATTTGAGCTATGCTGTTGGACTGGTAAGTCAGTTTATGCAGGCTCCAAGGAAACCGCATTTGGATGCGGCTAGACGCATACTCAGGTATGTGAAGTCCACATTGCAGTATGGACCATTTTATGAGATTGGGGTTCAGATACAGTTGCATGGATACACTGATGCTGATTGGGCTGGTAGCATTTCTGATAGACGATCTACGAGTGGATATGTGTTCTCTCTTGGAGCAGCAAGAAACAGCCTACAGTTGCCTTGTCCAGCACAGAGGCTGAGTACAGGGGTGCAGCAATGGCTTCATGTGAGGTAGCTTGGTTGCATAAGCTACTTTATGATATGCATCAGCCTACAGATGGGCCAGTTATCATTTATTGTGACAACATGAGTAGTATACACTTGGCAAATAACCCAGTCTATCATGCTAGAACAAAGCACATTGAGGTGCATTATCACTATGTGCGGGAGAGGGTTTTACTAGGTCTTATTGATCTAGTTTATGTCAGCACAGAGGATCAGGTAGCTGACATATTTACGAAGGCATTGGGCACAGAGAAGCTGCGCAAGTTCAGAGACCTGCTTGGTGTGTAGGAATTGGGATTGAGCTCGAGGGGGAGTGTTGAGATATCGAGCTCCACTCGTGATATGCCAGGGTGACCGTTGTGCATTTGTGTCACCGACTTGTCAGTTATTGTTGCAGATGCGGTTGGTACACCGCCCATGAATAATAGCTAGATGACAGCTATCCTTATCTACTCTAGTTCGTGGTTCAGTTAGTATGCCACCTTAGTTAGTTGAGTTTGGTTTGAGACCCATATATAGGGTTCTTCTATTTCTATGTACTAGAGTTCTTTTTGCTTACACAACTAAGAAGAGAAAAACTATTTTCAGCCTCCACCTGTGTGTGTATTCCCCCATTGTGCAAGCAAGAAAGCTACAAGTGAGACTCCTTCCTTCTCTCCCACAATCTTGACATAGTAGACCAGGCTCTGCGGCTAGTCCAACACCTTGGCCATGTGTACCAACTGCTACTGCAGGCTGTGCAACTGGTTGTGTAGGAGCAAGTGGCTCCTCCTGGAATATAACCCTACATATCTCTACCACCTTCTCAGGCTGCCTATGCATCTTGTCTTCACGGAAGAATACATCATGCTTGTGGATGACTTTTCGTGCTTGCAGATCCCAGAGGCGGTAACCCATCTCGCTTGTATGCCCATAGCCAAGGAAAATGCATTTGACACTCTTAGGATCCAACTTAATATGCTTGTCTTTGGGTACATGGCAGAATGCCTCATATCCAAAGACACGTAGATGGGCATAAGATGGAGGTTTCCCAGTCCATACCTCCTCTGCAACCTGGAAATCCAAACCACTAGAAGGTGATCTATTTATGACATGCACAATTGTACTGATTGCCTCAGCACAAAAGCTCTGTGGTAAGCCTGCATGGCTAAGCATACTGCGTACACGCTCTTGGATAGTTCTATTTATCAGCTCAACCAAACCACTATGGGGTGGGGTATAGGGGGCAGTTAATTGACGCTTAATACTCCTCTTGTCACATAGTTGCTCAAAAGCATGTGACACATATTCTTCCCCATTGTCAAACCTAAGGCATTTCACAACCTATGGCCAATCTAGTTTTCAACAAATGTAAGCCATCTTTGAAATACAGCTAAGACATCAGACTTAAGCTTAATGGGGTAAGCCCAGAATTTACGCAAAAAATCATCAATGAACGTCACAAAATAATTTGCACCACCCATAGATTGACAGGGCATGGACCCACAGATATTTGAATGTACCAATGCTAGGGGCTCACTCATGCATGCCCTACTAGACTTCTTATATGTATTCCTAGTCTATCTACCATAAAGACAATGCTCACATGAATCAAAACATGTGTAGTCAAGGGGTAGTAAGTACTGCAAACCAGAAAGCATTTTCATTCCCTTCAAGGACATATGGCCCAAATGGGCATGCCAAAGAGATATATGTGGGATGGAACCCACTAACAAAACATGGTCAACAGGGGACCCATCAACTACAAGAGGATAGAGGGTGCCAACTTTGGCACCTCTAGCAAGCACAAGTCTGCCACGAGTGATCTTCCAAGTAGAATCCCCAAATGAAACATGAAACCCAGCATCATCAAGCTGCCCTGCAGATATAAGACTCCATGTAAGCGCAGGTACATGACGTACATTCTGTAAATAGAAAAGTACTGCTAGTAGAGAACTGCAGCCGTACATCCCCAATGCCAACAATAGCAAGTGACCTATCATCACCCAAGCAAACTGAACCAGAGACAGTGCGGTAGGAGTGGAACCACTCACATCATGGTGTAACATGAAATGAAGCACCAGAATCCAAAATCCAGCACCGCATATATAGAGTGAACATTGGTCAATGACGTAGCATCACAAGAACTAGCTGCAAGTATGTACTCCTCATCAGAGTCATCAGTTTACACGACATTTATTTCCTCGATTTTCACACTGGATTTCGTAGGCATAATGCTGTGATCAGAGGACTTTTCTTGTACTTTGTCTTACCCCTTCTCTTTGCGCTTCTTATTGTGCAACTCATGACACTGTGGGCGTATATGCCCTTTTTGTAGCAATGATGACATGCCACATTAGCATTTCTCCCACGAGACTTGTTGTGTGACTTATCACACGACTTAGACCTAGACTTTTGTGAGTCTTTGCCACGGCCATTCCCACGGTCATTCTTGTCATTACCATCTCTGCCTCTAACAGTCAAAGCATGAGAGGCATCCAAGTTCTTATGGTTGATCTCTTCCTGCAGAAGAGCACTCTCTACATCAGGCAAGTTCAAAATAGTAGCAGGAGCACATAAGGCAGTGCATAATACATCCCATGACTCACTTAGAGTCCCAAGCAAAAACAATGGAGTAACCTCATCATTAAAGGTAATATCCTGTGAAGTCAAGTTCTTGAGAATAGCATGGAACTGGCTCAAATGAGCAGACATTGTCATATTCTCCTTCATGTGCAGGTCCATAAGCTACTTCAGACAATACATCTGACTTGTTAGACTTTTCTTGCCATAGAGGTTCTTAATTTTATCCCAAAGCTGCCAAGCACTCTGTGCTTTCTCAACCACATTGTAATGCACCTGTTCAGTGAGAGACAAGATGAGGGTGGACTTGCATAACTCATCAAGTTCATCCCATTCGTCATCAATCATAGTTTGAGGCTGCTCGCCATGCATCCTTAGTGGCTTTATCTACGATTTCTGCACCAATACCGGCCAAACTTAGCTCTTCCAAGATGGATAATTCGTACCATCAAGCTTAATGATGTTAAAGATAGCACTACTAGTGGAAGAAGAACCCATAATGCAGTCCAAAACAGTGTAGACAGTTCAAAATTGCTTGTTATTTTTTGCTGTAAACAGTCAAAATACCACCAAAACCAAGGCAAAATGACCACGAATTGATAACTAATGATGTTGCCCACCAAGTACCATCAAAAGTACATAAAATCAGGATGATTCAACATGAAAATTCTACATCAGTCCATACATAACTGCTTGCTATAATAAATGACATCAAGGTACAATGAGAGCAAACTGTAGGCAAAATCAATGCACCAAGTCAACCACTGACTGTCAAAGCATAACCAGCATCAAGCGGGCATAAATCAGCATATGACAGTCATACGGACATCGAGCAAACACCCAAGCATGTCAAACGAATCCGTTAGTAAGCCGGCACACCCCCTGTGTAATAGGCAAAGTGCACACAACACTGGCAAGACCTGACACAAAGAGGTGTATGCTCAGGGAGTGCGAAGCCCAAATTAGCCCAAGTACATGTATACCGACCACGACATATCAACCATGCAACATCCAAGTGAAGAAGATCCCAGTCTCAGAAGACTCAAAGCTCAATAGCATAAACCACCAGCTCAATGTCTCTCAAACATCCAACGATGCTCCCACTAGCACAAAAGCCATATAGATCAAGCCAAGAAGCTCAAGAAGGGTATATGAGAGCACTGGTGATGAAAGATTCAAGACCAGACATCAATAAGACATCATGAGCATATAGGCTCTGTAGCCTCCAATTAGAGCATCCATAGAGATAAAATGTATCCCAAATACAACTTTGGCAAGCCAAGAAATATCCCAAGTTTCCAGAAGCCAGATGCAAGCCAAGACACGGCACTAGTAGCAATTGGCTCCAAACAATGTAAGTAGCATGTAGTAGTGGCATAGGCCAAGCATGTCAAGATCGGTCAGACATTGGTAACATACATGCCATATGTACATTCAAGACGGAGCATCAAATGCATTCCAAAGCCGAGATCAAGCTCAAATGAAGATCCGGAACGAAAGACAAGCTCAATGTCGTACCCTGAAGGTCAATACTTCATTGCATATCCTAAAGACATAGCCCGAAACCAATAGGCATAATCAAATTGGAGGTAAAATAACTTGTCAACCAAGGTAACATAAATCCTAACCAAAAACAAAGTGTCCGCACATCCAAATCAAGGCTCAATAGCTCTCAAATAGCATATCCGGGCATAAACCATGATGACCAAGCATCACTACATCCAATAGGACACTCCAATGTCAACAAAGAGCATTATGCATAAGCTGTCCCTGATAAAACCTTATTGCCCAAACAATGTACAACAATAAATCACTACATAAATTGAGCTATGGAAGCTCAAACCAAGTCCCAAAGCATCTCAAAACATTGGGCAAACATCCCCAAAGCATCTGGGCATCAAATACCAAGCCCCAGGAGCATCATATAAGCTAAGAGCATGACATTTTCTTGTTGTAAATCAACTCAGATTTGTTGCAAAAAATGCTGTGATCAGAGTTTGGCAGATTTGGCATCGGCATCGCATTTGAAGCGTGCCAAAACCCCAAGTTAAACTCTTACCTTGCCTAAATTGGGTTCCGGATGCCCGAGATATGAGAAAAAATGGGATTTTTGAGCTAGATTTTGAAACAAGCGCAAAAAAAACGTGAGTTGACTATGGGGGCTGCTAGTTATATTGAGGATAAGGGGGAAAATGGGGGCATACAAGGTGCCCAATGAAGCCAAGGAACACCTACAAAGAGATTATGAGGGCTAGGGAGAGGCGGGATATGAAATCTTACCTCAAGGGGGAGAAGCCATGGCTGGCATTGAAGCTCCAAGCTCTAGGTCTTCAATCCGGGCTAAAGTGATGCCGGGCCAAGCTCCATGATCAAGCTCTAATCGAAAGCTCTAATACTAGTTGAAAGGTAAGAAGGATTGAAGCTTTCTTGGAAGTGAGCTACGGCGGAGAGCAAGAGTTAGAAGAGAGAGAGACACAAATGAGAACTCCAATAGTCACAATGAGTGACCGGGCCTTCCTTTATTCAAACTGTCACTAAAAAAATAAAGAATAAAGTGACGATGAGACGGACGCCCGCCACCTGCAATGTGCAGTGGCGGGTACTGTCAGTATAGTAATACACGGGTGGCTAGGCAAAGGCGCTTGTCTTGCACACGGCAATGGAGCATGGAGCTTGGAGCTTGAGGATCAAGCTTGCACCTTGGATTGTGGAGCTACCAGAGTGCTTGAGAAAGGAGGCAACTCAATTGAGCATGGAGGTAAGCTCACTACATTTGTAGGTGTGGGAGAGAGCATGGCTATGTGAGAGGTAGCCATTGCACTTGGCTTGAAAAGCTTGAAGCAATAAGCGATCCGTGGGTCTTGGCGATTGAGCGAGTAGCTCTCACAACTACCTCTAGTGTTTTCTGTAGCCATTCAATCTCCCTTTGCATTAATCTATGCTTGCCCTTGAGTTGCTCTTTCTTCTTCAATTGGCCTTTATGCTAGTCCCAAAGGTCTTGCCATCTTGTTATCCCTTTCTTTAGCATAGCCTAGGAGTTTTTCCGATCTAGCCTAGTTGGTGCAAAATTCTGCTTGTAAGAAAAAAGAGACAACAAAAAATACTAGAGGACGGATTGTCCCCATTTCTTATTGGGGTGCTCTTCCAATCGAGTGCCTTAATAGCAAGCTTCCAACTTTTTAATAGAGTGTTTATAGTGAAAGATTATTTAATATTAAATTGCATGTCAACACAAAGTACATCTTGTTAGTTTTGATCTTGCCATTTTCCTTTCTCAAGAGTTGCCAATTCCATCCATGTGATCATGATTGTGGCCCATGGCCATCCTTGTCCCATTCTTTATACCATGCTAAAGGCCATCCTATTAGCTTTCTCTTTCATCACTTGCCTTCCTAATTTTTCAATCCTATCCCAACAAGCTTTAAAAAAGGGTTTATTTGTAGCTACAAATGAGGCCAGTAGTGCCATAATAGCATCAAGGATAACTATTTTACCACTCAGACTTGTTGGGAACTACTCAACCCTTTTGATCTTATCCTTGACTTTATCCCTGTTAGATATGCTCAATGTCCCACCCTTGTAAGGTGCCACCAATGATCGATGGTGCTCTTTGTAAGGCCCCCATTATGAGGAGAAGCATGTGTGAGCACGAACATTGGGTGGATCCTAACTTGTATGTTAGATGAGGTCTATGTGATCGGATGGCAAAAAGGTGACCTTTGTGGATCTAGCCTTTGGGTTAGATAGAGTAGTTATGTTGGTAGCAACTTGAGGCACAATGCATAAAGGTGCAGGGTGTGGGAGTTATCAAGAAGTGACCCCTAGTTGGAGGGTCTTAGGGGGAGCATCGCTGTCGTGCTGCTACGTGCACATTGTGTAAAAAAAATCTAGAGAGTGGCTTTCTTATTGATATAGAGAGCCAATGCCATTTTGGACATTAGTGTTAATATCCATAGTTCAAAATATTAGATTTTTGGACAAGTTTAGCTATTTTATGATATTTTAGATATTATCGCTTATAAAAATCCATAAAACTATAGACAACTTCTAGATTATGATAACATGTAAAAGAAAGCATGTAGCTTTCAGCTAATTTGAGAGGATTTTATGTAAAAAGAGAGATTGGCGAAATTGCGCGACGCGCGATCGTTGTTTTCAGACAGTGAACATCACTCCAAAGTGGGAGATGAAGAAGGAGTGATCTGGCTGAATTCTAGCTAGGTGTCCTGGTATTTTACCCCACTTTTGGAGCCAATGGAGGCATCATATTGATGATCTGAGCAACATAGAGAAATGTATTATTTTATACACGTTTTTGTGTACAAGAGTTTTATTCTCTCATAATGCAAAAATAAACTGATAGGCTTCATCTCTGTTAGTATTCTTCTACATTTTCTATTTCTTTTTATGAGTATTCTTGTACATCTTCTATTTCTTCAAACCCCTTCTCTTCCGTCTACTCCTCCGTGAATCTCCCTTCACCCTGTTGTCTCTTACCCTTGTGGTGGACTTTCGACACCAAACACTCCGACACCGTGTTAGGGGAAGTTTATGGTGAATTTCGGAAGATATTTGGGCTGATTGGGGCTGATATCTTCAGCTGTATTCAGAGAATTAGCTACAACATTGTTTTTTAAATTCATTTCTTACTTTACAGAAGTCATCTTCTCAAAATATGCAAGTATTATGTGCCCCTATGGCAGGGCAATGTTTATAGATCATTCATAGATGCTTTGAGTTGAATTAAGAGGAGCTTTTTCTCTTATTTCTTGGCTGTGGTAACTTATCCTTATCAGGAACTCAATTTGAAGCTCTCTTGAAGCAAGTCTCTTTGCCCTACAAGCCTTGTAATTGACTCATAAGCTTTTGTCCCTAACAGTTTACATTGAATGTAATCATGCAAAGTTGATTCATACTATGGCATCATGTATGAATGATGCCATGAAGAGTTGTTTATGATACATGACAGCATATTGTACTTGATTTTATAATTTGTGATTGCTCTTACAGTTAAGAAAACAAGCTTGATTTGAGTTAGAACTTATGAGATAATACTCTCGTGATCTTTGCTAAGAACATGTAGTTGGAAGCTCTATTAACATCTTCAAGAACTTGGCTTGAAACCTTCAACTCTTCTCTTATCTCTACCATCTCCGGAGTCTAAGCTCTTGAACTTCTTCTCTCTCAAACCCTTGTGATTGAGCGTAAAGTACCTCTTGAACCTTTAAACATTCACTGTAACCTACTTATCTCTTGAAGACACACCTCCATCTATCTTGTCCAGTTTTCTTGCCAAACCCTTGTGGTGACCTTCAACCCTACGCGCTGCAACATGGTGAACCTGACGTGAAGGTCGGTGTAAGAGAACTCCAAGATGGGGGATTATTTAGGAGATACTCTACAACAATTGGTGCACATACTGCAGCAGACTCAGTAATAACAAATCCAAATGTTACAACAACAACAACAAAGGCAAGACAAAGAGAATATTGATTCCATAGCTATCAAGGCCCTAGAGGAAGTTGGACAAAAATTAAAAAAATTTAATGGTCAAAATGTCTATGTTTTCATTCACTTGTATGTTGAGAAAATGCTCTTCTTTGGTGTATTGCAACATGCATGGAGTCGCTATTTTACCAGACTAGCCAAGCATGGTCTTTAAGAAAGAATCCATGGTCTTTTTTAGCGAGATGCGGATTGGGCTGCACTCAAAAAAGCCCTACGCGAGGAATTCTTCTTAGAAGACTCTGGCCTAATGATGAAGAAAAGTTTCACTGATTGGGTTGAGAAACCCAACAAAGGTTTAGCTGCAATAGCTTTCTACCATGAGTTTGAAAGTAAATTTGGACAACTTGATGCTGAAGACCAACAATGTATAGAAGGTCAGAAGATTGAATTATTCCTTAAGGCTGCAGATCCCATTCTGCAAGAGAAGCTTGCTGATCACCTAGAAGATGCTACCTCCGAATCAGGAGTCAAGAGTGCATGGATAGATGTTGCTGATGCAGTTAACATGATTGCTCGAAGAGAGCGGATGCCACTAAGATTGGGCTCTACTTCAACTTCAACAACTCCATTGATGGAGATTGTTCCACCTTCAAAATCCCCTATTCCTTTGACTAATTAATCAATTCTTTCTTCTTTTGTTCCTTCTAAAAATGATGTCATGGATGAACTCATTAAAAGCATGTGTGAGCTTCATCTGAATCTTATAGAAATTAGTTCCAAAGGTGGAGAAGCTACACGTCAAAGTTGAAGAACGAGGACGATCATAAACTCAAAGACCCATGAGAGAAGGCTATCAGAGGCGTTGTATTTGGTGTGACAGCCAACAACATGACAAGAGGGAGTGTTTTGCCTTCCCTGAGGCTGAAGCACCGAAGCTCTTCTTTTGGAAAGACAGAAAAATTCATGCAGCTGAAACTGGTCTTCCACTGGAGCCAAATTTTGGCAATGGTGGAATGAAGAAAAGATTAGAAGATTTAGCTGTAAAGAATGCCTACGTAGCAATTGATGCAGCTACCTATGGGCTGCAAATTGAACCAACTAAATCAAATTTGAAAGCATGTAAAGCTAATGTGCAATCTAAAGTATGGATGTAGGCACTAGATCAAATGGAACGTGGTAAAGTAGCCAAAGAAGATTTGGCTAATGCCAGTTGGTGCATTCGAGGAATAACTGGTTGGAAAGAACTAGTAGATTCTTTTTCCACCTTTGCACATTTGGCTGACGTCAATCATAAAGAAGTCTTGATTGAAGAAAAGAGAAGATGAACCAGGGCCTTCCTCTTCTGGCCCTCCAAAATAACCCCAGATCAACCAAAGCTTGCTGAAAAGATAACCCCAGATCAAGAGATGGAAGATGTGCCACAAACAAAGAAGACTGGAGGAAAGAAGAAAGACAAGCAGCCAGGCTACAAATTGCAGTCTGACATAGAATTTGCAACCGATCTCAAACGAGTCCTAGAAGAACGAATTATGGGAAGCAAAATTGAATTCACCTTAGGTGAAATTCTTGAAATTGCCAAACGTGAATTCCATGATGTAATTATTAATGTAATCAAAAGGAAAAGACAATATGTTGGTGATGAAGCTGAAGAAACAGTGCATGCTTTTTTACAAGTTCTTCGAGTTTTTGTGTAGGATGAAGAGAAGCTGACTACACAAGGAATTCAGCTTGAAGTAGTTAAAGAGTTAACTGCAGCAATTGAAGCTGAAGATAAAGAAAGCATGGATGCAAGAATTAAAGAAGTGAAGGCTGAAAATGTAATGGTCAGCTGGTCCAAACCAGTTAGACAAGCCATCTCTCAAAAAGAAGGCTGTTTACAGCACATGCATAATGAGGAAGAAGCCCAATTCATTCCAAGCAGTCACTACTCCCGTACACATTGGGTAAGAGCAACAATGGAGACAAGCGTCAAAATTGGAGAAAAAGAAACACCATGTATTGTACTCTTAGACTATGGTTCTGAGATAAACGTCATGGCAAGGAGTCTTTATGAAAGCGGTGGATAGCCCATAGATGTTGATCAAGGTTGGCAAATGAGAGCTGCAAATAACTCTTCTCGAGAGTTATATGCTGCATGTCCTAATGTGCATGTAACTATTGGAGATATAAAATATAATTTTCACTTTTTTGTTCAAGACTCTTGTAGTTATCCTATCATTCTTGGGCAAGCTTACATTTTTGAAGCATGGTTGGAAACAAAAGCTCTTGATGATGGTTCTTCCTATGCTCAAATTTGAAGTGAGGATAATGAACAAGCTGTCCAATTTCTTACTATGTGTGTTAACCATCATCGAAATAGAGATCAACTGCGTGATTATCCTGTGCCTCCTAATGCCCAAGAATTTAAGGGTTTTCGGGCTGCACTGCTATAAAAGGAGGCTATGGCAGTGCATCATGTAATGTGAACAGTCATATGTCCAAGCAACCAAGGTAAAGGGAAGGGCGCTGACCCAAGCCCAAAGCTAGCAGAGATGAAAATGGAGCTAGCCCATCCCTATGATGCAAAGCCAGTCATCCCTAGGACAGAGATCAATCTCACATGCATACCTAGGCTGCTTGGACCTACGTAACCCATCCAATGAGCAATGCTCTAGTCCACTACGTGGAGAACCCAAAGGATGAGGAGCCTTAATTGAACCCCTACATCTCATACGACAAAGAGAGCAATCCAATTCTCATGGACTATCGACTAGTGCCAGGAATGGCGTTAGGAAGAGGAGATGCAAAGGCTTAGGAGAGCAGACCCAAGAGCGGATTTCTTATTGTACTTGTGGTCACCCAAGACACATCTCTTAGCACTGCCTCGAGAGGGAGAAAGCCAATCGAGATAAGGCTAATCTCAAATGTGCTAAGTGTGAAATCACCCACCTGTTTGCCGATTACCCTAGGTGGAGACCATCCTCTAGTTCAGCAATGATACCATCAATTTTGTTGGGATTGTTTGGCAGCATTGAGACACTTGACGAGGAGGCCATGCCCATCCCATTACATGTTATGGCCCATGGACAGACAAAGCAGGCTGGCATGAAACTGTATCTCTAGCAAATCTATATGTATGTACAACTAATAATATGGACTATTATACGTCTCTTCCAGCCATGACTAAAGTTGAAAGAAAATATTTATGTCATCTAAAAAGGAAGCTAAAAACTTATGTCATGATGGCTGAAAATGAAGATATTTCGGGCATTTTTTTTGGACTAATTACTACTGACACATTGAAATATATGCAGCTGCTCATACAAAAAATCAGGCTGAAAATCAGTCGATAGAAGTATGTACATTGGATTTTTATCAAACAGTTCAAGAATTTGTTGAGCAGGAAGACATTGGTTTACTCAACAAGGCTGAAGCGCAAGTGGAGACAAAATACAAGACGGTGGATAAGAAAGTCAAGCATGTGGCAGTCCCACTGCCTTCTTGAAGGTGAAGGGTTGGCTGATAGGGTAGCAAATCAGCCAAGTCTTCATGATCCTTCCAACATTGGTCACAAGTTCACATCTAAAAGTATAAAAGAGCTCAAAATAGGTGAAAATTCTTTCATTTTTTGGGCTGAAAAACACTCTTTTATGCAAACGCTAATGAAACATGGAAAAGCTTTTACATTTCAACCAAGTGAAATAGGTTGTGTGGATCCAAATATCATGGCTCCTATGGTCATTTTTATGGTCCCACATGTGCCTTGGAACCTCAAGCCCATTTGCGTTCCAAGGGTGCATTTGCCCAAATTATTGGAACTTCTAAATGAGAAGATCAGAATGAAGATTTTAGAACATTCTTTAGCACCTTACTCAAATCGATGGTTTACCGTACCCAAGAAAAATGGATCTTTACGATTCATCCAATATCTACAGCCTTTTAATCGTGTCACAATCCAAAATGTTGGTTCGGGTCCAATTGTTGATGAGTTTGATGAAGCTTTTGCAAGTAGAGCAATTTATTCTATGGGTGACCTATATTCAGGATATGACCAATTTCAGCTTTCATTAGAAAGTCAAGACATTACCACATTGAAGACACCTCTTGGATTGGTTTGCATGTGCACTCTACCACAAGGTGCAACAAACTCCATGATGAATGCCATGCACAAAGTCTTGAGGGACTTTATTGCACAACTTACTCTTCCATTTCTTGATGATGTACCTATCAAGGGATGTGAAGTCAATGAAAAGAATGAGGAGCTTGACGAAGATGACTACAAGACATTTGTAGTTAACCATATTCACGATTGTGACACGATTTTGAAAAGGCTAGAAGAGGTACATCTTACCCTTTCTAGAGCTAAGTCGATTTTTGGAGTAGAAGAAGTCCTAGTGGTCGGACATTTGTGCGAACATAAACCTTCACCAATCAAGATAGATGCCATCAGCAAAATGCAAGAAAAATACATAAATATCTCAGAGGTGAGAAGATTTCTTGGCACATGTGTATTCTATCTCATATGGATACCACATTTTGCTCATGTCGTCGAAAAACTTTATCAATTATTAAGAAAAAGCCAAAGATTCTCTTGGGAAGAAGAGCATACTCTCACTGTACGCAAACTAAAGAAGTTTTTAATTTCAACCCCCACTCTCAAAAGGGCTGATTATTCAAATGGTCAACCCATCAACCTTACTGTGGATACAAGTCCCATTGGGATAGGATGGGCTGCTGGCCAAGAAGACCTTGAAGGTAACAGGTATGTAATTCGTTTTGGAGCAAAGGTTCTCAATGAACATCAAAGAAGGTATGCACAAGTGAAAAGGGAATTGTGGGGAGTTGTAATATTATTAAAGTGTGATCATGAATACTTTATAAGTGCTTTCGTAGTGGTAGAAATTGGTTGTCTTCCACTCTTGGGAACAATTGCCAACTGCTCTACACCCGACATTGCTATGCTAAGATGGATTGCATATATTAAATTTCTCAATCCCGAATTAAAGCATATTGTAGGAAAGGTGAATCTAATTGCTAACATGCTATCACATGCAAGATATGATAACAAAGAAGAGCTGATGGAAGAAGATGAAGCTAAAGAATTATACTTACTGAATTTCATTCCATGGCTGCTGAAAGTACATTTTCAGTTGCTGCATATACAAACCCAAAGCTGAATCTTGCAGGTGAAGCTGATCTTTTTAATGGTATAGCATTAAGTACAGTAAGAACAGGAAAAGGTACTACTGTAAATCAACATACATCAACAAAGATCAAAGATTTATCTATGGAAGACAGGTGGTCAACTAGTAGCCATCATGCTCATTGCATTGCTCAAGTTCTAGTTCTTCTCCTTGAAGAAGATTGGCCAATATTTGAGCACAATGAAGAAGGAAGAGTCTTGGATTGATGAAGAGTTCAAGCATATTAAGGGGAAAGCTTATGGTTTTTTTCTTAAAGAAGGGCATCTATGGAAGCCCGTAAAGAAGAAGAAAGAAGTGCATGTCCGAGTTTTAAGTAACAAAAGATTACAACAATAGGTAATGAAGGAGAGGCATATGGGGAACCTTTAGTAAAGTCAAAGAAAAATATTGTTGGCAAAAAATGTATCGGGACATAACACATTTTGTTGAAACCTGTTATGTGTGTCAGATGTATTCTATGGTCAAACATCGAGATGGGTTACAACCAACTTATTCTTTGTCTATACATTATATATGGGTTATTGATCTTATAACTATGCCTATAGGAATATGGAATATGCGATATTTAGTGCTTGCAAGAGAGGATCTAACCAATCAAGTTGAAGGAAAAGCCTTAACAACCAAGACCACTCAAGCTGTTTGTCGTTTTTTGCTTGAAGAAGTGTTTTGTAGATATGGTTGTGTGGGTAAAGTAATTGCATATAGAGGAGAGTTGGATGTTGATGAGGCATGCAACTTCTTTGCTCAATTAGGTATTAAGTTGGCTTTAACATCAGCCTACAACCCTGAAGGCAATGGGAAAAGTGAGAGAGGGCACCAGCCTATTCTCAAAGCTCTAGCAAAGTCTTATAGAGGAAAGATCAAAGAATGGCCTAAAATGCTACCTTTTGCACTATGGGCTGACCGGACTACTCACAGTATAGTGACTGGCTATATGCCAGCTGAACTTATGCTTGGACAACAACCAATTATGCCAATTGAAGAATCTATTCTCACATGGAGTCTTCTACCTTGGGAGTAAGGCATCAGTAGAGAAGAGTTGCTGACTTTGCGCATATGCAGCTAGAAAGAAGGCCTGAAGATGTTCAAGCAGCTATTGAGAAGCTAAAGACAGCAAGACTAAAGAACAAAAGAAGATTTGATAAGTGACATCGACTTCGGCCAAGATCAATTCAAGAAAATGACTGGGTGCTTGTCTATGATAGTAGCCTAGACAATCAATACAATGCTTCTAGGAAGATGGTAAAGCGTTGGTTTGGCCCGTATGTGGTAAAGGTTGTTCATGACAATGCCACATATTCATTGGCTGAATTGGATGGAACAAGCATGAAGATACCCATGGCTAGAAAAAGAATCAAGCTCTTCAAATGAAGAGAAAGTTCAACATATGAATTAAAAGACTTGGATATAATTCAAGAGCATGAAGACATAGAGGAAGAAGAAGAGGCAGAAGATGAAGACATTGACATGGCAGAAGATACTTCTTCTAACACTGCAGATCCGTAAGACTTTGGCACATGCCAGAGGATGTGTAGGTTAGGAGGGGGTGGATGTCGTGCCGCTATGCGCACACCGTGTAAAAAAAAATCTAGAGTGTGGCTTTCTTATTGATTCAGAGAGCCAATGACATTTTAGACATTAGTGTTAGTGTCCATGGTTCAAAATATTAGATTTTTGGACAAGTTTAGCCAATTTATGATATTTTAGATATTATCTCTTGTAAAAATCCATAAAACTGTAGATAACTAGATTATTATAACATGTAAAAGAAATCATGTAGCTTTAAGCTAATTTGAGAGGATTTTATGTAAAAAGAGAGATTGGCAAAATCGCACAACGTGCGATCATTATTTTCAGGTAGTGAACAACACTCCAAAGTGGGAGATAAAGGAGTGGTCTGGCTGAATTCTAGACAGGTGTCCTAATATTTTACCCCCTTTTGGAGCCAATGGAGGCATCAGATTGGCAATCTGAGCAACATAGAGGAAGGTATTATTTATATACGTTTTTGTCTACAAGAGTTTTATTCTCTCATAATGCAGAAATAAATTGATAGACTTCATCTCTGTTAATATTCTTCTACATTTTCTATTTCTTTTTGTGAGTATTCTTGTACGTCTTCTATTTCTTCGAACCCCTTCTCTTCCATCTACTCCTCTCCCTGAATCTCCCTTCACCCTACTATCTCTTACCTCTGTGGTGGACTTTCAACACCAAACACTCCGACACCGTGTTAGGGGAAGTTTATGCTATCATCAGAGGTGAATTTTGGAAGATATTTGGGCTGATTTGGGGCTGATATCTTCAGATCATATTTAGAGAATTAGCTATAGCATTGTTTTTTAAATTCATTTCTTATTTTATAGAAGTCATCTTGTCAAAATATGCAAGTATTATGTGCCCCTATGATAGGGCAATGTTTGTAGATCATTCATAGATGCTTTGAGTTGAATTAAGATGAGCTTTTTCTCTTATTTCTTGGTTGTGGTAACTTATCCTTATCAGGAACTCAATTTGAAAGTCTCTTGAAGCAAGCCTCTTTGCCCTACAAGCCTTGTAATTGACTCATAAGCTTTTGTCCCTGATAGTCTTCATTGAATGTAATCATGCAAAGTTGATTCATGCTATGGGATCATGTATGAATGATGCCATGAAGAGTTGTTTATGATACATGACATCATATTGTACTTGATTTTATAATTTGTGATTACTCTTACAGTCAAGAAAACAAGCTTGATTTGAGTTAGAACTTATGAGATAATACTCTCGTGATCTTTGCTAAGAACATGCAGTTGGAAGCTCTATTAACATCTTCAAGAACTTGGCTTGAAACCTTCAACCCTTCTCTTATCTCTACCATCTCCGGAGTCTAAGCTCTTGAACTTCTTCTCTCTCAAACCCTTGTGATTGAGCGTGAAGTACCTCTTGAACCTTTAAACATTCACTGTAATCTACTTATCTCTTGAACACACATCTCCATCTATCTTGTCCAGTTTTCTTGCCAAACCCCTATGGTGACCTTCAACCCTATGCACTGCGACAGTGCTCCAACCCAATGATAAAGGGAATTTTCCTTGGCCAGCTAGGGAAGATTCATAATATGGTCAGACATACCAACTAGACTACCTTCCTAGGCTATATAAGGAATACCCCTCTAAAGCCATCGTCAATCTATCTTTCACCCAGTTAGAGTTCTTCCAGCCACCCTTAAGCTCTTTGCCTAATCTATCTAGATCACTATCTAAGCTTCACAGCGGAAGCGCATGAGTGGTTAGAGCCATCTTTGTATTAGATAATTTGAAATTAAAGCAGGCTTTGTTCTTCTCATATTTTCTATGTGTTCTCTACTCCTTGCTCAGATTTTTTGTCCATTGTGTTGTGTAATTTCTACATGGCTTTGAGAAGTGAAGAGTATATGCAAGGTAAGGGCTTCAATATGGAAGAGAAGAAATATTGTTTGCTATATTAAGTAGCGGTGATGGTGCATCAAGTGGTGATCTTGCTATAGTGGCAATTCAAACATTGAGGATTTGTCTAGCAACCTTCAACGAAGGCAAGTTAGATAGTACAAACTATACTTTGTGGAAGTTTAAAATTACAACTATCCTTGATTCTTATGAGCTTCTAAAGATAGTGTTGGAGATTGGCCCACAACCACAACCCAGCTCTAACCCATCAAATTCGAGTGTTATGATTCCTCCAAATACAGATCTTCTATGAGCTGGGAAATGAAGGAAGGAAAATGCATTGTGTGCCTTAGTTACAAGTTGTCCTCATAGTGTTTTACCTTGATTCAGCATATAACCAAGGCATTAGATACTTGGAACCTACTGAGGAGTCAATACCAAATGCAAAATCAAATAAGGATTCAAAACTTGGAGAATCAATTAGCAGAAGAGAAGTTTGCTGAAGGAGTGACACATGAAGCATTCATTACTTAAATCAAGAATCTACCTAGCCAGATTGGTAACTTCCCTAAACACTCATGTGAGACCCCAAGCTTTGAGGTTTGAGGAATTTTGTACACTACTAATGGAGGAGGAGTTGAGGCTTAAAGCCCGATAAAGTAGCAGTAATGGAGATACTACATTTTTCACTAATGCGAAAGGCAAAGGTGGTTCCTCTACCAATGGTGACAAAAAGAAGAATGGTGGTAAGAAAATTTTCAAGGAGAGTGCTTCTACTACAAGAAGAAAGGACATAGCAATTGCATATTGTCTTTTAAGAAGATAGAGGAAAAGAATGGCACCATGAAGACTAACGGATAGTAGATAGCCAATACAACTGTTGTAGTTATTCCTGGTGACCATTGAGGAAGTGTTTTCCTTGGCACAAGAAATATCTAACAGTAAGTCACGGGTATTGGATAGTGGCATCTCTCATCACGTGACCAACAATAAAGGTCTATATAGTCCTATGAAGCCTCTACAAGAATCCATCACTATGACGGTTGGGAATGATGCAAAATACCCTGGTGAGGGTACATGTATTATTTTCTTTGTTATTGTAAACAGTGAACTCAAGAATCTTTCAAACATGTTGTATGTTCCAGAGAGATTAAGAGAAATTTACTATCAATTGCTTCTATAACTAATCTTGGCCATGAGGTGAGGTTTAATAAGACAGGTGCAAAAATGATTGATAGTGCTAGCAAAGTTGTTGGTAAAGGAGAAAGGAGAAACAACCTATATGAACTAAGTGCTCTTATAGCCACCACTGGTGTGGGCACAAGCAATTTTTGGCATGAAAGATTTGGTCACATTAGTTGTGGAGTATTAAAGGACCTACTGTGGGACCCCATGTACCGCTTATTGTTACAAGAGTTCCAAGCGAGCTCTAATGGCTACCTCTCACATAGCCGACATGCCTTTGAACCTACGAATGTAGTGAGCTTACCTCGATGCAAAAATGAGTTTCCTCCTCCTTTGAGCACACCAATAGCTCCATGATCCTAGATGCTAGCTCAAGCATACTCAAGCCTCCTCCATCAAGCTCCATCCACCATAGTCGTATGCACGTGAGAAAAGGGAAGAGAAGAGAAGAGGAGATGGTGAGGAGCTTCACCCTCTTGATCCCTCACTCCCACACACTCACTCCTTCACACTCTCACACTCCCTCTCTCAAGAGCGCACACACAAGCAAAGAGAACAGAAGAAGAGAAGAAGAGAGGTCTCCTGTTAGCCACACACCAAAGAATGAGCTTCCATTCACTTTTTGAACTTTATATACAAGCCCTAAAATTCCATGGGCGCCCATCCCTTTTTACATGACTGGCCTTTGTGGCAAGGTCCTTTTTCCTATTTTCATTTTCTTGCCTCATGCCTTGAGCCTACACCTGGCTATCTATTCCTTTACAAATGGCACAAGAGGGAGCCTGGCGCTCTTTTACGAGAGTTTTTAGAGTTTTTAAAGGCTCCTTCTATTTAAAATTATGCTTTCATCTCAGCTTAGCTTTTAGGGGTCGCCTTTGCACCTTTGCTCCTTTTCTGTTCTTTTTTCACTTTTGCTTCATTTTTCTACCATCTCGAACACAGGTTAACATTACACCCCTCCAAGACAGGTGCCAGTCCCATGGCACTTTGAGGTCTTTGTTGTGGAAGGGTGGATTTTGGGCCAGGGCTGGGGGACTCATTTGGTTGGGAAGCTTCAATAATGATTTGGATGGAGAATTAAAGGTGTGTCAAGTGGATGATAGGAGCCTCCGAAGTTGGTGGTTTGCAGCATCTTGTTGTACCTGGAAAGAGAAAGTGCTCGACTTAAGGGGAGTGTCTACCTCGCCATGTGGTGCATGGTGCTTGTGCTAGTGGAATAGGGAGTTGGATCTAACCGTAGGTAAGCTTGGATGATGTCCCACACTTGAGGACCCTGTTCATGTAAAGGAAGGTGCGGTGTGTGTAGCTTAGGGTGATAGGTCTAACTATAGGTGAGTGTTATCTCCTTAGGTATGTCGTGCCCTTGAGATACCCTAAGCGTGAAGTGGGGAGGCAAAAAGGGCTAGGGGGTTAGGAACAGGACCACGGCCGACCGAGGTCACCAGATGTGCCTAACTTGAGGACCCCTAGCTGTAGTGACTGTGAGCTATGTGGCGCGACTTGCATGTGGACATGTCATGGGCTCCTTGGATTGTCGTTGTTGTTTAAAAAATAAAATAAAATTAAAGGCCTTGCTGAGGTACAAGGTTTGAGCAGCAGTAGGTAATTTTTAGTCCTCGTCCTTAGAAGGTGGTGGTGACGGGGATTTAATGGAGTGACTCAAAAATTTCCAGCTCTGCATGAAATTCTTAAGGTTCAATCGGACTTGGAGAGGGGTGGTGGAAAGGAATGGATGGCTGTAGCAGGTGAAACTATCACTTATATCTTCAAGAATAGCGAGGTAGAAGGAAGGCATGAGGCTGGCTCGCATCATTAGGTGGGTCATCACACAGCTATCAATGGTGTTAGGATAAAAAAAGAGTGGGGAAGGCCGCATTCTACCGGGGTGGGGTCCTACCTAAGTAGGATTTTTAATAGCCTAAGATAGTTGCAAGTGAAAATGAAAGCAGGATCTAGATAGGAGGAGAAATCGGCAATAAAGTGGGTTAGGGTGGCATCTAGGTTGTCAGAGGTGAAGGTGAGGGCTTGGGCTAAGGTGGTAGTATAGGGGTTATATATGACGGGGAAGTTGTAACGGCAATGGGTGTTTGCATCAAAGTCTACTACTCTACGAGGGTATGCCATGTAGGTGGGGTTGTTTCTCTCAAAAGGGAGGTTATTACAAAAAGCCATCCATGCGAACACATTGTCGTCGCAGATGTGTCTCCACCGTAGTGGCTGGCACTCGTATTTGGGCACGGACCGAGGCACTTCAAAAACTTTATTTTGCTAGTATTCTGCATTCTCGGTGACCCAGAGGGTGGGATTCTTTTCTCTTTCTTCCAGCCACCACTGTTAGCCCAGTCGGCTTCCGACGTTGATCACCTCGTCCACTATTTTAGGGGGAAGGACTCTATGCAGGGCATTGGGGATGAGGAAGCTAAAGTTGAAGGGCTGCTTCTCTTTTTATTGTCTCTCCTAGATTATGAGCTCCACATGGAAACTGGCTGGCAGGTCATTTGGGCATGGTGGGAGGGGTATAGATGGTTGTGCCATAGGATTAGCCCTCAATCTTTGTTTGGCTTCTTCCACCATTTTCCTTCTCTTCTCCCTCAGAGTGGTTTTTCTTTCCGTGCCCCTGCCCTTCAAAATGGGGTGAAGGGGGTTGTGGGATCACTTCTTCTTCAAATTTGCCTAGGTCGAATTGCAATTTAGCTTTACTTCCTAGGCACTCTTGCTGTTGTACCTCCTCTGCGAACCCCAGAGCATCGACTGCCTCTGCTCTGCCTTCTACTAGGACTTTCTCTTTTTCCACGAGAGCCAGGCGATGTGCCGAGGTCTTCAATCTTTGTTCATTTCAGCCTGCCCACTCTTCGGCTCTCTTTTTCATTTCCTCCATACCCTCCCCTTGTTTTTGCACTAGGGCCACGAGCCTTTGCTCCTGGTCTTCCAATTCCCTACTCATTTTTTCCTGCTCCTCTCTTTAAGGCTCAGTATTTTGGTCATGGTTTCCATTTCTCTATGGTGTTGTTCCTCTTCTTACTTCCTTCCTTCTTCCCCTGTGGCAAACTCTTTCATGTCCTATTCGATTTGACCTATTTTTGCTGCCAGATCCTCATGTTGCATGATTAGAAGCTTATACTCTCTTTGCATTTTCTCTAGCTCTTGATTTTCATCTACGAGCTGTTGCCACCATCTTTTCTCCTTTTCTTCTTTGGCTTTTAGTTCCCATTTCAGGTCAAGGATTTTCTTTTGTTGCGTAGCCATTTGCCTTGTCTTTTTGAGTTGGAAGGCTGCTACTGCCTCCTTTTCTGCTTCCAACTCGACCACCGCTACGTTTCTTTCCTCCCTTGCCTTCTCTAACTGAGAGAGCAATTCATCAACATATTCGTCATGGTTTGCTGGTGGCGTCGTGGTAGTAGGGATTGGCGTGGTCAAAGCTTCCATCTTTTGACATTTAGGATCTTGCCTAGGCTCGTTTTCTGTGGCCGGTCTTTTCTTCCCGATGGCCATAGTCTCCCCGCTCTTTCCTTGCACTAGTTCCTTATTGATAAAGTATTGCATCCAGACCACAAAACTGTTCACATCAGTGCTAGCCGGGATGCTTGGGGTGATAGTGGTTGCTTCGCTAGCGGGCACCAAGAGGGACGAGATGGGATGGATGGGAGCCTTACCCTTGCCTTCGATGACCATGGGTGGCATGACTTTGGGTACGTGAGCGCTTGAGCTGGGTCTATCTTCCCTAGGAAGACTTAAAGCCCCTAGGCCATTGAGTTGGCTTTGTTGTTCTATGGACCGACGAGTTGCTTTGGCCATGTCTTCCTCCTCCTGTCTCCTCAACTCTGCCTCCTTTTCCACAGCTCTTATTTGTCTCTCTTCTTCTATTTTTCTTGATTCTTTTGCCATCTTTTCAGCTTCTTCCTTCTCCTTCTTTTTCCTCTCCGCCGCCTCTCTTAGGGATTCCCTTTTGGCTCTCTCTAGATCTTATTTTTCCTTTTTCCTGTCCCCATTCTGTTTCTTCTTCTGAGCTATTTTTCCAGTGGGCTTCTTTGTTTTTTTCTTCTGAATTGAGCCTCCTGCTCCTCCTTCTCTGTCTCAGTTTCCGTTCTGTCGCTCGATGGCTCTTTCCCTTGGTGGATCAGCGACCTATCTGGGGTCTCATCCGCTCATTAATTTCCTTGTTGGGCTTCTTTTATAGCCTCCTAGATGATGGCCATCAGCACACTTCCATACCCGATGAAGGAGGCTTTCAAGGAAGGTTTCTTCCTCTCCATACTTTTAGAGGCTGGGGATTCTTTGCCTGCCTGTCTAGTGCCTAGGGCTAGTGCTTTGGCTACTTGGTCTATCGTCTTGCACACGTAGCCATTCCAGTCCACCTCATCCAGGGTATGGGCTACCACATTCTCTAGCACAGGTGCACTTATCCGGTGCATGAGGGAGTTATAATGTTGGTTGGAGAAAAGTGAGTGCACCAACTTTTCCTGTATGTGGATCTCAGCATCGGGGATATCCTATATGCTGATACCGTCATTTGTCAAAACATCTTCCCTCTTCATCTTTAGCATAGCATACACATCTCTCTTATGTTTTTTCTCCACTTTAGGTTCTAGCCCCAGTGCCTTCTCCACCAAGGCCTGGTTTAATGACACCTGCACCTGTCAAGCATTGTCTCCTCTTCCCATAGTCACCATTCTGCATTCTTTGTCAGGGTTATAGGTTCTCAAAAATTCCACACACTTCGTGTGGTCAGGTTCCTTGCCAAACTTCTCTAGGTACTTAGAGAGGTTACACTGTTCCACCACTCTCCTTGCAATGTGCTCCTTGGCTACCACCTTCTCAAGGTTGTGAATGTTGCGGAATTTCAGCTGACTATAAGCATGGTTTTCTAAGCTAATGTCGTACTGCGTTCTCTCCTCCTCTGTGAAAGGGAGTCGGTGAGCGTGATCTTGCTACGACATCTTTTGTTCCTATCATGAACCATCATTCCCATTAGTGCTTGCAAAAGAGTTATTTGCTGAAAAGAAAGGCTTCATGCTTGTTGATTGAAAACATTTGAGCTCCAACATAAACTTTCCTTTCAGAATTTTCCACCCTTTAATTCAACATTTTCGTGACATTTTTCCTCACTCGCAAATTAATGTGTTTCTTTTCTTCTTGCGTTTAAATATTGACTGAGGTTTTCACAGTGGTGTGTTTTTTCCTTACGTGTTTATGCATTTGCTTGATTTGGATTGGTTCCGATTTGACTCACCCACCTTGCCTTATCCCCTTCCCCTTTAGGATTTGGAAAGAATCCTTCCTAGGATTGAAAGCTAGCAGGCCCAAGGCTATCAGTTTATGGTCTAGTGTTTTACTTTCACATGAGCCAAGCATAGAAGTCTAGATTGTACTCCAACTGAGCGTCGAGGTCCAGATCGAAGGGTCGACTACCTACGTGCGTGATATAAGTAAGGACATCTCTCAGGATGTCATCGGAGTCAATGCAACTGGCAATATGTAACTCTTCCTCCGTCAGGCAGTGGTCAAGGTAAGGGTGTCCTTTGATGTGCTCTTCTAGGGGTTGGTCACGAATAGTTGTTAACACCCTATACGAAGTTGGAGCGACATAAGTTGGGTGGTATTCCGATGTCTTGATGGCATGTTTTTGCTCAATGTATTTGGCATCCCTTGAGTTTCCATTGCAATCAAAGAGCCTACCATCTCCATAAGAATGGGGATTCGGTTTCAGCAAGCTTTTTTAACTCCTCTAATTCTCAATTAGTGATAGCAAAAGAGACTCGCTTATCGTATGACGTGATGAGCCACTGTTTGATGACTTGCTCTATAGATATCTCAGTGCAGAGCAACTCTACAGCTGAGTGGGGTGCTTTGACGAATGCAAATTTTAGTGTGTCCCATGAACAAGGCATTGTACAAACTGCTGTAGCAAAGGGCTCTTGCGATAGGCCCAAGTCCAAGTGGTCGTAGCTCAGAGCTAGCGACATGAATGTGGCATCTAAGCATTTGAGGCAAGCAATGACGTCATCCCCTATGTCTTCGGCTAGATCTGTGGCCAGTGACAAGAATGATTTTTGCTCATAGGAGGGTCTAAGGCCAGCAGGTGGTTGAGGTTTAGATAGTTGCAGGCTCGATTGTTCCTGAGATTGCGGTTGGGTCGCTTGCCCAACAGGCTTGGACAACTGGACTGCAAATGGGGCGTCCCTACTTGTGGATGTGGCCTCCTGAGTCTTGATTGAGTTGCGTGGGACTGGATTGGGAACAACAGGCTAAGGTTTGGGTCGGCAGACCTGGTCAATCTTCATGTGCATAATCATTTGCGAGTCAATGTGCTTGGTGTCTTGAGTCTTCTGCGGCATTAGGCCTTGACATGTTGTATGGTGGGGTATGGTTACGTGTGAGGGTGGCACTTGATCGGTGCTCTTGGCTGGTTTAGACTTAGAGATCCATATCCAGGCATTACCCTCATAATAACCTTGTGCTTGCAATAGGGTCTTAGGAACCCATTGCGGCTTTTGACCACCTCTCGTTGTTTGTAGCTTTGTTTTGGCCTCCTAGGTTTTGAGGTTGTGTTGTTAGCCTTGCAAAGGCGTGGCCAATTGCTTTTCGACAGTAGGTTCTGACGTTTAGGCACCCACCTTAACTGGTGTTCATGGGCCTTGACCTTAGTTTTAGCAAGTTGCTGGCATAGAGGCTTGGGAGGGTGTAACAAATCACAATCCTCATCCTTGGACTTGGCTGAATGTGTGTTTACCAGTGGTGTTGTGGGTCTGGTGGGAGTCACGTAACCCTTGCTGAAAGCCGCCACTATGTGGACATTGCCAATGACTAAGTGGATACACTATGACTCATAATCGACATTGTAGTGAGCTTTCTTTTTAAAGGTTCGACCCAGTAGCGATTCAGTGCCTACATTTTCAGTATTCGGCAACACATAAAATGTGGTTGGTATGCTCACAGACTCAATAGAAACTGTGGCCCTGCATTTCCCTAGGAATGCGTATGATAGACCCCCATATGGGCTCAGTTTGGCGGTAGTGGGCTATAGTTGTGGTTTGCCAATATGGTTCCAATGATTGTGGGTTAAGACATTGAAGTCAACTTCCTCATCGACTAAGAAGGCATTGACAGTGCGTGTTTGCTTGGCAGTGATTGTGATGTTGAGGTAGGCAGGTTCTACGGTTTTCTCATTTTCATTGTCAATCTTCGTGATTGTGGTTACCCGTACTTTGATAGGTGATTCTAACATTGGTGGTTCGTGCAAGGGGTGCATGGGGGGATAATACTTCTTGATGCAACTGCCATTGAAGAAGCCTATGCCCTCGCCTTCCAACGTATTGAGTTCTACATTACCGGTTCGATTGATGACACGAACCTTGAAGGGTCCCAAACCTTTAAACTTCATTTTCTGTTTATGCCCCTTAACGAAGTACAGGAGCACTAAGTCGCCTTGTTCAAAGTCACCCTGCTTGACATGCTTGTCAAACCAGCTTTTGCAGCGTGCTTTCTCCCATATGAGCATATGGGTAGCTAGGAGGCAAGTTTCTGAGAGGCGTTCGAGTTCAGTTAGATGTTTTGTCCATGCTTCCTTCCCTTCCCATCTTTTGTGAAAATGCAATCTTGAGGCTAGGAATGAAGAACTCTATAGGTAGAATTGCTTCAGTTCCATAGGTCAACCTAAAAGGTGTCTGGCCTACAGCTGTTTTGTAGGCTGTGCAGTAAGCCCATAAGGCTGCCAATCAGCTTGTTATCCCAATCACTGCGTGAAGCAGAGACTACCTTGGTCAGGACGTTTACTAGAATTTTATTGGTGGATTCCGCTTGGCCGTTTGCTTGAGAGTAGTATGGCGAGGATTTTCGATGGATAATTAGAAAGGTGGATAGAAGATGTGCGATCACTTCATTAATGAAGTGTGTGCCTTGGTCGCTAACTAGTTCGATGGGCAGTCGAATCGTGAGATTACCTGCTCCCATAGGAACTTGGCAGTTGTTCTTACTTCATTATTTCTCATAGCCTATACTTTTGCCCATTTCATTAGATAGTCAGTGGCTACAATGATATACTTGGCTTGAGAGTATTGTGCCACAGGACTAACAGGTCATATGAAGTAAATTCCCCACTTCTTGAAGGGTTGTCATGCAATTACGGGGTTAGCTCCATTTGATCCTTGCGAATCGGGACCTTTGTCTGTTGACACTTGTCACAGTGCTTAACGAACCGTGGCGCATCGGGAAAAAGCGGGGCCACCACAGTTGAGACTGCAACACCTTGTGGGCTGTTGTTTCTCTGCTAAAGTGTCCTCCAGCGATTCCATTGTGTGCTTTTGAGAGCATTTCGTGCATCTCATAGTCGGATACGCATTTGCGTAACAATCCGTCTTGCCCTAGCCTATACAAGTGACCTGCTATCAACTGATAGGGTTGGATCTTGAGGATGAGCCATCTAAGTCGGGCTTTCTCTATTGGTCGTTCAGGTAGTCCATGTTCAAAAAACTTAGACTATGTCGTCTGCCCAATATGGTGTCAAGTCAGCTCGAAATAGTTCTCTCTTGCTAGACAGGCTAAACAAATGCGCGTCTGGCAAATCATCTACTATGCCTTGTCTAGCGGCCTCTCCCGTGGGGATGCATGACATGTGGTCGGCCATGTAGTGCTATTTTCCTTTTCCTACAACCATGGAGAAGTTGAATTCTAAAAGCAGAAGGAGCAACCGAGCTATGCGGCATGTACCACAAGGTTTGTTTACTAAATATAGGAAGTCTTGATGATCCACAAGGAAGGTGAAAGGAGTGGCTAACAAATAATGCCAAAATTTCTTCACGGCAAATACCATGGCCAGACCTTCTCTTTCTGTTGTCGAGTAGTTCATCTCAGTCTTAGTGAGTTGTCTGCTAGCAAAGCTCATTGGATAGTCGAGATCATATTCGCTAGGTTGGCACAACACTGCTCCCACAATGAATTTCGAAGCATCAATATGCACGTGGAAGGTAATGGTCCAATCTGGGGCTCATAGAATCGGTGATGTGGTCAGAGCTTTTTTTAGTTCCTCATATTCGTGTTGGCACTCTTCATTCCATTCGAATATAATCAATAGCTTGTACAAAGGTCTAGCAATCAATGCATAATTCAGCACAAACCGCCAATAATACCCTGTATGGCCTAAGAAGCATTGCACTCTCTTATAGTTGGTCGGGGGTGGAAGATCAACAATGACCCTGACTTTCGAAAAGTCCGTGGCAATGCCATTTTTTGACACCATGTGCCCTAGGATACATTTGTGCTTTACCCATAACTGGCACTTTAAGGGTTTTAGAGAGAGGTGATATAGGCGACACCATTCAAAGACCACTCGAAGTCTGTCTAAATGTTCTCTCTAGGTCGAGTGAACACACAAGTCGTCCTCCAACTCTTTCCTGAGCATGTCTTTAAATATAGTGCACATAAGGCATTGAAAGGTGGCTGGAGCGTTCGTCAACCCAAAGGGCATGACTGTGTAGGCAAAGACACCCCACTCAGTAGCGAATGTAGTCTTATGCCTATCGTCAGGATGCACCTGCACCTAATTGTATCCAGAGAAGCCGTCCAAAAAATTGTAGGCCTCTTTGCCCGCCATTCTCTTGAGCGTGTGCTTGGTGTATAGCAATGGGTAGTTGTCCCTCTTATTTGCAACATTCACCTTCTTGTAATTGATACACACCCTAAACTTACCGTTCTTCTTCATTACAATGACAATGGGTGATACCTAGTATGTGTGCTCAATTTCATAGATGAATCCTGCTCTCATCAGCTTGTCAATCTCTTTCTTGACCGCATGAGCGTGTTTTGGATTCATGGGGTACGGTCACTGCTTGGCCGCATTGCATCTGGCATCATTGGTATGTTATGAGCCACTACACTTGGGTTTACCCCCTTGAATTATTCTAAGGACTAGTCAAATACGTCTATATATTCTCGTAAGAGGACAACGAGACGTGTCTCCTCCTCCTCCTCCATCAGGTCATCGACAATAAAGATAGGTTGGGGTGTCTTCCCTTCTTGGGCTAGGTTCACCTCCTTGACCTTGGCGGGTCCCTCAATGGGTTCACTTGTTTGCCCTTTGACGTTTGGCACCCAACAAGATCACTACCCTATCGCCCTTTTTGAACTTCGTAAATCTCTTGGGGAGGTAATGTGGTTTTCGTTGTTCATCCACTCTTGCGTCCTTAGATTGTTATGCCCTTTCTTCTTTTAAGCATTTGCACCTCGGGTGGACAGGCATGTCCCCCTTGGTATGTTTAGTCTTGGAACCCCAAGTTTCTGAGCTCACTTCTGACTTGGAATTGAACTCCCTGTTGTCGCTAGTTGAGGTAGTCTCCCCGGTGGTTGCAGCTCTCGGAGGGCGACTCTATTCTAAGAACTGGTGTGTTACCCAATTGGGTTAGGCCTGGTTGTCCCAGATCTATGGCTCTTACACGTTCCAACCAAGTGCGGTCACAATCCACATGCATGATCCCTTGCTCTATCCTGAAGGTGTTCTTTCTCTTCAGCCTGGAGTCTGCCCATATATGTTCTATCACTCGTCCTTTGGTGTTGTATTCTATGGTATCTATCTCATCCTCACTCTTGTCACTAAAGTAGTGGCGGTCCTTGTATTCATCATTGGAAGCATCTTCGTCTAACCGCTCATCGTCTCCTAGGTCTTGGTATGTCTTGTGTGTTTTCAGGAACCAGGGCCCAATTATACCAGAGGTTTAGGTCATGCACCCTGGCCCATTGCCACCTCATTTTATTTAAGAGATCTTCGAGTGCCTTGAAGTTTGCTGGTGGATTGCTTGCTAGCTTGCCGACACCTTGAGATCAAGCTATGGGTGGAGGAGAAGAGTTGTATATACCTGGAATAGCAAATCAACTCCAAATGTAAATCAAAAAACGAATCAAACCCTCATGTCCTGTAATGATAGCAGAAACCCTATTACTTATTTTCCTTTGTTTTTGTGTATTTTCCCCTACCCTAATGCATCCAAATCACAAAAAAATTACCTACACTACTGCAACATGCTTTTCCAAATCCAAAAAACCAAAAATCTACTTGCTAAGGAGATAGAATACCTCTTCAAACTCCCTCGCTTCCTACCTATCTATCTCAAGCACCGGTTTGAGAAAAACCCTACTTCAATGCTCGATTCGAAGCATGCAAGCTCTCAAGGATTGAATTCGTTGGTCCCGGAAATGGAACAAAAATGTAGAGGCAATCAACCGCTGAGACCCACAGACTACTTATTGTTTCAAGCGTTCCAAGCTGAGCACTAATGGCTACCTCTCACATAGTCGATGCGCTATCCATCTCTATAGGTATAGTGAGATTACCTCCATGCCCAATTGAGTTAACTCCTGTCCTGAGCACTCTGGTAGCTCCATGATCCAAGTGCGAGCTTCAAGCAAGCTCCATCCTCAAGCTCCACACTCTAAGCTCCATTTCCGCGAGCAAGAGAAGAGAAGAGAAGAGAAGAGAAGAGAAGAGAAGAGAAGAGAAGAGAAGAGAAGAGAAGAGAAGAGAAGAGAAGAGGAGAGGAGAAGAAGGAGAGCTTCTCCACCCCGATCCCTCACCCTCACACACTCACTCCCTCACACTCTTACACTCCCTCTCTCAAGCACAAGCTCAAGCAAGAAAGAAGAAGAAGAAGAAGAAGAAGAGAGCTACTTTTGGCCACACACAAGAATGAGCTTCTCATTCACTTTTCAACTTTATATACAAAACCATGAATCCCTTTTGGGTGGCCATCCCCTTATCCCCTTTTTTACATGACTAGCCATGGCCTAATAGGCCCTTTTTCCCATTGCCCTCCTATCTTCCTTCCTTCCTTCCTTCCTACCGCCCATCTACCTTTACAATTTGTGTGGGTGAGAGCCCGACGCTCTTACAATAAATCATGGTGTGCCTTGCGCTCTTTTACAAAAGTATCGACTTGAACTTTTTCTTGTGTGCCTTTCTCCTTGATTTATGACTTTTCTACAGTTTTGTGTTTCCATATTTTTCTTAGCGCGCCTTCATCTCCCGTTTCACTTTTGCCTTGGCATTATCTTCTGCTTTAGCTTTTCCCGATTTTCCATATTGTTAATTTACAGGTTAACAACTAAGTTTAGTAGGTAGTACTGCACCCATGCCACCATGTTGCTTTGGTCCACTCCCCCTGGAATCCTGGGTGCTGGTTGGCATGGCAATTAGGGCCGGTGGTGGTGGGTTCATGGGGGCCTTTCCCTTGCCTGGCACAATGGGCCCTTGAGCTCTTTCTTATGTTGTAGCGCTAGAGCCTGGGGTTCATCACATGGGCTTCTCCTTATGAGCTCTTTGGGGTGACAGGCTTGCTCTACTGACAACCATAGGGCTAGGGCCATTCGCTCACTTCTTCTCTCTTCAGTCTTTCCTCATTTTCTACTTCCTTCTTTGTTCCTCTTCTGCCCTTCTTGACTCCTCTTCCACCTTTCTTAATTGCTCCTCTTCCTCTTCTTGCTTCTTTCTCCATTCATATTCTAATTCTCTCTATTCCTTATATGCAGCTTCTACTTCCTTGTTTCCTTTTGCCATGGTTTTCTTTTTCTTCCCTGGGATGTTCAACTTGTTTTTTCTTTTCTCGCCTTGGCTCGATGGGGTTGGCCCCTCCTTCCTTTCCCCACTGATGGTTCTCTCACTCGAAGCCTCTTGATTTGTTGCTGGACTTGGGGTGGAGCTTCCCTCTTTTTGGGTGACTGCACAGGCGATTTGTGGGGTAGTGAGTGCTTAGAGGTTTCTTCTATTACTTCATGTCTTTCCAAGTTCCCAATGGTCTCTTGGAAGATGGTAGTAAGCACATCTCCAAAAGCTATGTTGGAGGCCTTAAATACTAGTTTTTTCCTTGTTGTCTTATACATGTAGTTGTTCCAATTGATCTCATCTAGAGACTTGGTTGCAAGGATCTCAAGTAGTGGCACTCCAATCCTACTCATCAAGGCATTGTACCTTTGATTGGAGAATAGATAGAGCGTGGGCTGTCTTTGCTTGCAGCTTGTTGATATCGGGGTCGGGGATGTTTGCTAGGGCAACTCCATCATTCATGTACACTTGGGCCTTGTCCATCCCTAGCATATTGTAAACATCTCTTTTGGGCCGCCTCTTGGGCTTATTGACCAATCCTAGAGCTCTTTCCACTATTTCGAGGCTCAAGTCCACTTCTACTCTGCAAGTCTCTCCTCCTTGTCTCAGTGTCACCATGGTGCCATGGTTCCTGTTTGCATCAAAAGTTTGTAGGGATTCCGCGCACTTGCTATAGTCAATGGCTTGGCCAACCTTCTCCATATATTTGCTAAGATTACCCTAGTTGACAATTTGTTTTACCACTTACTCTTTCATTGCCACACTTTCTAAGTTCTAGATGCTTTTGAAATTAAGCTGATTAAAGGCCCTTGTTTCTATTGTTAGGCTATATTTGGCCTTCTTTTCTTTTGTGAATGGGAGCGTGTTTCCTTTTCATGCATGGCCATCTCAGGTTCTTGTCATGATGCAACAACTCACTTATTAGTTTACTGGAAACGACTTTTTGCAAAAAAGTGAGGGGGTTATGAATACATGCTATGGAAAGATGAAGTGCTCAAGTATAGAATGAAAATTTTTGCTTCAAGCAGTCCACATAGTTCAACCTAGAATTCCATGGAAATTTACCTTACGTATGAATTGACTTTTATCAGGAATTTTTTCTTTTCTTCTTTTCCACCTTACCCCTGCCCCCTAGGAGTGAGGAAAATCCTTCCTAGGATTGGAGAATGAAGGGTTAAGGGCATGAAGCAAATGTGTGATGTGCTTTACTTTGTCACGAGCTACTCGTAGAAGTTTGAGTTATACTCCAAGTGGGTATAATGGTCCATGCCATGAGGTCTAATGCCTACATGTGTAATGTAGGTCAGGACATCGGTGAGGAAGTCACCAGAGTTCATCTTGCTAGTGATATGTAGTTCTTCCTCAATCAGGAATCGATCAAAATGTGGGTGGGCCATGACGTGGTCCTCTAATGGTTGATTGTGAGACTGATGGCCATTACTCTGAATGAGGTAGGAGCCAGATAGTTTGGGTCGTACTCGGAGGTTTTGATTGCTGGCCTCTACTTGGCATGCATTGGTCATAATTTGGCAGTCATCTTGTTCCCATTGGACACTATTACTGAGATAGAGGACGAGGATAAGGAAGCGTTAGAACCTGCCTACCTATGCATATCAGTGATGACTACCCATAAGACACACGTCTTTGATGCACTTATTGAGATGAGGGAGTTGAATTTAATATTCTTATACACGATCATTGGATCCTCATTGTTCAGCCCCAACTGTAGCCTATTAATGCTAAACTCAACCCATTTGGAGGATAGTCCTACTCACTACTAGGAAAGTGCAAAATAGAGGTTTTTATCAAAACTGAAAGCCTACGTATGATCTTCTATGTGATGCCTAACACCAAGGTTGCTGGTAAGGAATTGCTGCTAGGACATGCATTCAAAAAGCAAGTACACTACCATGTTGACTATGACTCGTAGTGCATTCACCTTGCCATTGGCAATGCTTAGATAGTGATGGATTTTAGCAAGGGCAACATGACTCCATCGTAGCCTACAGTGCCACCGATAGAGGAACCAAGTGCAAGGTCTAAGGAGGGGAGTCGTGATTTGTTGTCCCACCCTACCAAAGCAATCTAGCCGCAACCCAAAGGAGCCACACCCAAGACGACTGAGCCATAGCTCAAATGGGTGCCCAAACGCCAACTGCAACCCCCTACACGCCAAATCACATGAACTCGCAACCACAAAACATCACGTCCTAAGCCTAGGAGACAAAGCTAGTGCTATAGAAGTAGATGAATGGTCAAGCTGCGATGGGTGTCCAAGGATGTGTTGCACACCCAAGGCTACTACGAAGGCAATGATTGGATTTGGTTGCCCAAGACTACGAGCGACCCGTGTGTCCCTCCATCCAGGCCCTCCAGCCCATGTCCACAAAAAGGTAAGCCAGTGAGGACTGAGAAACCAATTGATTCAAAAAGCACCAAATCCATAGAATCTTAATGAGTCTATTGACCAAAACCGCAACTAGCTGCCCCTAGACCAACTCACCCTGATGCTCCTCTCATGTCCCAATAGCTCCACAAGTAGAAAGTAGTGCATCACTTGAGCCCAAAAGCCAATCCATCACACAAGTGGTCACTAAACACCCCACTCTGACCAATCCACAAAGTTGGCATCCGTTCCTAAGTTAGCCAGTCCAACCAAACCCTAACCTCCTGCTACTATTGCAAGCCTTAGACCCTCCTAGGAGCACATATCTATCCTTACATTGGCCTCACACCTAGCCACTAATATGGGGGATGACTTAGTCACCTGCATTAGACGATTGGATGCTATCTTCACCATGCTAGCCAAGAGCTATGAATGGACTTAGGGCTCCTAAATGAGTTGTCAGGAGCATTAGATGTATGCTCCTTGCCATGCACCTAGGAAGAATTCAAATTCATATTTTTCATGATTCCCATGCTAGAAGCCAAGGAATTGATCAGCATCGAAATATCTCAAGAGCAATCTTGCAAACAATGACTGATCACATCCTACAGCAGGAGCAAAGTCTCTGCAACAAACCATGAGCTAAAAGAGCTAAAAATGCTATGCCCACTCCTTCTAGGGTCTTGAGCTCTACGTTGCTAGTTTGACTAATGTTTTGGACCTTGAAAGGCCCCAATCCTCTAAACTTCATCTTCTACTTATGGCCCTTTATAAAGTACAGTAGCACTAGGTCACCTTGCTCAAAGTCACATTGTTTGATATGTTTGTCAAACTAGCTCTTGCATCTTGCCTTTTCGTAGATTAGTGCATGGGTAGCTAGGAGTCGGGTCTCAGAAAGGTATTCTAGCCATACAAAGTGTTTTTTCCATGCCTCCTTCCCATCCCATCTCTCTTGTATTGCCACTCTCATGCATGGAACAAAAAACTCCACTGGCAGGATCACTTCAGTCCCATAAGTGAGCTTGAATGATGTTTTCCCTACGGCTATCTTATAGGTTGTTTTGTAGGCCCATAGTGCTACCATGAGTTTATTGCCCCAGTCATTGCGTGAGGCAGAGACTACCTTAGTCAATATGTTCATCAGGTTTTTTTTCGTGGATTCTACCTGATCGTTAGCTTGAGGGTAGTATGGTGATGATTTTCTATGGATAATCAAGAATGTAGACACTAAATGGGTGATCACTTCATTAATGAAGTGTGTACCTTGATCACTAACTAGCTCGATTGGCTAGCCAAATTGCAAGATCACCTACTCCTCCTAAAGAAACTTAGCCATGGTCCTAGAGTCATTCTTCTTGAGCTTTGGCCCATTTTGTGAGATAATCCATCACTACAATGATATAATTTGCTTGTGAGTACTATGATGTAGGGTTGATTGGCCCAATAAAGTCGATTCCCCACTTTTCAAAGGATTGTTGTGCTATTATCGAGGTCAACTCCATCATGTCCTTATGAATGGGTACTTTGGTCGCAACTCTCTTTTTCCTTCCTCTACAACTTTTCTTTCCTATTGAAGCTATGTCAAGGTTGCTAGGTCCTAGCAATGAAATACCGACCTGCTTTGCATGTGCTCGGGTCATAACATTTAGCGGAATTGATGTGGTTTTTTCATCAAGTGTTTCAAATCCGAATAGTCCCAATGGTACGGATGGCACAATAGTCAAACCAGTGAAGGTTTTTGCCTAGGGCACTTGATGTACAAGTGTGTGACCACACACTCAAGGCATCTCAAGTAAGACTTGTCTCTTGATTGTGACTTGTTCCCTTTTGAGGCATCGAGATGAGATGTGTCTTGGGTGATAGCAAGTCCAACATGTGAAAGGTTCTTGATTCTTGTCAAGATTGTGGGAGAGAAGGAAGGAGTCTCACTTGTAGCTTTCTTGCTTGCACAATGGGGGAATACACACAAAGGTGGAGGTTGAAAACAGTTTTTCTCTTCTTAGTTGTGTAAGCCAAAAAGAACTCGCATACAAAGAAATAGAAGAACCCTATATATGGGTCTCAAACCAAACTCAAATAACTAAGGTGGCATACTAACTAAGCCACCAACTAGAGTAGATAAGGATAGCTGTCATCTAGCTATTATTCATGGGCGGTGTACCAACCGCATCTGCAAAACTGACAAGTCGGTGACATAAATGCACAACGGTCACCCTGGTATATCACGAGTGGAGCTCGATCTCTCAACACTCCCCCTCGAGCTCAATCCCAATTCCTGCACACCAAGCAGGTCTCTGAACTTGCGCAGCTTCTCTGCGCCCAATGCCTTCGTGGATATGTCAGCTACCTGATCCTCTGTGCTGACATAAACTAGATCAATAAGACCTAGTAAAACCCTCTCCCACACATAGTGATAATGCACCTCAATGTGCTTTGTTCTAGCATGATAGACTGGGTTATTTGCCAAGTGTATACTACTCATGTTGTCACAATAAATGACAACTGGCACATCTGTAGACTGATGCATATCATAAAGTAGCTTGTGCAACCAAGCTACCTCACATGCAGCCATTGCTGCGCCCTTGTACTCAGCCTCTGTGCTCGATAAGGCAACTGTAGGCTGTTTCTTGCTGCTCCAAGTGACTGCAACACTCCCAAAAGAGAACACATATCCACTGGTAGATCGTCTATCAGAAATACTACCAGCCCAATCAGCATCAATGTATCCATGCAACTCTATTTGAACCCCAGTCTCATAAAATAGTCCATACTGCAATGTGGACTTCACATACCTGAGTATGCGTCTAGCCGCATCCAAATGCGGTTTCCTTGGAGCCTGCATAAACTGACTTACCAATCCAACAGCATAGCTCAAATCTGGCCTGGTAATAGTCATATAAATTAAACTTCCTACTATGTGTCTGTACATAGTAGGGTCTTCCAGAAGCTCACCTGCATCTGCGCTCAGCTTCACATTCTGCTCCAAAGGAACTGAAATAGGCTTACAGCCTGTCATCCCATATTTGGACAGCATGTCCAATCCATACTGCCTCTGCAAGAGCTGTATCCCACTTGGTGATCTAATCACCTCAATGCCCAAGAAATAACGCAGCTCTCCCAAATCCTTCATCTCAAACTTTTGCTTCAATAGCATTTTCACATGAAGGATATCTTCATCACTGTCACCAGTCATAATCAAATCATCAACATAAATGACAAGCAACATAATACCTTTCTCTGTTTTTCTCACATAAAGTGAGAAATCTGCCTTGGAAATCTGAAAGCCAATAGTGACAAGATACTATCCTATCTTGTCAGACCATGCTCTAGGTGCTTGCTTCAAGCCATACAAGGCTTTCTTCAACCTGCAAACAAACTCAGGATGAACAACATGCACATAACTTGGTGGCTGCTCCATATAGACCTCTTCTTGCAAATCACCATGCAAGAAGGCATTCTTTACATCCATCTGATGTAAAGACCATTCCTTTGATGCAGCCATAGCAATGACTGCTCTTACGGTTGCCATCCTTGCAACCGGACTGAATGTTTCTTCATAGTCAATGCCATATGTTTGTGCATACCCCTTGACTACTAATCTTGCCTTGTATCTGTTCACAGAACCATCTGCATTGTGCTTCACCTTATAAACCCACTTACAGCCAATTGCATTCTTACCTTTAGGCAAAGGTACCAATTCCCATGTAGCATTTGCTTCCAAGGCATCCATTTCTTCATCCATGGCTTTCTCCCATTTTTCTTTTCCCATGGCTTGCTCAAAAGAAGTGGGTTCTGGTTCCTGTATCACTTTGACCATATATGCATAGTGAATGGCTGTAAATCCATCATATTTCAGCCTATCCATAGGATACCTAACTCTGGTTGACCTGCGCAAAGTAGGTTCACTCCCAGGTGCTCTCAAAACATCCCTAGTCTTCCTTACTCCAGGTGTAACAATAGAAGGAATACCCAACTCATCATCAATGCTCTGTTCTGAGCCACTGGATTCACCATCCACATAAGAGTGACCTGCATTCACATCAAATATGGGCTGATCAACCTTCTCTTTTCCTTTTCGTGATACCTGCATATCACTATCTGCATTGCTTTGAGAAGATTCTCCTGATCTCAATCTGCCTGTCCATGGCGAAGAATATGAACCACTGCTAGAGGACGCTCCAGGTCCACTAATATTTTGTGACTACTGCTGTGAATTCTGTGCAACATTACCATTTTGTGCATCTACATCATCAATCACATTTACTGGTTTATACCAGCTACTCATCTCATCAAAAACAACATCTCTGCTTACTGTAAACTTACGAGTAGAAGGGTTATAGCATCTATACCCTTTTTGCTGCAGAGAGTAACCAATAAAGATGCACTTCTCAGCTTTTGGATCCAACTTGGATCTCAACTCATCTGGCACATGTACATAGGTAATGCAACAAAAAATTTTCAAATGAGAAATATCTGGTTTCCTACCAGTATACCTCTCCTCTGGAGTCATGCCATGTATTGCTGCAGTGGGAGTCCTGTTCATTATGTAGACTGTTATAGCAATTTCCTCAGCCCAATAAAAATCTGGCAAGTCTTTTTCATTGAGCATGGCACGAGATACCTCTCCAATATGCCTGTTTTTCCTTTCTGCAATTCCATTTTGTTGTGGGGTATGACTACATGAATATTGCTGCTTTATGCCATGCTCCTGCAGGAACCTTGCAAACTCATTTGAGAGGTACTCTCCCCCTCCATCTGACCTTAGGCATTTTATTTGCAGGCCTGTTTCTTTTTCAACCATAGCTTTAAGAGTTTTGAAATGCCCAAAAACTTCACTTTTCTTTTTCATAAAATACACCCAAACTTTTCTGCTATAGTCATCAATAAAAGTGACAAAATAATGACAGCCTCCAAGAGTATGCAGCTTTAGTAGTCCACACATCAGAGTGGATTAATTCCAATGGCTTTTTACTTTCTTGAACATGTCTAGGAAATGGTTTCCTTGCCTGTTTTCCAAACTGACAGGCTTCACATACCTTATGCATTTCTGCAACCTTGAATTTTGGTAATCCTGCAACAATATTTTGGGCCTGCATTGATTTAAGTCGCTGTACATTAACATGACCAATGCGTTTATGCCAGATATCAATATCTGCAACTACACCGGTCCCATGTGCAAACATTGCTGCACTCAATTCAGACATGTCTGCATCCAACATAAACATTCTGTCCTTCTTCTTTCCTTTTGCTATCAAGCGACCTTTATTTTTCATATCCTCAACAAAGCATCCATGAGGATTAAATCTGACCTGCAAGCCCTGCTCAACCATTTGACCAATAGAAACCAGATTCTTGGTGATATTTGGGACATGAAATACATCGGATAGGTATTTCTTTTTCCCATTCTGCATAGACAAAGTAATTTTTCCAATCTGCACAATAGGATGTGCAGTATCATCACCAGTCTCCACAAATCCTGGTTTTTCCATTTTCCTTGCATCTTCCATCCATTCTGCATGACCTGTCATGTGGTTTGATGCACCTGAGTCAACATACCATACATCATTGCTTTCTTCTGCACTTGTGACGGAATTGTTCATGTGCTGCACCATAAACAAATGCTCATTTCTGTCATCACCCTGTCTACTTGAAGATGCATAATTTCCTTGTTGCAGTTTTCCATTCATGATGTCATTCTACTTTTTATAGCAGTCTTTAGCCATATGACCCATTTTACCACAGTAGTAGCATTCAACATTACTGTTTGCATTTTGGCCTCTTTGCCATCCACCACGACCTCTTTGGCTCCCCCTGCCTCTAGAGTTATCACGTCCTCCTCCATAGGACTGGTTTTCTTGAGTTTGCTGCATATTCTGATTTCTACCATGGCCTCCAAATCGGCCTCCTCTACCTCTGCCTCTACCTCTTCCAGGATTTGAGTAGAAGACAGTTTCTTTTTAAGTTCCTCCTGAAGAAGATACACTACCATTTCTCTGCTCCTCAGAAATTAGAAGAGCAATCAACTCCTCAAAATCAGAAAATCTTTCACGGACGGAAATGGATGTTTGAAACTGTGCATAATCCTTTCCTAGACCATTCAAGGTCACAGAAACTAAATCATCATCTTCCACTGGCGACCCAATGGAAGCAAGTGCATCTGCAATCTTCTTCACCTTCATGTGGTAGTCATTGATGCTCATACTTTCTCTTTGCACATTATGCAACTCTTGCTTGAGCTGCATTTTCCTGGCTTGCGTATTTGTGCTATACATTTTTGACAAAGTATCCCATGCCTCCTTTGGCGTACTTGCATCCTGAATATGCACAATCATAGAGTCTGAAATACTGATAGACAGCGAGTACATAACTTTCCTGGCTCTCTCATGCCATGCTTTGAATGCCTGCATTTGCTGTTGATTGGGAACATCAGGAAGAACTGGTTCTTCTTCATTTCCTGCAACAAATTCCCAATATCCTTTTCCCATAAGGAAATTCGTCATTCTAAACTTCCATGCTTGGAAGTTGTTCTTGTCAAGCTTTTCAGTGACAATCTGTGAGAGAGAATCAGACGCCATTACAAAACACTGCAAAAAGTTCTGTCACTGCAAAGAACACAGCTTTAGCCTCACAAGGGCTAATCTGCAAAACTGACGAAAGTGGTATTTGACCACACAGTCACTTCCTAGTGACGATTTTGCATCAACAGGCAACAAGGACGATTCTATAACTCCCAATGTCTCTACACACAAGCATACGATGCAATTTCTACAGTAACTTTTCACCGACCTGTAGAACAGTGGTCGCACAGCATAAAACTGGGCCTTTTCCTGAGTGCATGCAAAAAACTTCCGTCTCCAAAACAGGCCCCGAAATGGCCTCAAATCAAAAAAACAGGGTCGCCATGGGCTAAAGCCCTCTCCCGTAGCATATACTGCCCTCTTGCTTCACGGCGAAGGGCGTCTCAACCTGAGACAATGCACTCTTGCAATTTCCGGTTGTGCTACCAGTAGAGATCTGCTCCCAAAACAAAAAATGAAAGCAACACTGCTCCTCTTACCAGAACACCGCGAGCTTGGCTTGCTTTCTTGAGCTCCTTACCACGAACAAGGCTCTGATACCATGTCAAGATTGTGGGAGAGAAGGAAGGAGTCTCACTTGTAGCTTTCTTGCTTGCACAATGGGGGAATACACACAGAGGTGGAGGCTGAAAACAATTTTTCTCTTCTTAGTTGTGTAAGCCAAAAAGAACTCGCATACAAAGAAATAGAAGATCCCTATATATGGGTCTCAAATCAAACTCAAATAACTAAGGTGGCATACTAACTGAGCCATGAACTAGAGTAGATAAGGATAGCTATCATCTACCTATTATTCATGGGCGGTGTACCAACCGTATCTGCAACTGACAAGTCGGTGACATAAATGCACAACGGTCACCCTGGCATATCACGAGTGGAGCTCGATCTCTCAACAATTCTGTCCTCCTAGACCTCTACCACGTCCCCTATCCAATGCCATCACTAGTACTGGTCTAAAATCCACAAAGTTGGGATTACCCTCTTCGTCATACGAGACATAAGGGTTCATGTAGGCTTCGTCCTTGTTCAGCTCCTCTATGTAATGTATTAGAGCGTTGCTTAGTGGATGGGTCACAATTGGTCTATCCATGTGGAGTTGATGTCCATCCTAGGGACAAGTAGCTTTGAATCATTAGGTGCTGGGAGAGCTAGTTGAGCTCCCTATGGTGGTCTATTCCCTAGGTAGTAAGACTGCTTGTATATTTGTGAGTATGGCAATCGCCTCGGTAATCGACAATGCATTGCATCATGGCCAAACCTATCATAATTGGCACAAGGTTTGGATCTAGGATCCATGCACTCGGCCAAAAGGTGATTTCCTCCATAATGCATGCATTGCATGTGAGGTCATGCAGGCCTTCTCATCATCTCTTTAAGCCTAGCCAACTCTAGCATCACATTTTCCAATTCCTGGCCTTGGTCCACACTCTTTCCCTTGTCTTAGGTGCTCTAGCTAGATCTTTCACTAGTGGTCATAGCTCTCTTTGAGCTTCTAGAGATAGTGCTATCTTGGTTTGTGGGTCTTGAGCTCCTCTTCTTGAGTAGGTCATCCACTCGAATGGCTTCTTTGAAGATCCTAGCTAGCATGTCCCTTTTCGGGTTTGAGCTACTCACCAAAGCCTTGTAAAGCTCTTTACTTTGAATTTTGTTTACCGTTCATTCACTAGGTCACTCTGCTGGTTGGGATTTTCTTAAAGAGACTCCACAAATAGGTGACATAGTCTCAAATATCCTCCTTATCCTTTTGATTGATGTTCATTAACCTAATGGTGAGGTTGTTAGAGTATCTTGCCTCAGAGAATCTCTTGACGAAGAGACTCTTGAGGTTTTTGAAGTCATTGTATTCAGTATTGTCTAGACTAGTGTACCACATCTGTCCTTTGTCTCCTAGGCAAAGTTTGAAAGCTTGTGCGTGTTGAGCAAGGTTAGTGAGGCTATTCACCTCGCATACTTGCCCAAACTACTCCACAAAGCTATACGGGTCGTTATTGGGTTGATACTTGTCGAATTGCTTAGCAACTACACATGTATCTTGGTCTGGCTCTTAGAATTTTGGATGATTCCTAGTCTTGCTAGAAATGAAGTTGCTAGGCTACTCCTCTCTGTTATGTAGCTGTGTTGTCTAAGAGTTGCTTCATGAGAAGCTTGCTTAGCATAAGATCAGCTTCTAGTGCTCTCTCCCTCTTATTGTTTGGTCTTGACCTATTTCAGTTGGTGAGTGCTAAGATACATTGGACTTCGCCTATTTCTATATCTTGCCTTAGCTTTTGAGCTTGTTGCTCTTGGTTGTAGGAAGCTATATCTTGCAGTTCTTTCCTTGCTAACTTCCACTCTTCCTCAAGATTGGATATGATGTCTTTAGTTAGTCTACCATGATGCTCCATTTTAGTTTGCAGGTCTGGATTGGATGTCAACTAGGAATTCTCCCATGTCAAGCTCGTCATTTTTTGAGTTGGCACAAGCTCTTGATATATTTCTGACTTCTTAAGCAACTAGGGTGTTGATCAGATTAATCAAGTCAGGTAGGGTTGCATCCCTAATCACACATATTGTTGTTGCTCCATGAGTGGCTCGATGATTCAAGTCTCTCAGTACTTGGTGATTGGGGTCCTTGCCCATTGTTCAATGTCTGGGGTCTCCTCTTACTAGTAGGTTCATTCAGCTTATCTTATCATGTGCCAATTCCTTGTTATTTAAAACAATCCTAAACGTTATGAGCATCATATGCTAGTAGTATGCTCCTCAAAGTGCATTGTGTGAAATCAAGCTTTCATATTTTCTCGTGCATGTCAAATTTTTAATTGATGCAGTGTGTGAATTCAATGAAAACAGTACAGTGCAACATACACTTTCTTGATTCTTTCATGCGGGTGACAACCACTCTAGCTGGTTTGTTCTAGTCTCTATGGCATCCTAGATGTGCATTCTGAGGGGTATCAGGTTCAGTTAGTTAGTCTAGGTCTCCATCAGGATAAGCAACTACTACTGGTCAATGACTGCAGTTGTTCATGGACCGTCAGGTTGCAATTCGTGAGTCTAGTGACTCAATGAGCCGTTCTACATGTTTGGAGGCCTATGAGGGTGTCATCTAGCATGGGCTTACTCTTTGTCTACCCTGGGGTGGGTATAATTTGCCAAAATCTAGATTCGGTAAAGTTTGTTTGAGTAATGGTGTCAAGTGATAGTGTCCGAGTTCCTGACTCAGACTGTTTGAGTTCGAACAGTCCGAATGAATGGCTGTTCAAGGCCGAATATGCAAGCATCCGAGTGGAATATTTTTTGGAGTGTCCAAATTTGGCCATCCGAGGTCAAGGTCAACTGGTTGAGGTTGAGGGGCCGAATAATATTATTGCGTGAGATGGTAAGCGATTGGAAGCCCTCGATCTCAGTTTCGCTCTGATACCACTGGTGCACAGATCGGATTGATGCTGTATGCATACTGTATGCATACATAGCGAGCATCGGAAGGTCCCCAAGAACAAAAGAACTCTACTTTTGCATAAAAAATAAGAGAGAAGACTTGCACGACATGAAGCAAATGACTAATTGGGTACAATCTCCCCCCATGCCTTGTGTGAGCGCTCCACAAAGCATGTATTTTATATATTATTCATCTCCAAGCTCAAAAATAGCCCAAATTTACAATTAGCACGCTTTAGCTTTTTTGTTTGCTTTTGTCCAAATAAAGAATAAAGCAGTTGGGTGCCCAAAGAGTCGGGCTGTGCCCAAATACAATGTCTAATAACAAATATTTAAATCGTGCACCCATGTGCATACAAAATAATTAATATATGTCAAGCTCTTCAATAAATAAGCACGTCAAAATAAATAATGGTGCCACGCCTAAGATGCACGTCCATAAAAAATGATAATTTCTTCTAAATAACTTGAATACATGCTATCGCCCAGTGCTTCCCAACGCCACCACTGCCTGCTCTACACATCAACTGAAGCATTCACATTTGTTAGAAAATAATAAAATTAAATTGACAAAAGTGAATACCTAGCAGTCTTCAGCTACAAAATAAATAAATTGGCTAGAACTCAATCCTAACCTTAATTTATTACGAGTGTGCACTCTAAACTCATAAACATCCATTATTTTAAATATGTATTTTGCGGAATCACCAGCTATGGAATCACCCACTTGCACATTAAAAAAATAGGACGCTCAAAAAGGACATGCGTCCCCATCGACTTTTCGCACAAGGAATCCACCTTGTGTATGAGCCCCGGCAATAAATATAATTTTATGGAATCCACCGCAAAACCACATGGAATCCACTGTGGAATATGCCTCATGGCATCATCAACTCCCTTGTTTCCTACCTATCTCAAGCACTGGTTTGGGGTAAACCCTACTTCAATGCTCGATTTGAAGTGCACAAGCACTCAAAGCTTGAACCCATTATTCCAACAATGGAATCAAAATGTGGAAGCTACTCACTCAACTGCCAAGACCCATGGACCGCTTATTGCTTCAAGCGTTTCAAGCCAAGTGCAATGGCTATCTCTCACATAGCCATGTGTTCTTCCACACCTACGAATGTAGTGAGCTTACCTCCATGCTCGATTGAGTTGCTTCCTTTCTCAAAAACTCTGGTAACTCCACGATCCAAGGTGCAAGCTTAAGAAAGCTCAATCCTCAAGCTCCAAGCTCCCAGCTCCATGCTCCATTGCCATGCGCAAGACAAGAAAAGAGAAGAGAGGAGAAAAAGAAGAGAGGAGAAGATGAAGAGCTTCTCCACCATGGTCTCTCACCTTTACACTCACTCCCTCACTCCCTCACTCTCCCTCACTCAAGCATAAGCACAAGCAAGCAAGAACAACAAGAAGAAGAGAAGAGGAGAAGAGCTAGTTTTGGTCACACAAAAGAATGAGCTTGTTCATTCACTTTTAGCTTATACAAGCCCTAATCCCTTTTGGGAACCCATCCCTTTTTTTAAAAAACATGACCGGCCATTTTAGCCTACGTCCTCTTTTCCTGTTCCCTTCCTATTTACATTGTGCCTTCACCCATACCCATACATATAGTAACTTGCCCGAGGCGATTGGGGTTCCATTGCCTCCATATGTGAAACTCAATACAAAGGACAACCCTACATCTGATGATGAAAAGGCTAAAGTGACCAAGATTATGTATGCTTCAACTATTTGTAGCTTGATGTATACTATGGTTACTACACGTCATGGCATAGCATTTGTAGTGGGAGTGGTTAGCAAGTACATGGCACACCCTGGCAAGAAGCATTGGGAAGCAGTGAAGGGTATCATGCAATAACTAAAGGGTGCAAAGTATTTGTGCATCTACTTTGGAAAGCATAATGCATTTGACATTGGCTTCACGAATGCATACTATGTTCATCATTCAAATTGCAAAAATTCTACTTCAAGGTATGTACTCACCTTCACAAGAGGATCAATCTCTTGGATATCTAGGCTGCAGAAGTGTGTTGCATTGTCTACTATAGAGGCAGAGTATGTGGTTGCCACCATGAAGCATGCAAAGAGGCTTTATGGCTTTCATGTCTAGTTGGAGATCTTGGCATTATAGAGGTTTCTGTCCTCCATTGCGATAGTCAGAGTGCTATCATGTTAGCATAGAATCATGTCTTTCATGCAAAGACAAAGCATATATAGGTGAACTATCACTTTATCAAGGAAGTGCTTGATAGCAAGAGCATTGAGCTTGTCAAGGTACATATAAATGATAACCCTACAAATCTTTTCATGAAGGGTCTTCCAATAGAGGGGAGATGATGGGAGTTGGATAGGTGTAGGTTTTCATCTTTGTACATACTTAGACTTAGTTGATGCTTTCCTCTACCTTTAGGCAAGTTGCCTTTAGGGGGGAGGTTGTTGGGAATAAAGAGCCACCATGCCCACACCCACACTGTGTGTGAATGTATCCTTTCGGGTTGTACCATATTCTTCTATACCTATCTGAAAAAACCTAAGTGGTACACTAACATTGTACCCACATACTATGTCTACTTCTCTCTCACTCTACTTGCTTAAGGGGAGCTCAATCAAAGCTTTGAGACATGCCTTGATGAGCTAGAAAGTAAATGAGCAACAATACATACCGCTTCAAGTTGAGCTATGGTTGCCATTAAAACTATGAATTGGAGCTTTTCTCCACAAGCTAAAGCAATGTCAAGTTGAGCTCCTCAATGCCAGTGCAATGGCTATGATAGTAGTTAAATGGACTGATCCCTAAAGTGGAAACAGGGAGCGAAATCAAGGGCTATGGTTGAAGGAGGAAGAGCAAGAGAGAGAGACACACACAATGTGGGAACTCCAAACAGTCAAAATGTGTGATTGGCCTTCCCTTTATTCAAATGTCATTGAAAGAATAAATAATGAAATGACAATTGATGGGTGCCCACCACCTACAGTAGTGTACAGGTGTGTAGGTATATGGCTATTATTGGTGTAACTAATACACGGGTGGCTAGGGACATCGGGCACCTTTACCCCCAACAACCATGCTTTACTTTAGCAATCTCTCTTTCAAGAATACCTATTATGATAAGATCATCAACATAGATGACAACAACCGCTATTCCATCCTCTATGTGTCTAACATAGAGTGAATAATAAGCCATACTTTGTTGAAATCCCATGCTACATAAAAACCTACTAATCCTCTCACATCAAGCTCTAGATGCTTGCTTTAACCCACACTGTGCCTTCCTTAGCTTGCATACATAATGTGAATACTTAGGATGAACATATCCCTCTGGCCATTCCATGTACACTTTCTCTTCCAATGTATCATTCAAGAAAGCATTCTTGACATCCATTTGATATAAAGTCTGAAGTGCATAGATCCATGGAGCTTCAATGGAGTGTGAAAATACATGGATCTAGGACATGGCTATGGAGGTTAAAAGAGGAAGTGTGAGCTCATGAGGACATAGACATTGAGACTAACTATCACACAAGTGAATTAGATTCCAAGATTGAGACTTGGACTCATAAACACAATCTTGTGTGTTGACAATGACAATGACACTGACACTTTGCTAGAAGGACAAAAGTACTATGAAATTGCTTTAAAAACCATGCTCGCTAAGAATTGCTGCATTGGGAAAAGAGATCAAGTACAGTTCTTTATAGGGATAGACTGGGCTGCACTTTCTACCATTGTGCATATGGGATTCTATATCTTGAGCCCACATTGCTCCATACAAAGAGGCTAAGCTGGGTGTGATTGCCAATATCTCAACACCCCTCCTCATTCACAACCAAAAAATACAAAATGTGTAGAGGCTTTAGTGAGCAACCACCTCATTTACAAAGTTTATAGGAGGAAGCATGGTGCTCTCTTACAAAAATTAAAGGTGGGCCTTTGCATTTAAAACGTGCCTTTCCTCTTTTGCACTTGCCCTAAACTTTGAAGGTTGTCCTTGTGATTTGGTTTCTTTTTTCCTATTTCTTTAGTCGGGTCACCTTTCTTTTCTTGTCCTGTATCTTTTTACTTTTTCTTTTTGATTTCTGTGCACTGGGGTTAATAGTAGCCAAGGATTCCTAGCCCACCTTAGGCATAGGCAAAAAGGACTTGTTGCTCAAGTCTTTGGAAACCAAGTGAGGCATGGGAGATCTCCAAAGCTAAGGAAGGGAAATAATTTCACCTAGAAGAAGGATGCATTCATTAAGCTTAAGGAATATTGAAAGGATTGACTTTCCAAACAATCATTGGAAGTCATGGAGGAGTAGAGTTAGGAGGGTGTGGTAGGCGACACCTTCCAATAAGCTCAACACCCTATTGTGGAGTATCTGCACTAGTAAACTCCCCACTAAAGATAGGTTTCGGAAGTTCATGAAGGTTGCACCACTCTACATGATACATGTGAAGTCTAAGGAAATAATCTTGCACACATTTTAACACTGTGCAACAACCCAAGGTGTGTGGAAGAAGGTGGGTCCACAACACAAGCTTCAATGTAAAGGTGAAGATGAAGACAACCCTATTTGATGACAAAAGCAAGCTAGATGAGGAGATTCTAAAGGTCTAGAATATCATTAGAGCACTGGTACATTGAGAGCTCTTTGGGAAAATAGAAACTAGATGGTAGTTGCTAAGAAGGTTCAAAGATCCATATTGCATGTGTTTAGAGATGTGGCAGTAGGGAGACACTAGCCATTTTAGGTAAGTTGAAGAAAAAAGCTAATGTGTTCAAAGTTTACTCTAACTTAAGAAGGTCAATGCATAGTAAGTCATAGGGTGCATTACTCTTTTTGTGGCCACCCAAAAGCACCCAAGAGGTGCATATGTACATACCTCATGATACAAATATCAATATTTAATTTTCACATTTAAAAAAGTATGGCTAGGTTGTATCTACCAATATAAGAGGCTCCTCTGTTGAATTGTGAGACAATCCATGTCTGTTATATGTTCATGGGTTTTTCTCACGTGTGGTGTGGATGAGGACATGACATTAATCCAACAGTTCTTGATATCTTAAATTGAATTCAAAAAGAGTAGATTAGATCAAGTACAATTGATTCCTATACTAAATTATGTCTTTGTTATTCAAAAAGTATTATTTTTTATATCTAGTTGAGTGTCTATGCAAGTCTTTATAGCTTACAATAGTTGCACTTTATTAAAATGATTATTTCCTACTCTAAAATTCTACCAAGTTGCATATGTTACTTGTTTTAGCCTCTATCTTGATCTCAAAATTCTCCTCAAATAGATGATAGGTCTAAGTGGCTTTCTTCATTTTTTGAATGGGCTTTCTTTTGTGTTGTGAATTCATTTTTTGATGTTCGTAGTGTAATGTATGTATAGTTTACCATTCTACTTGCATGTTACATTGTAGATGGAGTGTTTGGTCATCTTGTTTTTCTACATTATTGGTTTTGAACTAGCTCAGGTATGTTTCTAAGACCTAGCATATGATATAGTTGTACTTAAGGTGGTGGAAGTGTTTGTAATGGTTGAGGTTGATATCGTGGTGTTGGTAGGAGGATAGTGTTCTCTATGCACTTCTACAAAGAGTATTGTTGTTGTTATAGGTATTGTTTATTTTTGCTAAATATACTACAGGTTAACAAAGAGGCATGCTTGATAACTTATATGTTCTATATGTAATATCCCTTGTGCCGCCCCATGCCTCTCCCATGAGAACCCCCCCCATCATCATCATCATCATCATCATCATCATCATCATCGAGAGGGAGAGGGAGAGGGAGAGGGAGAGAGAAGCTTCTGGAAGCTTCTTCTCCCCCTCCTTAAAGAGAGGTCACACACCCCTCTTGGTATTTCCAAAAATACGCCCCTCCTTCATTAACTTTTCTCCATTCAAGGAGAGGCGGCGAGAATTTCGCATAGGAGAGTGTGGGAATTCTATCTCTCATACACACGTCTTCGAGTATGGACCTGAAGCGTAGTTCCACAAGGATGGTTGGAAATCGTGCAAGTGTGGATGGAGGTTCGAAACAAGGTGGCACCACAACCGTGAACGGTTCATCATGCATCAATACCGCTGGAATCAAGGCATCACTCCAAACCCAGCTTGCTCTATTATTAAATCATAGGTTATAAATATCACGGTGAAAAATCATATTCACATGCATCACATTAATTGCGTGTTTGATAATTTACCAGGTATGAACTTAGTTGTGATGTATGTAACGAGCAAGATAATTCCCGTTGTAAGATGACATCATAATAGGTGAAATCAATTAGATAATTGCATCGTAAATTGCCAAAAATGTCTTGTAAGAATTCCTGCATAAAGTGCATTGCTCCTTGCACAAATTCTTACTTAAAATGCATTTCAGAGGACATTGAAAGAAATAAAAGTGCATCTCTGTATCGTAAGAAGGATTCTAAGGTACATGTAATAAGTTACAAAAAAGATTAAAGCACAGCTAGACTCATACAATAATTACATTAAGTTATAAAGATCAGATCATTCAAGAAGGTTATAGATCGTGTAAATAATTACATAGAGGATAATGTTAAGATTGCATGCATAGAAAGTACCTTTGCATGTGTGGCATAAAATATCATATGGATTATATCAAAATTGTAAGCATTGAAATGAAGGCATGGCATTACGTTGCGTGCATTAAAGTTGTTGGGAAAATTCAACGTTATTTGTAATTTACCAAATGGGACTGAGATCCATGAGTCCCATGTCAAAGTCCTTGGTGACTTCAAGATGGATAGGTAAAAGCTTAGTGCATGTGAGGCAAGACTTCCCACACCACAACAATAACCCCCTCGACAACAACTAGCCCTAATGGCTCCACCAAGTCCACCACCTCTTCAAGGATGCCAAATAAGACCTCTAATAACACAGGTGCCAGGGCAACGAAGGAGGAGGAGGAGGAGGAACTAAAACCTGAAGGCACTTAGAGAGATAATGAAATATTAGTAGAGCACACACATTCTAATACACAAAGCACCATTTGCCCAAATTGTAAAGGAAATTTTATGGAGCTATGATGCAAGGTATAGTGCTAGAGGTCCTATAAGAGGAAACAGAGGCTTACTTAGTAAGCTTGTTTGAGGATGAATACCTATGCGCGATCAGATGCTTATGTTTTAAGAATGCCTTTAGAAGCTCCAATTGCTGGCCCTTGTTGAATGCGGAAATGATATGTTTTTTGGGCTGATTTTTTGTTGTTTTTGTTACTGAATGGTTGTTTTTGGTGATGGATTGTTTGAGTTTGAAGATATTTTGAAGTGTTTGGAATGGTTTGAGTATGTTTGAAGGGTTTATGTTGGTTTTTGATGAGGATATGATTTTTTGAAGGGTTCAGTGATGCTCTCTGTTTGGTTCTGTAAGGTCTGATTTTCTTCTGTTTTGTTTCTATTTTGGTAGCTGAGATGGTTGAATGGATGTTTTGAGAGATACTTAAGGTTTTGTTAAAAATTTTATGAAATATTGAATTAGTTTTGGTTTGGTTTTTATGGTCTCTGTTGATCTTCTGTAAGGTTCTATGGCTTCTATAGTTTTGTTCTTCTGTTGTTCATGTTGTTATGTGGTTTGTTCTGTTTGTTTCTGTTGAGTGTTATGTTGGATATATGGATGTTTTGGAAAGTGGCTTTGTCTTAGGAAAATGATGAACAGAAGCTCTATTCAAGTTAATTGAAGTGAAGAAGTAGCTTATAAAGATTCACGGAAGGTTATAGAAGAACAGTGACAAAAGTCAGATCTCATAGGACACTATGATGTCTCTAGTGTCTCTTCGCATTAGACATACCTTAAATTGGGAGGTGTATCCACGACCAAGAAAGAAGAATTGAGTGCCATTATTGAGTATTGTAGTGAGGAGATGATGTACTATTGATAGAGAGAGGGAGAGAGAGTCAAAGATAGTCAATTCTATTAAAAACAATGTATTTGTCTATGAGAGATTGAGAGAGAAAACTATGAAGACATTGAAGATGAATACTATGTGATTTATTTCCATTAAAAAGTGGTGTATTCTGTTAAGTTCTTTGTTCTATTGATGGATTCTATGAAGATGTTGAAGATTATGGTTGATTCTATCAAATCCGTGGGAGATATCTATTATGATGTTGCGTGAAGATTTGTTGTTTTTCCTTGTTTTGGTCATCTAAAGAATGCAATAAAAGCTTGTTGATGTTACAAGATAGATTTTCTTGCAGTAGAATCCCCTTTTCCTTGGTGTCTCTCTTGGGGCTCCATGGTTTTTGGTGCACAATTGGAGAAACTTACCATCAACAAGCATCAAAAGAGACTGAAAATGAAGGAAATGGCATTACCAAGAAGAGGAGAATTCAATGGATGCTTGCAAAGTTCCTTCTTCCATTAAAGAGTTGGAGATTCTTATTGCCAAAGCCACTTTCTACAAGAAATTCATCCCACAATGGCGGAAACATATTACCATCATCATGCAAGCTCTATGTGGTGGACTATTTCCTCTTCTTATTGAGGCAGTAGAAACTTGCATCTTGGTGGCAAATTGTTTGGAAACAAATTGAAGAGTAGAAACAGAGAGAATGACCATCCATGGAAGATTTGGTATTCATAGAGAAGTTTCCAGACATTATTAAGTGGGAGATTGTGAAGACGCTTCAGGAGTCGTGGTCTGTGGAGGTTCACAAAAATAAGAAAGAAAAGAGTTGGAATTTGTCTGTGGATGCTCAACAGCAAGATATGTGGGATACTTGGTGCACTGACAATCTTCTGTTTGTCCAATTAGCAACCCACTGGAAGTTGGTAGACACAGTGTTTTTCACAACATACACTGTTGAATCCATCAAAATCTGGCATTATTATGATGATGGCATACAACGATCCTAAGAAGAATGAGTTTTGATACTTTCAGAAAAGAATATCTCCCCCTTCGTAGTGGTTTAAAAGCTGAATTCAGAGATGTTGAAAAGAAGGAAGTAGAGGAGATGTGGGCCAGAGAATCCTCCAAAGAGACTGAAGCCCCTCTCTGATTCTATTCTATTGAGTAGTGAACAACTGGTTGGAGCCAAGCCCCTGATGAATGATGCAATCAAGAGGCAAGCATTAGAATAAGTCCAGAGGTACGTGAGAAGAGAGAAGGCAAGATTCAAGGTTGAGAACGAGCTCATAGCAAAAGCCTCCTTTGACGCCTTAAAAGCACTCTTTACAGAAGTCCCCGCGGTGACTCAAGGTCTACTTCCTAGTCAGATTCGTCCTGAAAGTATTGATGATATGCCAGCAAATGTAGTCCCATTGCCAATTTTTAAGGGAGAGTATAATGAAGACCCTGATCTTCATGTAGCAAAATTTATGGTAGCAAGTGTGGCTAACAATGCTACAACCCTTGAGCATTGGTTAGCGATATTCCTTGCCACTTTCAAGGGCGTGGCATTTCAGTGGTATGAGAGACAAGCAGTAGGAGCTTTTGGCACATGGGATGGCTTGAAGTTAGCCTTCCTCACTAAATTCAGGCGTGAAGGTTTTGAATAGTAGATGTGAGAGGAGTTCATGAACCTAAGTCAGTCCTCTGGAGAAAGAGTAGAAGCTTATGTCTTGCGAATGGAATCCATCCTGAAGAGATGGACTAGCCATCATTTGGACGAAGGTATCTAGAAAGGATTGTTCCTTAGAGGCCTACAACCAAAAGTTTGCAAGTTCGTGGAATTCAGAAGGCTAGTCAATCTGCAAGCTATAGTGGAAGGTGCAAGATTGTATGATGAAGTTGAAGCAAGGCTGTCAATGACTCCAAGAAGAGGAGTCTTACCTCCTCCCATGCCACGAATGGTATACCCACCAAATGCAGACCCAGGGACAGTTCCCTATCCCTATCCCTAGGTGCAAACAATGCCACAATATAGTGTACCTAATCCACTGTGGTCACCACAGACGATAGTGCCTCAAATGATGGTTCAACCACAACAACAATGGCCTCAAATAGTTCCTCCCAATGGCAACTCAACAATAGTGGAACCCTACCAACTAGAACCAACAACCTCAAGTCTCAATAGAAGCTCTGAATCAGAACCAGAATAGAGGACCCTTTGGATCAACCCAACCAATGTATGCAGTAATTACAGAAGCTTCCCAAAATTGTACTACAAGTACTTTAGGAGGTGAAAATCTAAAGGACTACTTATTCAACTCAGTTGCAAGTATCAAGAAAGAGCTTATGGATGTGATTACAGAGCAGCTACAAACATTGAAGGTGAATACCGCCAATATATCCACTCCTACAGCGGGAGGTGAAAGAGAAGTGATGTATTCTAATACATGGTGCGGGAAATGCCATCAAGCGGGACATTTAGCCACTGAGTGTATCCAAAAACCAACTATTCTTGGAGCCTTCTGTTCCTACTGTTTGCAGAAGAACCATGCAAAGGATATTTGCTCTCTGATAGAGATGCATGAACGAAGAAAAAAAGATGAAAATGCAAGATTCAACTTGCTAGAATCCAAAATGAAACGCAGGACATTGGACCAAAGCCTAGGGATTTTGGTCCTAATTTCGGTCCAAGGAGGTTTCCCTCTCAAAGTTACAGAGGCCTGCAGTCTGGCGGTGGTCAGAGATCAAAGGTGGAATGTTACAAATGTGGAGAAAAGGGTCACATCTCCCCGAATTGTCCAAGCCCTAGAAGATCTGTGGATTATAAGCCCTTATGCAGCCGATGCAAAGGAGAAGGCCACACTGCAAAAGACTGTCCAAGTCTAGCCCCTGTTAAGGCCAATGCCACTGATAGCCAACAAAAGGCACAAGAGCCTACCTCCAATTTGGCAGAGTTGAAAGTTGTCACTATCACTTGCGCCATGAAGAAGGAACTAGTTGTCCAGAAAGAGAACAACTCCCCTGCCAAGACTGTGAAGTTCAACTTGCCAACAGAGGGACAGAGCAATACATGATAGAACACAGGACATAACAGTGAAGTACAGAGAACTGTAGTGCCATGGAGAGCTATAGAGATAGACGATACAGGAGCAACTCTAGAAATAGAGGAAGTGCTGATGTTGCCATTGCCAGAGGAAGCCTGTGGATCCTATCAAAGGAACGATAGACGATACAGGAGCACCTCAAGAAACAGAGGAAGTGTCGATGCTGCCATTGCTAAAAGAAAAAGGAAAGATGAAAATGGATGTAGCCCCATTCCCTACCATGCTGGAGAAGCCCGTGGATCCTATCAAAGAATATGACTTCATAAAAGACCTAGACACTTTTAAACCAAACTTAATGTTCAAACAGTTACTGATGCTGTCTTCCAGCTGCTGCTGCTGAAAGAAATTCAAAAGCATCTTGACTCGAAGACATGGATTATGAATTGCTCCTTCAATAGCGACCAAGACTAATAAGGCCCCAGAGCTTGTAAAGGAAGTAGATGTGGCTAATGTTGAGATATTGAGCTCCACTCGTGATATCCCAAGGTGACCGTTGTGCATTTATGTCACCGACTTGTCAGTTTTGCAGATGCGGTTGGTACACCGCCCATGAATAATAGCTAGATGACAGCTATCCTTATCTACTCTAGTTCATGGCGCAGTTAGTATGCCACCTTAGTTAGTTGTCTTTGGTTTGAGACCCATATATAGAGTTCTTCTATTTCTTTGTATGAGACTTCTTTTTGGCTTACACAACTAAGAAGAGGAAAACTGTTTTCAGCCTCCACCTTTGTGTGTATTCCCCCATTGTGCAAGCAAGAAAGCTACAAGTGAGACTCCTTCCTTCTCTCCCACAATATTGACATGGTATCAGAGCCTTGTTCGTGGTAAGGAGCTCAAGAAAGCAAGCCAAGCTCGCGGTGTTCTGGTCAGAGGAGCAGTGTTGCTTTCATTTTCTGTTTTGGGAGCAGATCTCTGCAGCAGGTAGCATAGTCGGAAATTGCAAGAGTGCATTGTCTCAGGTTCAGACGCCCTTCGCGGTGAAGTAAGAGGGCAGTATATGCTGCGGGTAAGGGCTTTAGCCCTTGGTGACCCTGTTTTTTTGATTTGAGGCCATTTCGGGGCTTGTTTTGGAGGCGGAAGTTTTCTGCACGCACTCAGGAAAAGACCCAGTTTTATGCTGTGCAACCACTGTTCTACAGATCGGTGAAAAGTTAATGTAAAAATTGCATCGTATGCCTGTGCGCAGAGACATTGGGAGTTACAGAATCATCCTTGTTGCTTGTTGATGCAAAATTGTCACTAGGAAGTGACTGTGTGGTCAAATACCACTTTCATCAGTTTTGCAGATTAGCCCTTGTGAGGCTGAAGCTGTGTTCTTTGCAGTGACAGAATTTTTTTTGCAGTGTTCTGTAATGGCGTCTGATTCTCTCTCACAGATTGTCACTGAAAAGCTTGACAAGAACAACTTCCAAGCATGGAAGTTTAGAATGCCGAATTTCCTTATGGGAAAAGGATATTGGGAATTTGTTGCAGGAAATGAAGAAGAACCAGTTCTTCCTGATGTTCCCAATCAACAGCAAATGCAGGCATTCAAAGCATGGCATGAGAGAGCCAGGAAAGTTATGTACTGGCTGTCTATCAGTATTTCAGACTCTATGATTGTGCATATTCAGGATGCAAGTACGCCAAAGGAGGCATGGGATACTTTGTTAAAAATGTATAGCACAAATACGCAAGCCAGGAAAATGCAGCTCAAGCAAGAGTTGCATAATGCGCAAAGAGAAAATATGAGCATCAATGACTACCACATGAAGGTGAAGAAGATTACAGATGCACTTGCTTCCATTGGGTTGCCAGTGGAAGATAATGATTTAGTTTCTATGACCTTGAATGGTCTAAGAAAGGATTATGCACAGTTTCGAACATCCATTTCCGTCCCTGAAAGATTTCCTGATTTTGAGGAGTTGATTACTCTTCTAATTTCTGAGGAGCAGAGAAATGGTGGTGCATCTTCTTTAGGAGGAACTTCAAAAGAAGCTGTCTTCTACTCAAATGCTGGAAGAGGTAGAGGCAGAGGTAGAGGAGGCCGATTTGGAGGCCGTGGTAGAAATCAGAATATGTAGCAAACTCAAGAAAACCAGTCCTACGGAGGAGGACATGGTAACTCTAGAGGCAGGGGGAGCCAAAGAGGTCGTGGTGGATGGCAAAGAGGCCAAAATGCAAACAACAATGTTGAATGCTACTACTGTGGTAAAATGGGTCATATGGCTAAATATTGCTATAAAAAGCAGAATGACATCATGAATGAGAAATTGCAACAAGGGAATTATGCATCTTCTAGTAGACAAGGTGATGACAGAAATGAGCATTTGTTTATGGTGCAGCACATGAACAATTCTGTGACAAGTGCAGAAGAAAGCAACGATGTGTGGTATGTTGACTCAGGTGCATCAAACCACATGACAGGTCATGCAGAATGGATGGAGGATGCAAGGAAAATGAAAAAACCAGGATTTGTGGAGACTGGCGATGATACTGCACATCCTATTGTGCAGATTGGAAAAATTCCTTTGTCTATGCAGGATGGGAAAAAGAAATACCTGTCCGATGTATTTCATGTCCCGAATATCACCAAGAATCTGGTTTCTGTTGGTCAAATGGTTGAGCAGGGCTTGCAGGTCAGATTTAATCCTCATGGATGCTTTGTTGAGGATATGAAAAATAAAGGTCGCTTGATAGCAAAAGGAAAGAAGAAGGGCAGAATGTTTACATTGGATGGAGACATACCTGAATTGAGTGCAACAATGTTTGCACATGGGACCGGCGTAGTTGCAGATATTGATACCTGGCATAAACGCATTGGTCATGTTAATGTACAACGACTTAAATCAATGCAGGCCCAAAACATTATTGCAGGATTGCCTAAATTCAAGGTTGCAGAAATGCATAAGGTATGTGAAGCCTGTCAGTTTGGAAAATAGGCAAGGAAACCATTTCCTAGACATGTTCAAGAGAGTAAGAAGCCATTGGAATTAATCCACTTTGATGTGTGGACTACTAAAGCTACATCTCTTGGAGGCTGTCATTATTTTGTCACTTTTATTGATGACTATAGCAGAAAAGTTTGGGTGTATTTTATGAAAAAGAAAAGTGAAGTTTTTGGGCATTTCAAAACTCTTAAAGCTATGGTTGAAAAAGAAACAGGCCTGCAAATAAAATGCCTAAGGTTAGATGGAGGGGGAGAGTACCTCTCAAATGAGTTTGCAAGGTTCCCGCAAGAGCATGACATAAAGTAGCAATATTCATGCACTCATACCCCACAACAAAATGGAATTGCAGAAAGGAAAAACATGCATATTGGAGAGGTATCTCGTGCCATGCTCAACGAAAAAGACTTGCCAGATTTTTACTGGGCTGAAGCAGTTGCTACAGCAATCTATATAATGAATGGGACTCCCACTGCAGCAATACATGGGATGACTCCAGAGGAGAGGTATACTGGTAGGAAACCAGATAAATCTCATTTGAAAATTTTTGGTTACATTGCCTATGTACCTGTGCCAGATGAGTTGAGATCCAAGTTGGATCCAAAAGCTGAGAAGTGCATCTTTATTGGTTACTCTCTGCAGCAAAAAGGGTATAGATGCTATAACCCTTCTACTCGTAAGTTTACAGTGAGCAGAGATGTTGTTTTTGATGAGATAAGTAGCTGGTATAAACCAATAAATGTGATTGATGATGTAGATGCACAAAACGGTGATGCTGCACAGAATTCACAGCAGCAGTCACAAAATATTAGTGGACCTGGAGCGTCCTCTAGCAATGGTTCACATTCTTCGCCATGGACAGGCAGACTGAGATCACGAGAATCTTCTCAAAGCAATGCAGATAGTGGTATTCAGGTATCACGAAAAGGAAAAGAGAAGGTAGATCAGCCCATAGTTGATGTGAATGGAGGTCACTCTTATGTGGATGGTGAATCCAGTGGCTCAGAACAGAGCATTGATGATGAGTTGGGTATTCCTTCTATTGTTACACCTGGAGTAAGGAAGACCAGGGATGTTTTGAGAGTACCTGGGAGTGAACCTACTTTGCGCAGGTCTACCAGAGCTAGGTATCCTGTGGATAGACTGAAATATGATGGATTTACAGCCATTCACTATGCATATATGGTCAAAGTGATACATGAACCAGAACCCACTTCTTTTGAGCAATCCATGGGAAAAGAAAAATGGGAGAAAGCCATGGATGAAGAAATGGATGCCTTGGAAGCAAATGCTACATGGGAATTGGTACCTTTGCCTAAAGGTAAGAATGTAATTGGCTGTAAGTGGGTTTATAAGGTGAAGCACAATGCAGATAGTTCTGTGAATAGATACAAGGCAAGATTAGTAGTCAAGGGATATGCACAAACATATGGCATTGATTATGAAGAAACATTCAGTCCGGTTGCAAGGATGGCAACCGTAAGAGCAGTCATTGCTATGGCTGCATCAAAGGAATGGTCTTTACATCAGATGGATATAAAGAATGCCTTCTTGCATGGTGATTTGCAAGAAGAGGTATATATGGAGCAGCCACCAGGTTATGTGCATGCTATTCATCCTGCGTTTGTTTGCAGGTTGAAGAAAGCATTGTATGGCTTGAAGCAAGCACCTAGAGCATGGTCTGACAAGATATGACAATATCTTGTCACTATTGGCTTTCAGATTTCCAAGGCAGATTTCTCACTTTATGTGAGAAAAACAGAGAAAGGTATTATGCTACTTGTCATTTATGTTGATGATTTGATTATGATAGGTGACAGTGATGAAGATATCCTTCATGTGAAAATGCTATTGAAGCGAAAGTTTGAGATGAAGGATTTGGGAGAGCTGCGTTATTTCTTGGGCATTGAGGTGATTAGATCACCAAGTGGGATACAGCTCTTGCAGAGGCAGTATGGATTGGACATGCTGTCCAAATATGGGATGACAGGCTGTAAGCCTATTTCAGCTCCTTTGGAGCAGAATGTGAAGCTGAGCACAGATGTAGGTGAGCTTCTGGAAGACCCTACTATGTACAGACGCATAGTAGGAAGTTTGATTTATATGACTATTACCAGGCCAGATTTGAGCTATGCTGTTGGATTGGTAAGTCAGTTTATGCAGGCTCCAAGGAAACCGCATTTGGATGCGGCTAGACGCATACTCAGGTATGTGAAGTCCACATTGCAGTATGGACTATTTTATGAGATTGGGGTTCAGATACAGCTACATGGATACACTGATGCTGATTGGGCTGGTAGTATTTTTGATAGACGATCTACCAGTGGATATGTGTTCTCTTTTGGGAGTGCTGCAGTCACTTGGAGCAGCAAGAAACAACCTACAGTTGCCTTGTCGAGCACAGAGGTCAAGTACAGGGGTGCAGCAAAGGCTGCATGTGAGGTAGCTTGGTTGCATAAGCTACTTTATGATATGCATCAGCCTACAGATGGGCCAGTTTTCATTTATTGTGACAACATGAGCAGTATACACTTGGCAAATAACCCAGTCTATCATGCTAGAACAAAGCACATTGAGGTGCATTATCACTATGTGCGGGAGAGGGTTTTACTAGGTCTTATTGATCTAGTTTATGTCAGCACAGAGGATCAGGTAGCTGACATATTTACGAAGGCATTGGGCTCAGAGAAGGTGCGCAAGTTCAGAGACCTGCTTGGTGTGCAGGAATTGGGATTGAGCTCGAGGGGGAGTGTTGAGATATCGAGCTCCACTCGTGATATGCCAAGGTGACCGTTGTGCATTTATGTCACCGACTTGTCAGTTGTGCAGATGCGGTTGGTACACCGCCCATGAATAATAGCTAGATGACAGCTATCCTTATCTACTCTAGTTCGTGGCTCAGTTAGTATGCTACCTTAGTTAGTTGTCTTTGGTTTGAGACCCATATATAGGGTTCTTCTATTTCTTTGTATGAGACTTCTTTTTGGCTTACACAACTAAGAAGAGGAAAACTGTTTTCAGCCTCCACCTTTGTGTGTATTCCCCCATTGTGCAAGCAAGAAAGCTACAAGTGAGACTCCTTCCTTTTCTCCCACAATATTGACAGCTAACGCCTTCCTAGATCTTGGAACTCGAGAGATTAGTGTATGGATAGAAGGATGCTTTATTTCAGATGCATTGATTGATGGAGGCTCATCAGTAAACATAATAAGGGATGTGACAATGAAGGACCTGGGCCTATAAGGTATGCAACCTACCCAGTGGCTTATCAGATTGGTAGACCAAAGCATAATCAAACCGTTGGGCATCCTCCCATATGTAAAAACAACCCTTGCAGGAAGAGACTATTGGCTGACATATTTGGTAGTCAAACCCAATTCTTATGGGACCTCATACCCTCTGCTCTGTTGGGAAGACTTTGCTTTTTGAAGCAAGAGCTAGGACGGATTGGTTCAAAGGAGCCCTAACCCTAGGCAGAGGACCCTATAAAGTGGTGTTGAAATTGTATGGATCACAAAAAGGCAATGGATCCACATCCATCGAAGTCATAACTGACTCCTGCAATGAAGTAATAGATGGTACATTAGGAGACGAAGAGGCTGTTAAACAAATCTTTCCCAAGAAAATAGACGCACAATCCCTAACAGTGGGCACTGTAAGCCAATTATTGAAGGAAGCAAAGTCTTTGTCCATGGGAGAATACCTCCTGCCTCAACTCAAAGTGACTATTGAAATCACATCTGATAGCGAAATAGAAGCATGGATATACTACTCTCCCTGTTACATGGCAGTCGTAGAGTCAAAAGTAGAGACAAAGCTAGAGATAGAAGTAGAAGCAAAAGTAGACGTAGAGGCAGAAGATCTGTTCTTCTCCTACGGAGCCCCTACAGAAGCAGAGACAGAGCCTTCAGAGGAAGAGGATGAAAATGATGGGGAAGAAAATGAAGCAGGTTATGAAAGTGCAGTTGAAGAAGATCCTCTGATAGTAGCAGATGATCTTGTTGATGTCCCTACAGAGACCTTAGAGGCCAAAGATCTTGGGGTGTTGGATGGAATAACCATGGTTCCATTTGGGTTGACCAATGGACCACAAAGTATGCAAAATCTACATAAGAAATGGATGAAAGGTATAAAAATTAAGTTCACCAGTGGCTCCTGTTGCCCTGACCAGTCATTTTGGAGAAAAGATGATGATGATGCCCCTTGTCAACAGAAGCCACAGCCATCAGAGCCATGGCTTACAGAAGGTCCATGCTATGTGACATTCCTAGATGCATCCTCTGAAGATGAATCCCTAAGTCTGGAAGAAATCACCACTTCCACAAAAATAAACAAAGTTCTAATACCCTTCCAACAATCTCAACAGACAAATGAGTCATTTATTCAGAAGGACACTAGTTCTAGTGGAACATCAGACAATGACACTCCTCCCTTGAAGGAGTCAAACCTCTATCTAGAAGAAATCCATGGGACATTCATTCGTGAAGTGGAAGGTGAAAGGCAAGTGACGTTCTTGGATATTGACAGTACTAAACGTCACTTAAAAGTGGGTCTCAATCTTCCAGAAGAAGAACTAGTGGTCCTGCGAGACCTACTGAAGGAGAACTTAGATGTGTTTGCTTGGTCATATAAAGATCTAAAGGGGATTGATCCCACATTATGCCAACATCACATTGACCTAGATCCTGATGCCAAACCGGTGAGACAAAGACAAAGGCGTATGAATCCTAATTATTTAGCCCTAGTGAAGGCCAAATTATTGAAGCTTCTTGAAGCCGAGTTCATTTATCTCGTGGCTAGCAATGGGTTTCTCCCATTGTAGTAGTACCCAAGAAGAATGGGAAACTTCGAATATGTGTGGACTTTTGAAAGCTGAACTCGAAGACGAAGAAGGATCATTTTCCTATTCCTTTCACAAACCAACTATTGGACACAGTGGTAGGCCATGAGCTCTATTCCCTCTTGGATGGATTTAACAGATATAACCAAGTCCAAATCGCAAAAAGGAGGACCAATCCAAAACAACCTTTACAACAGAATGGGTGTTGAGATGACAAGCTCAACACATGTGGACATTAATGATGGACTGCCTGGTTAGATGGATCCACATGTCTACACTTAGCATGTCGGTGGTCATTATGACTCTCACATGGCCACTGACTCATTACTTATTATATTTAGGTTGTTACATCTATTTACAGTTGGCATAGTTATAGCGCCAGTCGACTAGTGTAGTCAGTTATGCATTGTTTGACTTAGTAGGCCACTTTCCTTTATGTTATATCTTATCTATACTTTGTGTACATTGTAAAGTGTGAAAGAAGAAGAAAAAACCAGCAAGAAAACGTTTTGGCCTCCATCTCTCTTCTTGTCTCTTGAGTGAGCTTCTCCTTGTGCATTCTCTGTGTGTTTGGTGCAGCATCTTGAGCAAGTCCTCCCACCACGCGATTCTTGACATGGTATCAGAGCTGCACCACTGATTGAGGCTGGTTTTGAAGGCTAAAGAAAAGGTGAGGAACCAAGGATTCGAGCAAGCAAGCAATAGGTAAGAAGCTCTTCCATTCTCTACTTCTTCTCTTGGATAGTGCCTGTGGAGGCACCGAAGCAAGGCATAGCAAAAATCTCAGATTGCAATGAGATTTGGTGTGTGCGAAGAGCACTGTGTATTCTGCAGAAAAGCCCTTTAGGCCTATCCCGCTGCTATTTTGGCCATTCGAGGTCGTTTCAGGCCCTGTTTTAGACTCGCAAGGTTGCGGACAGCAGTTCGAGGTATCCTGCAATTTCAGCTGTGTCTGATATATACACGTGCACAGGTTACATATTTCAGATTTGTAAGTTCAAAGGTGTTTATTAGCGAATAAACACAAGATTTATCTGCAAACTGGTTGTTGCAGATTGCATGTATTGTTGAACAGACAGTGAAAAAGGCTGTTTGGTATATTGCTGTGCACTACAAGTTGAGGATTGCAGAAGATTTTCTTGCTGTTTGGTATTAGTTTTGTGATAATGGTAGAGAACAGTGGAAAACCCATCATTGAGAAGCTCGACAAGAACAACTACCCTTTATGGAAGTTTCGTGTCACGAACTTCCTTATTGGAAAAGGCCTCTATGAGTTTGTTTCAAGTGAAGAAAAGGAGCTGGAGGTGAGTGATCCTCCAACTGCATAAGAGACAAAGACACAGAAGGAATGGAATGCAAAAGACAAAAAGGTCATGTATTGGCTATCTGCAGTAATTGACAATAATATGCTGGGATATATTAGAAATGTAGAGAATTCATATGCAGCTTGGACCATACTTGAAAGTATGCTTTCCGTAAATACAAAGGCACAAAAGATTCAACTCAAGCAAGAGTTGAATAGATTGAAGAAAGGGAAGATGTCTATCAATGAGTATGCATTGAAGGTAAGGAGCATTGTAGATACCTTGGCAGCGATTGATGCAATGCCCGATGATGATGATTTGGTGTCGTCTACCTTGGGTAGACTTAACAATGAAAAGGCTTGGAAGTCTTTTGTAACTTCCATATATATCAAAAAGCCATTTCTAGATTTTGATAAGTTGGTCTGATGGACCTAAAAACGGGCCGGCACTGGCTCATGCACTAGCCGGACCTCGTCACTATGCGCAAGACAACCCCTCGGCCTCGCGGCCAGGAGCGTCTATCAAAATCTCTGCCTTCCTAAACATTGCGTTTGTAATACGTTGTAGTCCAACTAATCCTAACCCAATATTACTCCTCAGAGGGAGTCCCTTTCACATAGCCAAAAGGCTCGAATCACATGCACATGGGGTTCCTCCTACGGCTGAATGCTGTCAACCCTCTGCGACTCTCCTACACCTTGGGGATTGGCCCCTCGATGCGCCGCTCAACATTTAGACATTTCGCACAACCGTCACTCAAGGTACCAAATAAACGTATCCAGGAATGTACCATTGTCCTTACTTAATTTCCCCTTTAGGATCCCACGACTAGCCTACAGCATAGGAACCTCACACTCTCAACGGTGGGTCACAGGCCTACTGAAAACAATTGCTATGCGTATCCAGGAGCTAACTCTGATACTTTTAATTTCCTCTAAATGATCATGCAAAGAGGTGGATGCCTAGTGCTCAAACATTTTAAAAACCACCAGCGTGCAAGTGCAAAACATCTCTTTCATGCTTTTCTTTCTAACCGCTTTGTGCTTCGCTGCAACACCTAGCACCGAAGTGATCTTCGTGCTACTAGGTTTTAATTTTTATCATTATTATTCCGTCCTAGATGCAATGCATATAAAATCAGCAAATTATTCCTCATGCTCAGCGGCATTTAACCATTTTTTCCACAACTCTACCCTCCCCCGCTGATAGTGCATCATTATATTCATTTCTTTTTAGGGTTTCCTTGTCATTTTATGTGGAGAAAGGAAGGAAACACGCACTAAAACATATAAACAAGGCTGAACTGAAGCATAACTTCATGCCCCAGCCTTGCCATACATCAACAAACATAAATCCTATTTTTCTATATTTTTCGTAGCCCCAAATGTATTTTTCCCCTATTTTTCATGGTTTTTTAAATCATTTTCACCCGTTTTCTTCATTTTCTTGTATTTTTTAAATTGCTGAAAATGAAAACCAGTTTATGGGCTGTGGCCCTTAGTTCATTTGCAACAAAATTGAAAGATTAGTTGATGTGTATCGACGGTTTTCCCCATTTATACGCCCAAAACCCTTGTTTTTCCCCATTTTTCATGCGTTTTCGGGTTTCTTGACATTATTTCGAGCCATGAAATGCATGTTTTTCATAATTTCTGGTTATAAACAGTAAGAACTCAGAAGAATCAGCAGCATAATCAAATCTTAGTCCATATGAACGGCATTCCATCAATCAAAAGCATAAAACACTAAATTTTCTTTGTAATTTTTTGGTTTACCGCTTAAACGCGTGTTTCGGGTTTTGTGTCCATGGCTGTAGATTTGGAAAACAGCAACACTTCATGTCCAGCAACATCCCAAATCACCATTCTCAGCCCGTGTAGCAATCCGGTCCATGCCGGACAAGTCTCCATCATTCTTTCTTCATTGCTCCTTCCCACACATGAACTGCCTCTTAGAAGAGAGAGAGGGAGGAGAGAGAAAGACTAGAATCAGAAATTTCAAACCAGGCCATCATTCCACGGGCGAAGGGCGGCGATAGAGTCCACAGACAGAGGGGAATGAAGCCCCATAATCCATTGGGGGGGTTGTTTGCAGCAGCCATGATGCCTCTCATCCATTCATGGCGCATTTTTCGGGCGCCATCTTCTTCCACGTTTTTTCATGCCTCTTCATTCTCTCTCCACGTTTTTTGCTTCATAAGGTGCATAAAATTTTTGGGGGGGGTCCAAACTCAAAAGGCATGCTCAAATTTGGCCTCCCAAGTGTCCACCTTTTCATATCTTGACCGTTTCCTTGGCCATTTCCCCGTCCGGACTCTGAATTGAGCTCTGAAAAATCCTGGGCGTCCGACTTAGCATCCCGCATTGGCTAGTAGCTCGTGTCAACCCGCATGACTGTCTGAAAAATTATGAAAAATCACCAAGTGTCGCTCGGGCGCCTTTAAAGCACTTTGGCGCTTAAAATCGTCCTAGATCGAGCCGCCGCCTTTGACAGTGAATATTTTTCCCTTGATATTCATAATTTTTAGCTATTTTTAAGCACTTCCCGTCTCCTAAATTCCGCTCTCATTGGCGACCACGGGATAGGGCGACTCAGCCCGTCGAATCCACGAACATATCTGCACATAAACAACCAAAGAAGCATCAAACTGATACAAAACAATTATCATCATAAAACTCAGCACAATGCTCCCCCTACCCCTGGACAGAACCAAGGCATGACATCCACAAGGAATAGGCCTAGCATCATCTAATAGAAGATCCGAAGTGAGTCACTAACCAGCTGCTCCAACACAGCCAAACTAAAAAGAACTGCCAAAGAGGTTGCCCTAAGTGGTAGTCTGAACTACTGACCAACTAAAGACAACGCAACTAGGAGCTCCTACAAGGCGAGGACTCCTATAGCCTGAGCAAAGGATATTTTCTTTCAGTATATCTCTTCTTTGAGGGTTTTGATTGGATGAACATACTTGGGCATGTAAAAAGGAGGGAGCTGAGCGTAGTGACCCAAGGAGAACAGGGCATCGGTCTCAGGACTTGTCTCGGCACCCAAGAACCTACCAAGCCCTCGCAAGGCGACACTTAATCCTTTTCTAACGCTCACTTTTATTTTCGCTCCAACCTTCCTTGTTTTGATATTATTTTTCCAGCAAGAAGCCACCCCGAGGAAGACAAGGTATCGGCCCCGGGTCTGACTCGTCCCCAGGAACCTACCAGGCCTTCGCAAGGCGATGATCAACTGCTTATATATTTTCATTTCTTTTCTTTTCATTGATAGGGGTTAGAACCCCTTTTTACACACCTTCGTATTTATATTCATCTTTTAGGATATTCAGGATTTCTTGGCATCATTATTATTATCTTCTAGCAGGCTTCTCTAACTGCCTCACTACTAACAAGAACTCCTAGAACGGCTGCCTAGCAGGTTAGCAGAACAGAGCCACTAGGACTTCCTTCTAAAACAGATCTTTCAATGTCTAACAATGTCTTTACAGGATGCAATGACTACTCCGACCTCCCTCAAACATACGTAGCCTAAACCTGGGACTTCATGCCTTGGTCGCCGGTCCCCAACAAAAAGTATCCCCTCAACAAGTACAAATACACATATAACAGGAAAGAAAGGTACTCGTAAAGGAGAAATATCACCTGGAGTGGCCACAAGAAGCTTCCATCGCAGCAAAGGCTCCTCCAGGCTCCACCAAATTCCACGCACCACGAAACCTGTCCAGCACAACACTAAACAAAAACCCAATTAAACGCACCCGCACTAGACAGGGAAATGGCCCTCTTGGCCTAATGAAATCAGACATGACTTTGCCACAAAACTGAATCGGCCCTCTTGGCCTAATGAAATCAAACAATACTATGCAGAACATCCACATGGAAACAACCATGATAGACATCAAAGCATACTATTCCCAGGGGAACAGAGGCTCGTAGCCCTAAACTAGGTGCATTAAATTATGACCTATCCCTCCTGCGTACATCGCAAGAGGTGTGCGCATCACATGTCGTCGAATCAGTCTGTGGGTCTGAGATAATAAAGGTAGATGAGTCTCGCTTACCCTCTGCATCACCCAAATCAACCATCGTCTGCCAAAGAGGGCATGTTCAGAAAGCATACCCCACAAACGACCAGGTCCTATCTCACCATCAATAGATATATCGGGACAAGGGCCACAATTAAAGAAGAGGTCCTCTTCATACGCAAGATTAGCCAATGAATCGGCAAACTGATTCCAATTCCGTGGAATCAGCTGAAAAGACACTCTATCGAATTCGTCTAGCAGGGCTATGGCAGTATGATGGTACATACAAAGGATCGGGTTCCGCACCATGTACGTCCCATTGAGTTGATTTAAAACCAACTGAGAGTCCCCTTTCACCAACAACTGGCAGATACCACCCTTCTTTGCAATATTCAAACCCATAATCAGGGCTTTGTATTCTGCCATATTATTGGTAAAATTCACCCCAAGATAAGCAGCTAACTTCATGACAATGCGTCGTCGGGGGTCTCGGATGACAACTCCTACACTTCCTTTTTTGCATGCACCCCTGGACGCCCCATCAAAGTACAAGGTGTACGTCCATAAAGGGTTTACATATCCTGCCATCCTGAACTCTACTCGTAATTATGGTAATCGAAATTCAGCATATTCAACGGGTGGACTGTAGGCTCCATCCCTCCATCATCATTGAATTCAACAGGGATGCTCGTCAAAAGTTGTAGGCAATGATGGCAGAAGACCTTGATTTCCCAAATAAATGTCCCGCCTTCTTGCTCAATCACCTTGTATCCTTTGCTCCACCAAATGAGCTTTCCCTGATGATACCTCTGTTCCAAATATGGGTGTTCTAAATAAGGGATCAGACGACCCATCAACCTCTATCACGATTTCCTTGCAGATGTTTGATCAATCTTGCCTAGACCTGCAAGGCAGTTATAGCATTAGTGCAATCAGAAGTAATAAGGTTTAATCTTATTAAGATTAACCTTATTTTTAAATTCTATCCCCTCAAGGTCAGCTAACAAAACTGTGGATTTATTCTTTCCTATCCTAACGATCTTATAGGGCCCATCCCATTTGGGTTCTAGCTTGCCTGGGAATAATTCACGTCGTGCGTCATAATACAGAACAAGCTGTCCTTTCTTGAAGGTGTATTTCTTGGCTTTGAGGTCGTGTAGCTTCTTCATTCGGCGCTTCGCCACTTCTTGGTGCAATAAGCTCTGCAGCTTAAGCTCATCTAAATGTGCCAGTGTCGTCAAGCGCTCAAAAAGAGCGTCTTCATCGCTCAAAGAATGATTGATGGCAAACCGAATAGTCGGCAGCTCAATTTCTAGAGGCAAGACACACTCCTCCCCATATACTAACTTGAATGGGGTATGGCCAGTGGCTCGTTTGAAGGTCGTATTATAGGCCCACACTGCCACGTATAACTTTTTATCCCAATCCCGTTTCTTTTCCGACACAATTTTGGACAGGATGCCTACAAGCTGCTTGTTGGTGCTTTCGACTTGCCCATTGGCTTGCAGATTATATGGGGTTGTCTTGTTATGCTTGATGTTCCACAACTCTGTCAAACCTTTGATCACCTTATTCAGGAAATGAGTTCCGCGGTCCGACACTAATTCTTTCGGTGGACCAAACCGGCATATTATCTGCTCTAAAAGGAAACTAGCAGTTGCTTTAGCATCATCTTTCCTTGTTGCACGTGCTTCTGACCACTTTGTGAAGTAGTCAGTTGCGACAATGATGTACCTCTTTTGCGTAGTCGATGACGGAGTAATAGGACCCACAAAGTCTATTCCCCACTTCTCAAATGGAAGTATCGCCATAATAGGGGTGAGTGGTCGTTTCCTATTCTCTCGACTATCATGTCGTTGGCAAATATCGCATCGCTTAACATACGCAAACGCATCCTGGAAGATGGCAGGCCACCAATAACCTGCTCTTAAAGCCTTTTGTGCTGTAAGCCGTCCAGCAAAATGGCCACCGCAAGCAGAATCATGGCACTCTTCCAAAATGAATGGCACCTCGTCAGGCGTCACACATCGGCGATAGATATCATCAACCCCTTGCCGATATAATGTACCTGCGATCAAGGCAAACTTTAACGCTTGCTGCTTAATTTTCCTTTTCTCAGCCTTAGATAATTCGGATCCCGCCTCTCCTGTTGATAAATAATGCGTTATTGCAGCATACCAGGAGGGAATAGATGCCGTATCTATTTTAAATAACGACTCCATGTCACTACCTTCAGCCACAGATTCTTTCGGCTCCCCAAAGTCCACAAGACATTCCACGATGCCTTGCAACCTTGGTGGCTTACTCTTGATTTCATAATCAAATTCCTGCAAAGTGATCAACCACTTCGCTAAACGATCAGGCGGCTGTAACTTATTCATCAATAGTCGAAGTCCCTCCGCCTTCGTATAAAGTACGACTTTCTCATAGAGAATGTAATGCCTGAATTTCTTGGTCCCAAAGACCATCGCTAGACACAGCTTCTCCATGTAGGTGTAATTGATTTCGGATACCCCCAGCTTCCGACTAGCAAAAGCAATCGGGTGGTACCACTTCTCTTCCCAAATTTGGGCTAAACAGCAGCTGATACTATACATGGTGGCTGCTGAGAATATATAGAACACCTCACCTCTTTTAGGTGCTTTTAAAACGGGCGCTCTTGCTAGCTCTTGTTTCACATCCTCGAATGCTACCTGACAAGGGTCACCCCATACAAACGAACAGCTAAAGGACAATAAATTTGTAAGTGGCAACGTTCTTTCTGCTAAGGTGTTAATGAATCTACGGTAGTAACCAACCGAAGACAGAAAGCTATGAACCTCTTTCGGAGTGCGTGGTGGACCCATGGCAACTATAACTTTCACCTTCTCGGGGTCTGTCGCAATTCCTACCGAACTGACCACATGGCCTAGCAATAGCCCATAAGGTACTCCAAAAGCACACTTCCGTGGGTTTAGGGCGATGCAAAATTGTCTACAGCGCTCAAAGCATTTTCTCAAAATGATCAACTGCCTTTCTCTCACGGTGGCGGCCCCTAAGTCATCAATAAACACCCTCAACTCTTCAGGGGATATGTCACCGAATGTCTTATTGGCTGTTCGTTGCCACGAACCAGGCGCATTGCATAAACCAAAAGCCATCACGTGGTAAGCAAAAGTGCCAAATACAGTGATAAAAGTTGTTTTCAACTTGTCCTCTTCTGCAATTGCCATTTGGTTGTATCCTGCAAAGCAATCCATAAACGAATATATCTCCCTACCCGCTAATTGATCCAAAATCTGGTCAATAAATGGCAATGGGTAGTAGTCCTTAACTGTCTGCTTATTCAGCTCCCTAAAGTCTACACATAAACGGATTTGATTATTCTTCTTCTTTCTAATCACAACTGGCGAACACCATTCCGTGTGTTGCACAGGAAAAATCAAACCTGCTTTTCGAAGCTTCTGTAACTCTTCAAACAGCCCGTCCCTCAATTCGAAAGGCATACGCCTTACTTTCTGCCGTACAGGACGACTGCCCTCTTTCAACGGAATTGTATGAACAGCAAGGCTAGGAGGGATGCCTCTCAACTCATCATAACTCCAGGCAAAGATATCACAGAATTCCTGGATCAAGGCCACATAGTCCTCCCTTTCTGCTGTACTGAGCATAGAACCTAATTTGATTGGCCGCGAATCATCAGGCGTACCAAGGTCTAGCTCGATAACATCTGCATCTCTTATACGATCTTGGGCCTCTATCGGCTCGTTCAAAGTGATCTGATAGATGTCCTCCGTGGTGGATCCCTCTTTGGACTCATCACTCGATGATGCCTCACTAACAGATGAATCTTCTAATGTCTCCAATTCTGTAGAAGATAGAGGAGCCCTCTCACTCTGCGGGGACTCAAGATAAGCATCAACCACCACACGCTGGGCACCTCTGCCGAATATTAATCGACCGGCAGGTATATCCACTTGGCAATCCGCTTGCAAGATCCAAGGTCGTCCAAGTAATACTTGGTAACTTGGCCGCCCTGCAAAACGAATCACCCTAAAGTCCAACAGGCATTCTACATTTGCAACAGTGACATGGACCTTAGTAATGCAGCCTTCCGGCTGTCTCAAACTGTCATCTGCCATTCTGAGAATTGTGGAGGTATCTTTTTGGATCGCAAGGCCCAACCTTTCCATCAGTTCAGAACTCATAATGTTAACAGATGATCCTGTGTCGACAATGGCATAATCTACTAATATCCCATCGACATAGGCTGCAACCCTTGGGCAATGCTTCTCAGCATGCTCGAACCAGTCATCACCAACTCGCGCAATACCCAAAGGTTCTACAATATACCCGGTACGTAGGATCTTTCTAAATTCCTTACGTACTCCTGGGGAAAGCTTAATAAGCTGCAAAAGGTTCACATCCGGCTTGACTTCGCAAAGAGAGCCCGCCAAATCGAATTCATGATAGTTCGAAAGAGCTCGCTTTTCACGCCAAATCATCCGCTCTTTAGGTCGCTGAGCTGGCTTTATTGCCTCTTTCTTAACTTTCACCTTCTTCTTTGGTGCTTCCTTATCGGCTTTACTCTCTACGGGCTTCAAAGGTCCCCCTTCTAGGGCAGGATCCAAAACTTGCGTTCCTTTGTCGCCTTGTTTAGGGTTTCCGTCGACAGGCTTATCCATGTCGGCTTCTCTACCCTTTTTACCTCTTGTAAGGACAGCTCGTAGATTAGAGGTTTCAGCATCATTAACGCGTACAGCCTCAATCAAACTAACCCCACTACCACTTGGTAGCTCCTCCACTGTAGTCTTTGATCGTTGAAATATTTGTTTAGGCCCATCCTCTCGCTGGGAATCATTTCCTTGGGCACGATGATTAACAGGCCCTGGTTGCCGACTACCCCGCTGGAGAGAACTGATCTTACTCCAGCAAGTAGCCGCTAGATGGCCGGATTTTCCACAAATATCGCACTTAACATTTGGGCAATTTCTTGGATAGTGCTGCCCGCCACACCATTTGCAACTAAACCTCGACGGCGCACCCTCTTCTGGGTATCTACTTCCTATCAAATTTTGTTGTTTTTTAAGGAAGTTGACATCAACGGCTATTTGTCGATACTGCTCCGTAATCATGTCGGTATAATGCTTCATCATGTCCTTAACCTCGCCAAGAACATTGGAAGAACTCGACTCATAGCCTTGGTCATTACCGTGTCTTTCAATCGGCCTAACAATTCGATTAGGCACAGGCTGTTGAGTCACAGGCATGGTATTGGAATTGACCGCCTGGCCTCCACCACTTGGAGCCATTTGGCTGCCCGTCGGCATCGACATGCTAGGAGGAGCTGGTAATAAAGGGACATTCTGTATCATGTTCCCTCTCCCATTAGGGTTAGCCATCGCTATCCCTTGGCCACTACTGCCATTGGCTATTGCCATATTGTTTCCCAATACTAAACCCATGTTCGAATTGCCTCTAGAAGCATAGGCTGCTTGTAGTCGGGATTCCACCTCTTGTGCTCGTGTAATGGCAGTATCTATATCCCCCAAGGGGACACTACTCAACTGCAATTGGATATTAAAGTCCAAACCATGTAGGAAATATTGCAATTGGGCAGCTGCGGGGATAGGGATAGAGGTGTCCAACTTACGGAAGACCTCTTTTATCTTCTTCGCATAAGCACGAATATCCTCGTGTGGATCTTGGCGGGTCACGTTGAGTACACGCAACCAATATTGCCCACCCCTTTCAGGGGCAAACTCCCTTCGAAAAGCTCCATAAAATGCATCAATGTTCAATATGGTTCCGGCTTCTAAACCATGATACCATATAGCGGCTCTTCCTTTGAGAGTCATGTTGAAGAACATCATTAAATGTCCTTCTTCTTGAATGCGACAGTTAAACATCAACTTTTGAAACTCCCTAATGTGGAGTTCCGCATCTTCCTCAACTAGCCCATTAAAAATGGGTAGCGGGTAACCTAGAGCCGGAAAATCCGTCGTTCCTGCTGGAATTGCAATAGGCTGCGCCATGACGGGGATTGGATTTGCACTAGGAATAGGGAACGGTGGGGTTACACCTCCCGCAATTGACGTGGATTGGCTTATGGCAGGAAGGGGAGCACTAGAGCTTCCACCTTCTCCTAACTTATTGCTTGGGGTCCTAAGACCACTAGATCCACTCCCTCGTAAGGGTTCAGCACCGCTACGCTTAGGGGAATATCTCCTAAAGATTTCAGCACGTCGCCTAGCTCTCTCGTCTCTTTCCTGCTTTTGGATTTCTGCTAGACGATGCTTATCAATAAATAACGGATCGATCTCAGTATCCTTTGGCATAAACTGCTAGTTGGTCCCTAGAAAACCAGGATTCGAGAACCGCCACTTTTAAGCAGCTCCCGGCAGACGCACCACTGATGGACCTAAAAACGGGCCGGCACTGGCTCATGCACTAGCCGGACCTCGTCACTATGCGCAAGACAACCCCTCGGCCTCGCGGCCAGGAGCGTCTATCAAAATCTCTGCCTTCCTAAACATTGCGTTTGTAATACGTTGTAGTCCAACTAATCCTAACCCAATATTACTCCTCAGAGGGAGTCCCTTTCACATAGCCAAAAGGCTCGAATCACATGCACATGGGGTTCCTCCTACGGCTGAATGCTGTCAACCCTCTGCGACTCTCCTACACCTTGGGGATTGGCCCCTCGATGCGCCGCTCAACATTTAGACATTTCGCACAACCGTCACTCAAGGTACCAAATAAACGTATCCAGGAATGTACCATTGTCCTTACTTAATTTCCCCTTTAGGATCCCACGACTAGCCTACAGCATAGGAACCTCACACTCTCAACGGTGGGTCACAGGCCTACTGAAAACAATTGCTATGCGTATCCAGGAGCTAACTCTGATACTTTTAATTTCCTCTAAATGATCATGCAAAGAGGTGGATGCCTAGTGCTCAAACATTTTAAAAACCACCAGCGTGCAAGTGCAAAACATCTCTTTCATGCTTTTCTTTCTAACCGCTTTGTGCTTCGCTGCAACACCTAGCACCAAAGTGATCTTCGTGCTACTAGGTTTTAATTTTTATCATTATTATTCCGTCCTAGATGCAATGCATATAAAATCAGCAAATTATTCCTCATGCTCAGCGGCATTTAACCATTTTTTCCACAACTCTACCCTCCCCCGCTGATAGTGCATCATTATATTCATTTCTTTTTAGGGTTTCCTTGTCATTTTATGTGGAGAAAGGAAGGAAACACGCACTAAAACATATAAACAAGGCTGAACTGAAGCATAACTTCATGCCCCAGCCTTGCCATACATCAACAAACATAAATCCTATTTTTCTATATTTTTCGTAGCCCCAAATGTATTTTTCCCCTATTTTTCATGGTTTTTTTTATCATTTTCACCCGTTTTCTTCATTTTCTTGTATTTTTTAAATTGCTGAAAATGAAAACCAGTTTATGGGCTGTGGCCCTTAGTTCATTTGCAACAAAATTGAAAGATTAGTTGATGTGTATCGACGGTTTTCCCCATTTATACGCCCAAAACCCTTGTTTTTCCCCATTTTTCATGCGTTTTCGGGTTTCTTGACATTATTTCGAGCCATGAAATGCATGTTTTTCATAATTTCTGGTTATAAACAGTAAGAACTCAGAAGAATCAGCAGCATAATCAAATCTTAGTCCATATGAACGGCATTCCATCAATCAAAAGCATAAAACACTAAATTTTCTTTGTAATTTTTTGGTTTACCGCTTAAACGCGTGTTTCGGGTTTTGTGTCCATGGCTGTAGATTTGGAAAACAGCAACACTTCATGTCCAGCAACATCCCAAATCACCATTCTCAGCCCGTGTAGCAATCCGGTCCATGCCGGACAAGTCTCCATCATTCTTTCTTCATTGCTCCTTCCCACACATGAACTGCCTCTTAGAAGAGAGAGAGGGAGGAGAGAGAAAGACTAGAATCAGAAATTTCAAACCAGGCCATCATTCCACGGGCGAAGGGCGGCGATAGAGTCCACAGACAGAGGGGAATGAAGCCCCATAATCCATTGGGGGGGTTGTTTGCAGCAGCCATGATGCCTCTCATCCATTCATGGCGCATTTTTCGGGCGCCATCTTCTTCCACGTTTTTTCATGCCTCTTCATTCTCTCTCCACGTTTTTTGCTTCATAAGGTGCATAAAATTTTTGGGGGGGGTCCAAACTCAAAAGGCATGCTCAAATTTGGCCTCCCAAGTGTCCACCTTTTCATATCTTGACCGTTTCCTTGGCCATTTCCCCGTCCGGACTCCGAATTGAGCTCTGAAAAATCCTGGGCGTCCGACTTAGCATCCCGCATTGGCTAGTAGCTCGTGTCAACCCGCATGACTGTCTGAAAAATTATGAAAAATCACCAAGTGTCGCTCGGGCGCCTTTAAAGCACTTTGGCGCTTAAAATCGTCCTAGATCGAGCCGTCGCCTTTGACAGTGAATATTTTTCCCTTGATATTCATAATTTTTAGCTATTTTTAAGCACTTCTCGTCTCCTAAATTCCGCTCTCATGGTCTCCCTTATGATCATTGAAGAGATCAACATGCAGAGTGAGACATCTGAAAAAAGTGGTGAACATGTTCAAGCTTTCTAGTCCAATTCAGGAAGGGGATGTGGCAAGTCCTCTTCAAGAGGCCGTAGTACAGGACGTGGTAGTGACAACCAGCAAAATAGATTGAATCAGCAATTTGGCGATGTGCAGGTCTCAGGAGGTCGTGGTAACTTTAGAGGTAGGGGGAGATTTAGAGGAAGAGGTGGATGGTAGAACAGAGGTTCTAACAACTCTAGTATTGTGTGTCACTAGTGTGGCAAAACAAGTCATATTGCAGCCCAATGTTATGCTAAGAAAGATGATATTCGCACTGGTAAGTTGCAGCAAGGAAACTATGCATTGTCTTCACGACAGAATGAAGACAAAAATGAACCTCTGTTTGTTATGCAGTATATGCTGAATGCTATTATAGGAAAGGAAACACATGATGTTGTTTGGTATGTTGATTCAGGTACATCCAATCATTTGACCAGCCATGCAAAATGATTTGGAGAGATGCAGGATTTGCAAAATACATGTTATGTGCAGACGGGTGATGATTCATGCCACCCAATTTCACACATTGGAAAAGTTTCCTTGTCCTTGCATGATGGTAAGACAAAGAGTCTTTCAAATGTATTACATGTGCCATTTATTACAAAGAACTTGGTGTCAGTTGGTCAGATGGTAGAGCAAGGGCTGCAAGTCAGATTTAATGCAAAGGGCTGCTTTGTAGAAGACTTCAATGACAAGTGCAAGTTGGTTGCAAAGGGAAGTAGAGTTGGACGTATGTTTACTTTGGATGCTAGAATTCCTACTATGAATGCTGCTATGTATGCTAAAGAAAAAGGTGTTGTTGCAGATATTGAAATTTGGCACAAACGCATTGGACATGCAAATGTACAAAGGCTGAAATTAATGCAGTCCAAAGGGTTGGTTACAGGTTTGCCTACATTTAGAATTGCAGAATTTCATAAGGTATGCAAAGCATGTTAGTTTTGGTAAGCAGGCAAGACAATCCTTTTCACCGAACAGAGATGTAAGCAGAAATATCCCTGATATTGTGCATACAGATATTTGGGGGCCTACACAAAATGTATCTCTTGGAGGCAGTTCATACTTTGTCACATTCATTGATGATTGTTCTAGAAAGCTGTGGGTATATTTTATGAAGGAAAAGAGTGAAGCATTTGAGCACTTTAGAACTTTCAAGGCTGCAGTTGAAAGAGAAACCGGCTTGAAAGTAAAGTGCTTGAGGTCAGATGGAGGGGGAGAGTACCTCTCGAATGAGTTCAGTGATTTTCTGAGGTCTCATGGGATAAAGAGACAGTTCACATGTAGGTATACCCCACAGAAAAATGGGGTTGCAGAAAGGAAAAATAGGCATATTGCAGAAGTTGCACGCGTCATGATGGCTGAAAAGAATATACCTAAGCATTTTTGCTCTGAGGCTGTTCATACTGCTGTTTATATTATGAATAGAACTCCCATAGCTGCAGTTCATGGTATGACCCTTGAAGAATGTTTAAAAGGTAAGAAGCCTGATGTCTCACACTTGAAAGTATTTGGATGTATTGCATATGCTCATGTGCCAGATGAGTTGCAGAAGAAAGTGGATCCAAAGGCTGAAAAGTGTGTCTTTATTAGATACTCTTTAGAGCAAAAAAAATATCATTGTTATAACCCTATCACATGTAAGTTCAGAGTGAGCACATATGTCATCTTTGATGAAATGAGCAATTGGTATGCATCTAGTGGTGATGCATTGATGATGATGATGATCATGACACTCATGTGCAGGCTAAAAAGCAAGAATCATAGATTCTTAGTGGATCAGAGACATCATTTGGTAGTCCTTGGTCTGGGAGACTAAGGAGTGGCTCTACATCTTTAGGTGCATCTAGTAGCACTACAGGTAAAGACAAAGGAAATAATAAAGTGTCATATGGCATTGATATAGTTCTTGATGGAGACTCTAGTGGCTCAGAGAGCTTGGATGATGAGCTTGACATTCATTCAGTGAAGACTCTAGGTGTGCAGAGAGCACGCATCAATGCAAAGACTCCATTGAGTGATCCAGTAGTACGTAGGTCTAGCAGGGTGAGATACCCTATTAATAGATTTGGTTTTGAAGGTTATGCAGCTCACCATTATGCTTATATGGTGAAAGTGATTGAGGATGTTGAGCCCACATGTTTTGAGGAGGCTGTTGGTCATGCTCATTGGGATGCAATAATGGATGAGGAGATGGCTGCATATTAGAGACCAATAAGACTTGGGATCTAGTATCATTGCCAAAGGGCAAGAAGGCTATTGGATGTAAGTGGGTTTATAAGATTAAGCACAATGCAGATGGTTCTATTAGTAGGTACAAAGCTAGGCTGGTTGCAAAAGGCTATGCCCAGACATATGGCATAGATTATGAAGAAACCTTCAGTCCAGTTGCTAGGATGGCAATTGTTAGATGTGTGATTGCTTTGGCAGTAGCCAAAGGTTGAAGGTTGCAGAAAATGGATGTGAAGAATGCCTTCTTGCATGGTGATTTGTAGGAAGAAGTGTATATGGATCAGCCAGCATGTTATGAAGATTTAGAGCATTCCACATATGTGTGCAGGTTGAAGAAGGTGCTCTATGGGCTCAAGCAAGCACCTAGAGCATAGTCTGACAAGATCAGAGAGTATCTTGTCAATATTGGATTTTATGTTTCTGATGCTGATCACTCACTTTATGTGACAAAGGGAGATGCAAGTTTCGTCATCATAGTTATCTATGTGGATGACTTGATTATTACAGGTGATAGTGATAGTGGGATTGCTAAAGTTAAGGACTTTTTGAAGAAGAAGTTTGAGATGAAGGATTTAGGTGAGCTAAGGTACTTCCTTGGCATTGAGGTGATCAGATGTGATGATGGTATATGGCTGTCCCAAAGACAGTATGGCTTGGATATGTTGTCCAAGTATGGTATGAGAGCATGCAAACCACTTTCAGTCCCTTTGGAGCAGAATGTAAAGTTGAGTGTTGATGTTGGGGATGAGATAGAAGACCCTACTATGTTCAGGAGGATAGTGGGGAGTTTGATCTACATGACCATTACAAGGCCAGACTTGAGCTACGCTGTTGGTCTTGTGAGTTAGTTTATGCAAGTACCTAGAAAGCCACATTTGGATACAGTCAGACGCATATTGAGATATGTGAAGTCCACATTACATTATGGACTTTTCTATGAGGCAGGTACAAATGTACAAGTGTTTGGATACACAGATGCAGATTGGGCTAGTAGAATGTCTGATAGAAGATCTACTAGTGGATACATATTCTCTCTTAGCAGTGCAGCAGTTACTTGGAGCAGCAAAAAGCAATCTACAGTTGCTTTGTCAAGTACAGAGGCTGAGTATAGAAGTGCTACTATTGCAGCATGTGAGGTAGTATGTCTGCAAAAGTTATTGGCTAATTTAGATGTGCTGGTGAAAGGTCCAGTTGTCATTTATTGTGACAACATGAGCAGTATACAGTTGGCTAGGAACTATGTGTTCCATGCCAGGACAAAACATATTGAGGTACACTACCACTTTGTGAGAGAGAAGGTACTAGCAGGTGAGATTGACTTGGTGTATGTCAACACACAGGATCAGATAGCTGACATCTTCACGAAGGCATTGGGTACAGAGAAGCTTCAAAAGTTTCGAAGCTTACTTGGAGTTGTAGAGATGCAGTTGAGCTTGAGGGGGAGTGTTGAGATGACAAGCTCAACACATGTAGACATTAATGATGGACCGCCTGGTTAGATGGGTCCACACGTCTACACTTAGCATGACGGTGGTCATTGTGACTCTCACATGGCTACTGACTCATTACTTATTATATTCAGGTTGTTACACCTATTTACAGGTGGCATAGTTATAACGCCAGTCGACTAGTGTAATCGGTTATGCATTGTTTGACTTAGTAGGCCATTTTCCTTTATGTTGTATCTTATCTATACTTTGTGTACATTATAAAGTGTGTGAAAGAAGAAGGAAAAACCAGCAAGAAAACGTTTTGGCCTCCATCTCTCTTCTTGTCTCTTGAGTGAGCTTCTCCTTGTGCATTCTGTGTGTGTTCGGTGCAGCATCTTGAGTAAGTCCCCCTATCACGCGATTCTTGACAATGGGGAACCTATGCCTATAGAGTGATGCCGTTTGGGATCTGTAATGCTCCTGCCACCTTCCAACGAGTAATGATGGCTGCATTTCAGAATCATCTGCATGATTTCATTGAGGTGTATCTTGATGATTTCTGTGTCTATAGCTTAATTCGTGATCATTAGGGACATGTAGAGCAATGTTTTGACAGATGCCGAGAGTATGGGATTTCTCTCAACCCCGAAAAATGTGTCTTTGGCATCCCATCAAGAGTTATTTTGGGCCACATTGTCTTTGCACAAGGGATTGCAATAGACTTGGCGAAGATTGAGAAGATTGCCACCTTGACAGCACCAACAAACCTCAAGCAACTGAGAGGATTTCTTGGCCATGTGGGCTACTACAAAAGATTTATTGCACATTTTGCAACCAAGGTAGCCCCTTTTCATAAAATCCTAAGGAAAGATGTGGATTTCCTTTGGACTAATGACTGCAAAGAAGCCTTTAATACCCTAAAATAGTGCCTTATCCAAGCACCTATATTGCAACCTCCTGACTGGACGAAGAAGTTGCATGTGCACATAGATGCATTAGTTGAAGGGCTAGGTGCTGTCTTATGTCAAAAGAGCCCTTCCAAATTATATCAACCAATCTATTATGCAAGCCATGATAGAGAGCGGAACTACATAGTGAGACAGAGCTAGAGTGCTTGGCAATGGTGTTTGCCCTAGAGAAGTTCCGCCACTACCTATTGTCTACTCACTTCAAATTTTATGTGGATCATGAGGCCCTATCCTTCCTAATGAACAAAGGAGATGTGAAGGGAAGAAGGATGAGATGGCTCCTTCTATTCCAGGAGTTTAATTTCGAGGTAATCACCAAACCTGGTCACTCCCATGTTTTGACCAATCATCTGTCGTGTATCCCGCAGATTTCAGAAGAGGAGCATGATGATCCGAACCTCCCAGATGCTTCTTTGTTTCTGGTCGACACTATAACTCCCTGGTATGTAGACATAGCCAACCTCCTGGCAACTCAATAGTATCCTCCTGGCATCTCAAGCCGTGAGAAGAAGCATCATCTATTAGAATCAGCCCCCTACACTTTGCTAAGTGGTGCACTGTATAAGAGAGGCAAAGACAAAGTGTTACAAAGATGTGTTGCAGGAGATGAAATTGGCATAATATTGAAAGCATGCCATGACAAATCCTGTGGTGGACACTTCGCCCGAGAAGCAACAGCCAGGAAGGCTCTGCTAGTAGGATACTAGTGGCCGACCCTCCATAAGGATGCATATGACTACTGCAAGAGATGTGATGCTTGTCAGCGAATGGAAAAACCCACCCAAATAAGTGCCATGCCACTGCAACCTATTCTTCCCCTAAAGCCGTTCGAGAAGTGGGGGATTGATTTTGTGGGTCCCATTGATTCGCCTATCAGACAGAAGCAGAACAAATACATCTTAGTATGTATAGATTATGTCACAAAGTGGTGTGAAGCTAAAGCTATGAAGCGGGATGATGGTAACATCATAGCCTTGTTTATGTACGAGAATATTATCACCCGTTTTGGCAGTCCCCTTGAGTTGGTAAGTGACAGAGGTACTCATTTCCTTAACAAAATCATGGAGGAGCTGACAGAGTTGTATAAGATCCGCCATCGCAAGTCCACTCCTTACTACCCTAGAGCCAACGGCCAAGTTGAAGTCACCAACCGCATCCTCTACTCGATCCTGACAAGAACGATTGCCGCACATCGTCGCGACTAGGACAATCGACTTATAAAGGCCCTCTGGGCGTACAAAACCTCCTATAAGGCTACTACAGGATAGACCCCTTTTCAACTGGTGTATGGTATAGAAGCTGTCTTCCTTGTTGAACTGGAATTTCCCTCTTTGCGAGTGGTAGTAAAGAACGCTTGAGAGATTATGAATCACTTCAACACCGCCTCTTGCACTTGGAATGTTTGGATGAGATTTAGTGGATGGCCCTACAGAGTGTATGGAAATGACTCAATTGCGATGCAAAGCGTGTCATGACAGTTTTATCAAGCACAAGGAGTTCAAAGAAGGTGATCTTGTCCTAGCCTATGATTCGTAATTTGGCAAGTTTTCTGGCAAGCTTTAACAATGGTGGATGGGCCCGTACAAGGTACTTGCTGTCAATCCTAATGGCTCTGTCCAAGTGCAAGCTATCGATGCTTCTGAGGGTCCCTTTCTAATAAATGGCTACCGCCTGAATAAGTACTTCCCTCTCTGTGGATCTTGACAATCACAGTCGACTCACCCTTTCCCTTTTGGGCATCGCACTGTCCTTCTCTTTGTGCTCCTGATAGCCCTTATAATCTTCCTCATGAGACGGTCTCGTTTTGCTAGCCCCTCATCACAGATACCTCTCAACCCTACCTTGTTCTCTTCTCGTCTGATCCAGCAATGGTGGCGAGGTTGGACTTGACACATGGTATTCTACCATTCTCTTTATTAATGAAAAAAAAAACAAACAAACTATTATGGGAGAAAAGAAAGAAATTCCATGTCATAACATGCCTCATTCCAAGAAAAGGTGGAAACACCCTTGGGTGGGAAGCTGGTTGTGGAAAAGGTGGTAACACCCAGCAGTCCTGAATAACAGAATCACCAGGCGAACTTTTCAAGATGTACTTTCAAATCCATCTCCCTTGGTGCATTGTCTCTGTAACTTTATCAGTCCATCTTACCCATACAACAAACGATATCTTCTATATACAAATCATTGAAGTACCAGACTTGTTGGCTGCCTCCATGGGTACGCCTCATCTTCAACACCATGATGCCACCATGATAAATGATTTTTGATGCCGAGAAGTGCTTAAAAATAGCCAAAAATTGTGAATATCAGGTGAAAAATAGACTTTGTTGAAGGTGGCATTGGCAATCAGTACGATTTTAAGCGGCAATGCTCGGAAAGTGCTTAAAAGAGCCATTGGACGGCGGTCAAGGAATTTTCATAATTTTTTGGCATGACAGACGAGACCTTGGGAGATGCCCGGTAGTGGAATACTTCAAGACGGATGCCCAAGATTTTCAAACCACGATTCGGGTATCGGACATGGAAGAGGGAGTGCGCGGAAGGCCAAAGGCCAAAATGGCAAGTGGAAAAGGACTTTAGGAGAGCCCAAAGGATGTGACCCTTTGGGGCTCCCTTTGGGGAGCCCAAACATCAAAAAACAGTGGGGGGAGTTGTGTTTTTTTCTCATGCAGGAGAAGAAGAAGACGCCATGCCACAAAATGGAGGGAGAATGGGTTGTGGGGCCAGAGAACAACCCCCCTAACTGATCTTGGCCCTGAGATGCTTCTATCCTTTACTCTCCATTGCTCCAATCCACTCCTCCAATGGCTGCCTAGTTGTGGAGATGCAGATCTAGTATTTCTCTCTCCTCCCTCTCTCTCCTGCATAGAGGCAATTCATGTGCAAGAAATCATGAAGAAGAGGGGCTGAAGAATGCTTGTCGGACTGTGATCCCGACTGTGATCGGATTGCTCCAAGATGAAGAGAAGGCTGAGGAAAGAGGTTCAGCACTGAAGAATGGTTGTTGGTCGGTCCATGGGCTGCCTAGAATAATTATTAAAAAACCCGCAACACGCAAGACATGTGGTATGCTCCAATTTTACAAAGAAATTTGATTGTTTTTGTTGTTTCATGGTCCAAATGTTGTTCATATGCGATGAATTTTTGTTTGAACCTTGTTTACATCATGTCTGAGGGTTGTAACTACAAAAATGCAGAACCCGTAATGATTTAGAGCCATTATTAATTCTTTAAAACCCGTAAAATGTCATTTTTAATGAAAATTAGTGGTTTTTTTCAATTTTGAGTTGGGAGAAAGGGGTGGAAATGGGATAAACTCAGAGAAAGGGTGGAAATGGGATAAACTCAAAGAAAATGCTAAGTTTCAGTCAAAATAATAAGCCAACACAAATAAATCAGAAAAATACCTATTTTCCATGAATAATAAATATAAAAAAATAGCAAAAATAGAGAAAATTGGGATTTTCCTACTCAAAAAATATGAAAAAATAAGATTTATATGCATGAATGTTTGGCGAGGTTAAAGCATGAGGTCAAGCCTCATTTTGGCCTCTTCCTTTGTGTTATAGTACACATTTATTGTTTTTTACATGCAAAAATGATACAAAACAACCATTTACACCTATGGACCGTAGCAACACCTAAACGATGAGGGGGGGATAAAGTTTATGCAATGATCTAATTGCTGAAAAGATACAAATTCTGATTTACCTCTTTGTGCATAGCATTTAGGGATCGTTCCATAATTAAATATAGGTGACTAGTAGCACGGAAGTTCCGGTGCTAGTCCCTAAAGCAGGGCAGCACGTAACACTTAGTTAAAATTCATGAAAGGGCTATTTTTTGCACCTCACATGACTGGTTTTTTAATCATAAAATGGTCGTGTACAATCGTCATACACCTTGCATCAAGCATGCCACGTGGTATCTCCTGGAATGCATTGTAATTGTTCGATAAACTTTGACCAATGTTGAGAGGATAGGAAACCCAAGCTGTAGGTTTAGACGGATGCTTCCATTGGGAAAAGTTTTGTGAGGCAAATCAAAATCTCCTGGAACACTGAATTATGAAAGAGTGGAGTTTGTGTGAATGTTATATGTGTTAGTGACGCATCTTGGGGCCAATCGCCGAGGTGTAGGAGAGTCCCAATGGAGCAGCGGTAATTAGTCGAGAGGTGCTTCCCTATGTGTGTATTACGAGGCATTATGTCTATATGTTATGTGATCTCCCTCTGAGGAGAAGGGATGATAAAGGTTGGACTACATATTGGATAAAAATACAAAATCGTCATAAGCATTTAGTGCAAAGTGAGTTAGCCCATTTTAGGTCAATCTCACTTGCTAGTACCTTCTCTCTCACAAAGTGGTAGTGTACCTCAATATGTTTTGTCCTGGCATGGAACACATAGTTCCTAGCCAACTATATACCACTCATGTTGTCACAATAAATGACAACTGGACCTTCCACCTGCACATCTAAATCAGCCAATAACTTTTGCAGCCATACTACCTCACATGCTGCAACAACAGCACCTCTATACTCAGCCTCTGTACTCGACAAAGCAAGTGTAGATTGCTTTTTGCTCCTCCAGGTAATTGCTGCACTACCAAGAGAGAACATGTATGCACTAGTAGATATTCTATCAGACAAACTACCAGGCCAATCTACATCTGTGTATCCAAACACCTGTACATCTGTACCTGCCTCATAGAAAAGTCCATAATGTAATGTGGACTTCACATATCTCAATATGCGTCTGACTGTATCCAAATGTGGCTTTCTAGGTACTTGCATAAACTGACTCACAAGACCAACAACGTAGCTCAAGTCTGGCCTTGTAATGGTCATGTAGATCAAACTCCCCACTATCCTCCTGAACATAGTAGGGTCTTCTATCTCATCTCCAACATCACCACTCAACTTTACATTCTGCTCCAACGGGATTGAACGTGGTTTGCATGCTCTCATACCATACTTGGACAACATATCCAAGCCATACTGTCTTTGGGACAGCCATATACCATCATCACATCTGATCACCTCAATGCTAAGTAAGTACCTTAGCTCACCTAAATCCTTCATCTCAAACTTCTTCTTCAAAAAGTCCTTGACTTCAGCAATCCCACTATCACTATCACCTGTAATAATGAAGTCATCCACATAGATGACTATGATGACCAAACCTGTATCTCCCTTTCTCACATAAAGTGAGTGATCAGCATCAGAAACATAAAAGCCAATATTGACAAGATACTCTCTGATCTTGTCAGACCATGCTCTAGGTGCTTGCTTGAGCCCATAGAGTGCCTTCTTCAACCTGCACACATACGTGGGATGCTCTAAATCTTTATAACCTGCTGACTCATCCATATACACTTCTTCCTGCAAATCACCATGCAATAAGGCATTCTTCACATCCATTTGCTGCAACCTCCAACCTTTGGCTACTACCAAAGCAATCACACATCTGACAGTTGCCATCCTAGCAACTGGACTGAAGGTTTCTTCATAATCTTATAAACCCACTTAGATCCAATAGCTTTCTTACCCTTTGGAAATGATACTAGATCCCAAGTCTTATTGGCCTCTAATGGAGCCATCTCTCATCATCCATTGCTGCATCCCAATGAGCATGATCAACAGCCTCCTCAAAACATGTGGGCTCAACATCCTCAATCACTTTCATAAGCATAATGGTGAGCTGCATAACCTTCAAAACCAAATCTGCTAACAGGGTATCTCACCCTGCTAGACCTGCATACCACTGGATCATTCAATGGAGTCTTTGCATTGATGTGTGCTCTCTGCACACCTGGAGTCCTCACTGAAGGAATGCCAAGCTCATCATCCAAGCTCTTTGAGCCACTGGAGTCTCCATCAAGAACTGCATCAATGCCATCTGACACTTTATTATTTCCTTTGTCTTTACCTGTAGTGCTACTAGATGCAGCTGAAGATGTAGAGCTACTCCTTAGTCTCCCAGACCAAGGACTACCAAATGTTGTCTCTGGTCCACTAAGAGTCCATGATTATTTCTTTTCAACCTGCACATGAGTCATGATCATCATCATCATCCAATGCATCACCACTAGATGCATACCAACTGCTCATTTAATCAAAGATGACATCCCTGCTCACTCTAAACTTACATGTGACAGGGTTATAACAACGATACCCTTTCTGCTCTAAAGAGTATCCAATAAAAACACATCTTTCTGCCTTTGGATCAAGCTTCTTCTGTAGCTCATTTGGCACATGAATGTCTGCAACACAGCCAAATACCTTCAAGTGCGATACATCAGGCTTCTTGCTAGTAAAGCATTCTTTAGGAGTCATACCATGAACTGCAGCTGTGGGAGTTCTGTTCATAATATAAATAGCAATATGAACAGTCTCAAACCAAAAATTCTTAGGCATATTCTTTTCAACCATCAAGGCACATGCAACTTCTGCAATATGCCTGCTTTTCCTTGCTGCAACCCCATTTTTGTGTGGGGTATACCTACATGTGAACTGTCTCTTTATCCCATGAGACCTCAAAAAATCACTGAACTCATTTGAGAGGTACTCTCCCCCTCCATCTGACCTCAAGCACTTTACTTTCAAGCTTGTTTCTCTTTCAACTACAGCCTTGAAAGTTCTAAAGTGCTCAAACACTTCACTCTTTTCCTTCATAAAATATACCCACAGCTTTCTAGAACAATCATCAATGAATGTGACAAAGTATGAACTGCCTCCAAGAGATACATTTTGTGTAGGCCCCCAAATATATGTATCCACAACATCAAGGATATTTCTACTTACATCTCTGTCATGTGAAAAGGGTCGTCTTGCCTGCTTACCAAACTAACATGCTTCGCATACCTTATAAAATTCCGCAATTCTAAATGTAGGCAAACCTGTAACCAACCCTTTGGACTGCATTAATTTCAGCCTTTGTACATTTACATGTCCAATGCGTTTGTGCCAAATTTCAATATCTGCAACAACACCTTTTTCTTTAGCATACATAGCAGCATTCATAGTAGGAATTCCAACATCCAGAGTAAACATATGTCTAACTCTACTTCCCTTTGCAACCAACCTGCACTTGTCATTGAAGTCTTCTACAAAGCAACCCTTTGCATTAAATCTGACTTGCACCCCTTGCTCTACCATTTGACTGACTGACACCAAGTTCTTTGTAATAGATGGCACATGTAATACATCTGAAAGACTCTTTGTTTTACCATCATGAAAGGACAAGTGAACTTTTCCAATGTGTGAAATTGGGTGGCATGAATAATCACCCATCTGCACATAACCTATATTTCATAAATCCTGCATCTCTCCAAACCATTCTGCATGGCTGGTCATATGATTGGATGCACCGGAATCAACATACCAAACATCATCATGTGTTCCCTTTCCTGTAACAGCATTCAACATATGTTGTATAACAAACAGACGTTCATTTTTGTCTTCATTCTGTCGTGAAGACGATGCATAGTTTCCTTGCTGCAACTTACCACTGCGAATATCATCTTTCTTAGCATAACATTGGGCTACAATATGACTTGTTTTGCCACAATAGTGACACACAATACTAGAGTTGTTAGAACCTCTGTTCTGCCATCCACCTCTTCCTCTAAGGCTCCCCCTACCTCTAAAGTTACCACGACCTCCTAAAACCTGCATATCGTCAAATTGCTGATTCAATCTGTTTTGCTGGTTGTCACTACCACGTCTTGTACCACAGCCTCTTGAAGAGGATCTACCACGTCCCCTTCCTAAACTCAAGTAAAATGCTTGGACTGTTCACCATTTCTTTCAGACGAATCACCCTGCATATTGATCTCTTCAGTAATCATGAGAGAGATCAGCTCATCAAAATATGGAAATGGCTTCCATACATATACTGAAGTAACAAATGATTTCCATGCTTTCTCATTGTTAAGGCCACTCAGAGTGGATGAAACCAAATCATCATCATCTAGCATTGCATCAATCGCTGCTAAAGCATCTGCAATGCTCCTCACCTTCAACACATACTCATTGATAGACATTTTTCCTTTCTTCAAGGCATTCAACTCTTGCTTGAGTTGAATCTTTTGTGCCTTTGTGTTTACTGAAAACATATTCTCAAAAATCGTCCAAGCTGTATGTGAAGTTTCTGCATTTATGATATGTCCCAGCATAGTATTATCAATTACTGCAGATAGCCAGTACATCATCTTTTTGTCTTTCGCATTCCACTCTTTCCATGCTTTTAACTCATCTGCAGTCGAAGGGATACCCAGCTCTGGCTCCTTTTCTTCACCTGAGACAAACTCATAAAGGCCCTTTCCAATGAGGAAATTCGTCACACGGAACTTCCATGAAGGGTAGTTGTTCTTGTCGAGCTTCTCAATAATGGGATTTCCAGTGCTCTTTGCCATTATCACAAACAAGGATATAGCACAGCAAGCTAGTGTTTTGCAATCTTCCACAACACGTGCACAATAATACACCAAGCAATCTTTTTCACTAATTTCTCAATAATACATGTAATCTGCAACCTGTTTATAGATAAACCAGGTGTTTGCTTCCTGCAAACACCTCAAAAATTACAGATTCGCAATCTGTAACCTGTGCACCCACTTTTGGTCAATATAGCCGAAATCATAGTATACCTTGAAATTGATGTCCGCAACCTTGCGGCTCTAAAACGGGGCCTGAAACCTTGTGCACATCAATTTGGTGTGAGATTGCTGTGAGATTCTTTGCCCCGTTTTAGAGCCGCAAGGTTTTTTGCTCTAAAATGGGGCAAGGTTGAGGACATAAATTTCAGGGTATACTGTGATTTTAGAGCAAAAATCTCACAGCAATCTCACACCAAATTGATGTTCGAAATCACAGTATACCCTGAAATTGATGTCCGCAACCTTGCGGCTCTAAAAAATCTCACACCAAATCTCACAGATCCTAGACAGCTTCACTCGACACTTGTGAGAATGCACGAGATCTATCGTCTAGGTTTCCTAGAGTCACCCCATAACGGAAGGTACCAGCCATCCCCATGAGGATCAACCTACAAGCTCGGGGTCCTATTTTGACAACTAAGGTCTTAATGCATTAGCTGGCTCCATCGGAGGTGTCCCACAAGAGATCCTTGTTCGACGGGAGCGATCATAGTTACCCTTGGTTCATGGAGTGGAACACTTTTTCCCAGTAAGTGGTTAGGATTCAAGGAACCTTAATGGAGTTTTAAGACAAACAATGTTTTAAGACAAATAATGTCAAACAAGTTCCTTTTCAACATTTGATCTTTAATTATCAGTCTTTGGAATACATCATATAATCCACCTGAAGGCTATTCCAGCAATCCTCAGGGACCGCTATTCCAAGTTCCGCCCGTTGACTAATATGCAGGCCTCGAGATCCCATCTCAAGTCAGGTCGGCCTCTTGTGCAGGATCCAGAGGCAATGGATTTACGGTCAGATCCCCCACTGGCACCCAAGCGTCATCCTACTCTAAGTAGCATCCACGAAGAGATCTCTCGCGGCGGGTTCGGTCTACGTACCCGACACGGCTAACAACCCCCTTCAAAAGGGTCAGGTAGACAATTGGAGGTAACTGATGCTACCTCTCCCTCGAGGCTTTTAACCTGAAGCATTAATTATTTTTCCAGTATTAGTTCCTTGAGCAAAGAAGTACAAATAGTACTCCTAAGTGTACAATCACGAGCATTCCAGTGGTCATTTGTATGGCCAACTACTAAGGTGTGATTCCTTCTCCCCGAATGCTTCTAGCATTCGATCCTGGATCAATTTCGACTTGGCACGATCCCATTGCTTGTTTAACCTCTTTCCTTGGGTTAGGGTTTATACCCTTGTTAACCCAAATTTTCAATACCTTAGGTTTCCTTATATTAAGGTCAATACATCCTGGACAACCCCGTTGTCCTCACTTGATTGGTCAATTGCTTGCTAGGCAATTCATAATTACCCTAACTTGGCAAATCAGTCCCAAGGAAGGGTGATGTAGCAGGATGACTACTCATCCTCTAGAAAATTAGACTTGTACTTAGAACTCGCCAAACTTGTTCTAAGGAGTGGCAATACTATTTTGTGATTTAGACACAAAACCATGCGACGTTGCAATTTGTTGCACGAGATAGGTGTTGCACCTAGCTTGTGGGATTATTTCTCCCATCACACGGTATTCCTTGGTCAAGAATACCTTTGGTCAAGATGTAGGGTTTGGGAGTCCTCTTGACCCAATCCAACCCCTAACCCTACTAGGCCAATAACGATTTGGCCCCTAGGGTTCCTAAATTTATACAGAGGTCTAGTATTTGATCAATTTATCCTTAGGGTGAGAACCCTAGATCATTCTTGCATGGGCGTTTAGTTAACCCTAACATTCCGTGAATGTGGGTAGGACCTTTGAGATCGGAAATATTAGGTTGGCATCCTAAGTGCGATACTAGGTAGAATTTTAACATAGCTTAACCCTATCTAGCACATTGAGGTGTTCATCGTACTAACTATTTACGCCTTTATGAATCCCATGTGAGTTACACAATTACAAGCGATTTACCTAATTGATCTAATTGTCTTACAACAAGAGGTGATCTTTCCTTAGAGATGAAAATACTTTCCCTAAAAGATGTAAATGATTGCAAGATGTAAGAGATGTATCATTCCATGCGAGAATGCAACTTCAAACCATAGACATTTTGCTTTTATGCAACTTATAGTGATCTTTCTTTTCCTTGCCCTATGCGATATCGATTGACATTCAGAGCTTGTTCATTAAAACCCTACATTTTATGCATCAAATTCAAGCTTTAGTCTTTTAATAAAAATGCATCCTTTTCCAATTTCGAACTTTGATACAAGAGCTTCGATGCATGGATGCATCATTCTTTCGTGACGAGATGCCAATGAATGCATGGTTGATTTAATCCTTCTTCCACTGCTTATCGCAACCTAAATTGTAACTTACATTGCAAGCGAATTGCATAATATCAAGTTCATAAATCTTTTCCTTTGGGAGATGCACAATTTCATCTTTTAACTTATGCATCATATGTTTAGAATTGCAGCTACCCTTGACCATGGAAGTGCGAGTAATTGCAAATACACGACATGCAACTAACTTGTAGATCGAATGAGCAAATAAATTTCCCAATGTATTTAAACTTGCCTACAAGAATTAAACATGCCTAGTGCATCCTTTTCATGCAGGATTAATTATCGAAACCTGGGCATTAAGAATCAGGGTGTTGTCCACTCGCATACATGGGTTGGAAGCTCCCTCCTCTCACCTTTTGTTTAGGAGCCATTGACGCAGTAATTTCATTTCAGCAATTCTCCCTTGGGTCACTTTCGCGTTTCGAATCCTCTGTGTCTCAGATCTTCTCTTCTGCGTAGGACACGGCCCTTGCAGATACGGTTTTAAGAAAAACCGGGGAAGGCATGGGTGAACAGGGCCTATGGAAGCCTTAATGGAAGCTTCCAATAGAAGCTTCCAAGCTTCAGAAGTACAAGGAAATGACGTGGAGGCGGGGAGATGATTGGGAGGATGACGACGATACTGAAGAAGAAGAAGAAGAAGACGATGATGAAGATGAAGGCGGAGGCGCAACAACAAGCAGCATGACCTGACGGCAGCAACAGCATGATGGCGACAACAATGGGCAGCATGATCTCCTCCCTCCTCCCTCTCTCTAGCTTGGGGGGGTTCTTATAGGCTTGAAGGGGGGGTAGCCACACAAGTGGCAATCTGCATGCTCCCCTCCTTCATGCTCTTCCAACACCACTCATACTTCCACACATACTCCCTCTCCCCGCCATGCAACGGCTAAAGGGGAGGGATTTTATCCAAAAGAATTTGCAAAAATTATCCCTTTTTGTCCCTTGAAGGGGTGTTCCCGCGTGAGCTTGGCGGTGTTGAGCCACGGCTTCCTATACGTGACATGGGGTTGGTGTTTGTTGATGCACGCGGAGGGAGCACTTAGCCCAAGGTTTTTCTGTTGCGGGAGGTTACTTTGAACCGCTTTTGCGTGAGGTCTAGAGTCGTTAATATTTCATTGCGGAAATATTACATGTCTCTACAATTCCTCAAGAAGTCTAAGATATCAACACCACATCATTTGCATATAAAAATATGGGTATCAATATGCTAGTCAACTTGCACCTAGTCCCCCTAATCTATCCACATAATTTTATAGTCGATCAACATAAATACAAATAAATTAGGTGAAGTGGAAAACCTTGCTCAATCTCGATAGTACTATCCACCATATCAAAAATCCCTCTTAGAGCATGAACCTTCCCTATCTTTTTAACTCATACAAAGCATAAATCCCTCCCCTTTAAATCCTTTGGAATCCCAATATCATGTGATCATTATATGAGCCTATCCTAGAGTATTGTCAAATGCTTTGTGAAAATCCACAAAGAAATAATAAATCATTTCCCCATGTGCCCTATGTTGGGGGTTAAAGGCCATGTGTGCCTAGCTACCCATAATGACTATGTACTTAGTGCCCACACACTTGTACCCTACAGATGGCGGCCGCCCATGACTATGGCTTTATTCTTTATGTTTTCTATGACAATAGAATAAGGGAAAGCAAGTTATATGTTATGACAATAGAATAAGGGAAAGTAGGTTACACGTTATGACTGTTGGAGTTCCCACACATCGCTTGCTTGAACCCCATAGCTCTTGCATTCTCTTTCTTCCACTTATGTTCTCACCTCTTGCTCCACCTTTCAATTCATATCACAATGAGTTTTCAAGAAGCTTCACCAACATTCACTTGCCTGAGAAGAGAGCTTCATACGAGCTTCCACGGTAGCCCCACTTCAATTCATTTAAGGTATGTAGCAACTCCCCTCCCCTCCTGACTTGTTTCCTAGCCTTTAAATCACATTCTCCCATTGCCAAGTGACCCAACAGGGTCAACCACAATAGATAGAGCCCAAGAGTAGCCCACAAAAATTTTGTTGCATTTTTAGGGGGCTGCACTACTACTCCTTCTGTTGCCATTTGGTCTTGCCATTCTCCCCAGTGCTTTGCCACCTAATCTTTGGGGGTCTTTCTAGCTTCCTTGGGCTTCATATTTGACATTAGTTGAAGAGCTTTAGATCAACCATTGCTCTATAATTCAAGAATGACATGTTGTTCACTATTTGGACAACAAATATTTTCTTCTTTTATGCTATATTGATGCTTATGGGACAAGTTTGCAATGTCAGACGATGTACTGATGCTCAAGAAAGGATTTTGGATCAATAAGAGTTTACTTAGCTTTTTTAGAAGGGTTCTTTGCTATAACACCCTATGGATAGCAAGCATTCACTATGAAGCCTTATGTATTGAGTGTCTATAGATGCTTTGGGGATGCTACATTGATGTATTGATGCTTGGTTTGCAAAGCTTAGACACTTAAGTCAAAGGGAGACTCTTACTTTCCTATGTATATATGCTTAGCCAATTATATTGGCTCAATCTTCCTTTTGTTAAATGCTTTTTGGCTCAGTTTTGGAGATAATTTTCTATTATTACAATATTCTGTATTCTCTTTGGCTAGCAAAAATAATGGCAATGTTTCAAATATGACAGTGCCATATTTAACATTGAGAAGTTGGATAGTAATAACTTTCAGTATTGGAAGACCTAGATTTGGCAGGTATTAGTGCAAAAAAATGGCAGGTATTAGTGCAAAAAAAAACAAGTTAGATATTAAAAATCAAGGAAATAAAGCCAAAAAACTGGGATAGAGATGATTGTGATGAGCTTGATGAGCTATGCAAGTCCACCATTATATTGTCTTTATCTAACCAAGTGTACTTCTATGTTATTGTTACTTAAGGTGGTGTTTATAATTTATGGAAAAAGATATGTGATTTTTATGACAAGTAGAGTCATACCTCATAGTTGTATTGGTCGAAGAAGCTTGTGGACCTTCATATGAAGGATGGCACTTCTACATCCACTCACTTGAATGAGTTTCACTCCATTTTTTGCCAGTTTATCTCATAGAGGGCATTCAATTTAAGGATAACATAAAGTCTTTGTTCTTGCTTGTCACACTACCAGAGTCTTGGGATACATTTTGTACTATTCTAAGTGCTAATCCTCTTGAATATGGCTTTGAATGCTTCAATATAGAGAGTGCTTTGCTTATAGAAAAAGTAAGAATTAAGAATATTTTTGTAGCCCATACTTCTCATGCACTTACAATTACATGTAGACATTATGGGAAAGAGAATGATTGCCATGGTAGAGACTCACAGCCCAATAGGGGAAATTCCAAGTCTCATAGACAATCACAGAGTAATTCCTGTGATCCTAAGTCCCTTGTCATTTGTCATGATTTCAAGCAATAGGATCACATAAGGTCATAGTGCCATAAAATGTGCAATGATAACAAAAAAGGCAAAGGAAAAGTATAAGAAAATGCCAAATTTTCTAATGATTGCATTCTTCGTAAGTCCAGTGTTAAGATAGAAGAGATAAATGCCTTGGAGTACACATGTTCACTTTAAATGCTAGAATTCCTGCAATGATGAATGTTTCTATGTATGCTAAAGGAAAAGGAGTGGTTATAGGCATTGAATATGGCATAACATATTGGACATGCAAATGTGCAAAAGCTGAAATTAATGTAGTCCAAAGGGTTGGTTACAAGGTTGCTTTCTTTTAGAGTTGTAGAATTTCATAAAGTGTGTGAAGCATGCTAGTTTGGTAAGCATGCCCCTTTTCACATGATAGATATGTGAGTAGAAATATACTTGATGTTGTGCATATAGATATTTGGGGGCCTACATAGAATGTATCTCTTTGTGGTAGCAAATACTTTGTCACATTTATTGATGATTGTTCAAGGAAGCTATGGGTATATTTCACGAAGAAAAAGAATGATGTATTTGAGCACTTCAAATATTTTAACGTAGCTATTGAAACATAAAAAAGCTTGAAAGTTAAGTGCTTGAGATCAGATGGAGGGGGAGAGTATCCCTCTAATGATTTCAGTGGCTTCTTGAGGTCTCATGGGATAAAGAGACAATTTACTTGCCAGTGTCAAGTGTTTTTCTGAAAACTGAAAAGCCCTAGTTAAATTGTAGTTAGGTTTGATCTCTGCTAGCTTAGTTGTTTGTGTGTAATTGGATTTCTTGTGTTTGTTTAGCCTAGGATTTGCTTCTGTCATTTTGTTTGATTTATTGAGTGTGAAACTTGGTAGCCTTGGTCGAGTTTGGTTGCACATCACGGGGATAATGGGGTCACAAGAACTTCATATTACACTTGTTGATGCACTACACTCGGGGGTCGTCTCTTGTTTTTATCAAATACTTCCATGCCATGGGTTGGGATTATGCACGTTTTGCACCATCATTGAGCATTAGCATGGCATGAGGTCCGCTGCAGCTATATGCAGTAAGTTTTAGATGCACGTGCACATGAGAGAGCACCTGTCATTGAGCACACACAATTCTTGCACACACCATTTGGGATGCTCATCACAAAGCTAGGAACCTCTGGTTGAGAGTGCAAGGTAGTTGGGAGAGTTCGAGGGTCGTGAAGGACGCCACCAATTGTGAGATGGGTTGTTCTTATCTGGTCAACATCTTGAGGACCATCATTTTCTAGAGTGATTGTGAGATTTTGGATGGGTGGAGCGGAGTATATCATATCTTTTTATGAGAGTCGAGAGGTGAGGATAAGGATTTTAAATTAATCAAGGAACTATGTTTGCATTTTGCATGATGCACGATCACATCTAGATAGGCTAGGCACAATTCTTCAAATGCATACATTATTTTTGTGTGAGCATGGATTGATTGATTGCATATCATGGATCCAACATTGCATATTTTTTCAAATCATGAATGATTGGGCACGGAGCTCATTTCAAAAAACCATACTCCTACTAGGGCACACTACATAAAAAACAGGTTCATATCCAGAGAATATTCATTTTGAAGACTCAAGGATCAAAGGAAAAGATCGTACGTTTTACATCGTCAGCGAGTATTTCTTGAAGAAAAAGAGGACATGTGTGCTGAAAGTGTGTGCAATTACAAGAACAATAGGCCAAGGAAGGGAATAATTGTCCAAGTTAAAAGATGGAGAAAAATGATGCGATTTACGAAAATTAGTAATTTTTCTTGATTTTGATAGATTTTCATAATTTTTCCCGTGGTGGCTTGCCGATCAAATGTGTTCCGATTGTTTTGAGTACCCGAACAACTATATTCGGAGTTCAAATGACGAAGTTATGATCCAAAAAAGTTGCAAACATGCATAAAGCAGAAAAAACGAAAATAGTGAAAACCAGTAGAAAAGCAAAAGCCAAAAGGTGAAAGCAAAAAGCCTAATGTATATGAGTGTGGATAGAAAACTATATAAGGAGAGGAGATTGAAGAGTTAAGGGCCTTCCCCCTTGATTACAATTGCATTTTGTGAGAGAAGAGTAGAGGGTCGCATGCTAGAGTGAGCTCTTGTCATGCTAATTTGAAAGTCGAAGTCTTTGGATATCAAAGCTTCGAGCGTCAGATCATGGTTGTTAAGGTACGAGAATATTTTTCACTTGGTTTTTTTTCAAATTATTGGATGTTTTTTGTTGAGTTGTAATTGTGTGATGCTCTACCCGAATTAGGGTTTTAGTTGTTTGAGCTACAAGAAGTAGTTATTTATTGTTTTGTTTTTTGTGGTGTATTGTCAAATATTTGAATGTTTCAAGTTGTGTTGTGTATCCAAAAAAGTCAATTATCCCAACCGGCACTCCTTAATGTCTTGTTATCGGGTTGTGAGTGAGGCTTGCTCTCGATCACTACTCGCATAACACCGGTATACCCCACATCAAATGGGATTGCAAAAAGAAAAAAAAGGCATATTGCAGAAGTTGTACGTGCGTATTGTGGTTGAAAAGAATATGCCAAAACATTTTTTGTTTGAAGTTGTTCATACTGTTGTCTATATTATGAACAGAACTCCCATAGCTATAGTTCATGGGATGATCCTTGAAGAATGCTTTACAGGCAAGAAGCTCGATGTGTCACACTTAAAAGTGTTTGGATATATTGCATATGCTCATGTGCCAGATGAGCTACAAAAGAAGCTTGATTCAAAGGCTAAAAAATGTATTTTTTAAAAATACTCTTTAGAGGAGAAAGGGTATTGTTTTTATAACCCTATCATAGATGAGTTCAGAGTGAGCAAGGACGTTATTTTTTATGAGATGAGAAGTTGGTACGCATCTATTGGTGATGTATTAGATGATGATAATGATCATGATAGCTATGTGCAGAAAGAAAAGCAAGAATCACAGAGTCTTAGTGGACCAAAAACATCATTTGGTACTACACCTACACTTAGCCCTTAAACTAGGAGACTAAGAATTAGCCCCACATCTTCAAGTGGATCTACAAGTATTGCAGGTAAAGACAAAGGAAAGAAGAAAGTGTTGGATAGTAATGATGCATCTACTAGTCATTTGGGATTTGATGGAGATTCTAGTGGTTCAAAGAGTTTAGATTATGGGCTTGGTATTCCTTTAGTTAGGACACCAAGTGTACAGAGAGAACATACTAATGTGAAGGCTCCACTAAGTGATCCAATTGTACGCAGGTCTAGCAGGGTCAGATATCCTATTAAAATATTTGGTTTTGAAGGTTATGCAGCTCACCCTTATGCTTATATGGTGAAGGTAGTTGAGAATTTTGAGTCCACTTGTTTTGAGGATGTTGTTGGTCATGCTTAATGGGATGTAGCGATGGATGAGGAGATGGTTTCATTAGAAGCCAATAAGACTTGGGATTTGGTACCCTTGCCTAAGGGTAAAAAAGCTATTGGCTATAAGTGGGTTTACAAAGTCAAGCATAATGCAGATGGTTCAGTTAGTAGGTATAAGGCTAGGCTGGTTGTAAAAGGCTATGCTCAAACATATGGCATAGATTATGAAGAGATGTTCTATCCAATTGCTAGGATGATAACTACTAGATGCGTGATTGGTGGCAACAATCAAAGGTTGGATTTTGCAACAAATGGATGTTAAGAATGACTTCTTACATGGTTAATTGCAAGAAGAGGTATATATGGAGCAGCCAACAAGTTATGAGGATTTAGAGCATCCCACATATGTGTGTAGGTTAAAGAAGGTGCTCTATGTAGGTTTGGTCATCATAGTCATCTATGTGGATGACTTGATTATTACATGTGATAGTGACAATGGGATTGCTGAAGTTAAGGACTTATTGAAGAAGAAGTTTGAGATGAAGGATTTGGGTGAGCTGAGATACTTTCTTGGTATTGAAGTGATCAGATGTCATAATGGTATATGGCTATCCCAAAGGCAATATGGCTTGGATATGTTATCCAAGTATGGTATGATAGCATGTAAGCCTCTTTTAGTACCATTGGAGAAAAATGTGAAGTTGAGTGTTGACATTAAGGATGAGATAGAAGACCCTACTATGTTCAAGAGGATAGTAGGGAGTTTGATTTACATGACTATCACAAGGCTAGGCTTGAGCTATGTTGTTGGCCTTGTCAGTCAATTTATGGAAATGCTTAGAAAGTCTCATTTGGATGTAGTTAGATGCATATTGAGGTATGTGAAGTCTGCTTTACATTATGGACTTTTTAATGAGGCAAGTAAGGATGTATAAGTGTTTGGATACACAGATGCAGATTGGGCTGGTAGCATGCTAGATAGAAGATCTACCTGTGGATTCATGTTTTCCCTTGGTAGTGCAGCAGCTACATGGAGCAGCAAAAAGCAACCTATAGTTGCTTTATCGAGCACAGAGGTTGAGTATAGAGGTGATGCTATGGCACATGTGAGGTAGTATGGATGAAAAAGTTATTAGGTGATTTGGATGTGCAAGAAGATGGTCTAATTCTCATTCATTATGACAACATGAGCACCATACAGCTAGCTAGGAACCCAATATTCCATGCTAGGACAAAACACATTGAGATGCACTACCACTTTGTGAGAGAGAAGGTACTTGAAGGAGAGATTGACTTGGTATATGTCAGCACACAGGATTAGATAACTGACATTTTCATAAAGACATTGGATATAGAGAAGCTTTGAAATTTTTGAAGCTTATTTGGAGTTGTAGAGATAGAGTTAAGATTGAGGGGGAGTGTTGAGATGGCAAGCTCAACATATGCGGACATTGATGATGGACCACCTGGCTAGATGGATCCGCACATCTACACTTAGTACGTCAATGGTCACTATGATCCTTGCATGGCCACTGAATTATCAATTATTATATTTAGTTTGTTACATCTACCTACAATTGGCATAGATATATCACCAGTTGATTAGTATAGTCAGTTATGCACTGTTTGACTTAGTAGGCCACTTTTCTTTATGTTGTATCTTATCTATACTTTGTGTATATTGTATTGTGTGTGAAAGAAGAAGAAGAAACCATTAAGAAAACTTTTTGGCCTTCATCTCTCTTCATTTGTTCTTGAGTGAGCTTCCTCTTATGTATACAGTGTGTGTATGGCACAATAGCTCAAGCAAGTCCCCCCACCACGTGATTCTTGATATGTTTGACTAAAAGCCTTTTGCCTACATCTTAGTACTTTCTTACTATGATTGAGAACTAGTTTGGGCATAGGTTGAATTGCCTACAATTTGACAATGGGTGTAAATATGTATCTAAGGTATTTAAATAATTTTGTGATAAGAGGAATATTAAGCATCAATTAACCGCCCCTTATGCCCCACCCTAGAATAGTTTTGTAGAGCATATGAATAGGACTATTCAAGAAAGATTCCATAGTATACTTAGTCATGCAGGCTTACTACATATATTTTGGGTTGAGGTAAGTACTACTGTAGTTAATTTGATTAATACATCCCCATGCACTACTCTTGGTGGTAGAGTTATAGAGGAGGTATGGTCTAGTAAACCCCCTCATATGACCCTTTGTGAGTCTTTGGATGTGAGGCATTATGCCATGTTCCCAAATACAAGCACAACAAGCTAGATCCAAAGTCCACATTAAATGCATGTTTCTTGGCTATGGTGATATAAGTGAGATAGGCTATCGGTTTTGGGATCGACAAGCCTGGAAGGTTATTTGTAGCCATGATGTTATCTTTCATGAGGAAAAGATGCATAAGTATCTAGAGCAAGTGATTGAGGTATGAAAGGTGATATTTCAGGAGGAGCCTCATATTGTAGTACAACCCATTTCAGCTAGACAACCCATGGTCAGATGTTGATGATGATGTGGTGGTCCATGATTTGCCTATTGTTCAAGATCATGATATTAGATAGAGAGGACATGCAGTCTAGGCTACTCCACAACCAGGTTTGAGATGCTCTACTAGAGCCTCATGCCCCCTTGATTTTTTTGAGCCCTCTATGCATTATGTTATGATGACAAATTTTGGTGTGTCCCTTACTTATGAGGATGCTTTGCATAGAGGTGATAGTCACTCTTGGTAGAGGGCCATGTATTCTAAGTTTGACTCACTACAAAAAAATCAGGCATAGAATTTGGTTTCCTTGCCAGATGGTAAACATGAATTGCCATGCAAGTGGATGTATAAGTTAAAGAGTACCCCTAGTCGCCCTAAGCCAACAAACAAGGCACATTTGGTTGCTAAGGGTTTTAAACATGAAAATGAACTTGACTTTTATGAGATATTCTCCCCTATGGGGTCAAGATGAATACCCTTATCTTGGTATCTTCCTTGGTTGCACAAATGGAGCTGGACTTATACTAGATGGATGTTAAGATGGCTTTCTTATATGGGGACTTGAGGATATATATATGTAGCAGTCTTAAGGGCTTTGAGGAAAAGGGTAGGAAACACCTAGTGTACAAGTTGAGGAAGAGCCTCTATGGGCTTAAGCAAGCACCTATGGAATGGTGTCATAATTTTGATGTCCTTATACATTCACAGGGTTATTCCCTCAACGATATGGATCTACGTTTTTACATAAAGAAGGCATGCTATTATTATTTTGGTGCCATCTATTGATGACATGCTGATTGATGGGAGTGCTCATGATGAGCTAGATGATTTGAAGACTCGGCTTAAGAAGAGCTTTGATAGTATGCACATTATGTGCAATCGCTCTAAGGGCCTCCTCTACTTGTCATAGTAAAAGTACATTCATAAAGTCCTCGAACGGTTCCATATGCAAGGTGGTAAGCCTATTGGCTACATGTTACCTTCTTATGTGAAGGTAAATCAGGTAGATTTTCCCCAATCAAATGATGAGAAGGCCAAAATGGCCAAGATCCCATATGCATCTATAGTGGAAAACTTGATGCATTCCATGATAGCCACTAGACTTGACATAGCATTTGTAGTGGATGTTGTGGCTTATTATATGGTGGTACCTAGCCGGTGACATTGGGACACCGTGAAGGGTATCATGAGATACCTTAAGGAAACTATATAAATGTGCATTTGTTATGGTTTCTAGGATACTAGAGTTGTATGCTACACATACTCTAATTATGCAAGATATGCACACAATAAGAAGTTCACATTTGGCTATTTCTTCACCTTTTCTAGAGGTGGTATTTCTTGGATGTCTAGGGTGTAGAAATGCATGGCCTTGTCTACTATTGAGGCTGGGTACATTGTAGCCACCATTGAGGCTTGCAAAAAGGCCCTATAGTTAGGTTGTATGGACACTATGACTCCTACATTGCATTTGGACTCTATGAGTTCCATTTAGTTAGCATGTAATATGGTCTTTCATGCAAAGACCAAGCACATTGAGGTCTACTATCACTTCAATAGGTTTTTTGATGCATCACATCTATCACTATCCCTACATTAAAGTATATTAAACTATAAGATGGTGGGAAAGGCCCCTATGAGGAAGACATAATGGGTTTGCTATGTAGATCATAGAGATTCTTTTGTATAGTTGTACCATGCCTCTAGTGGTATGATGAGGGTACTTGATTGTCTCTTTTGAAACATCCATGCCATCTTATTGTTTAGCCACCAAGAAAAATTGATATATCTTTGTGTTGTGTTTGGCCAAATACACTTGCTTCTTTCTCCACACTAGGCTTCAAGATCAACTAAACCCATTATATAAATATTTTATCTTGAAGCTCAAATAGTATAAATATTTTATTACCTTTGTGTGCGAGCATAATTTATTGTATGTTAGTGTGGATACAAAGGTGTGAACACCCTTTATAGCACTAAGCATTTAATTAGGGCAAATGTTTGGACATGTAGTCTAGCCTATATATTAAAAGGGCCACCACCATCCATGCTCAACCTCCAAGTGGCTACAATTTCTCCAATGTGTAAAAGTCTCAATCATCATCTTCTACATCGATGTGATATCAATATTATATTCATTGTCATCATTTCCTCAATGCTCAATGCTCATCTTTTCTAGATTGTGTTATCCGTTTATGTCTCCAACCTTATTTTCAAAGGTTAACATTACTTTGATCTTTTATTCACTAAGGTTTTAATAGTTTGATTATCAGGGCAGTTCATATGGTCATTCTATAAAATAGAGGTTTCACATATTTGGGTCCAAAAATGCCCCATTGGCCTTGTAAGTTTGGGGCTTTTTAAATCCAAGCATGCTGCCATAATATCAAAGCTTTTTGATGACACATTGAAGGTTGATTGAGTCATTTCCTTTCACTATCAAGCATATCCTCAAGCACCTTTGTGTAATATTTCCATGCAATTAAAAGTTAGTTGATTAGTTTGAAAGTTAGTTAGTCAAATAATAAGTTAGTAAGATTATAACTAAAGACTAACTAATGTAAAACTAACTAAAATTAATAACTAAAAAATTATTTAATTAAAAATATTTTATTTAGAAAAATTGAGAGTTGTAAATCTGATATTTTTCTCGAATTGACAAGGACCGTAGCCACCCTTCACGTAAGTTACAACGTGAATAAGACTTATGAGCTATATTAATCAGTAATATTAATGTGTATAGTTTGGATGGTCCAAAAATATTAGATTTTGGGCAAAACTAGTATATTTTAGATATTATCCTAAAAAAGATATGGAGATTTTCTAGAACTGGATGTCATTTAAAAGAAAATATAAGTGATGTTTTAGTTAGTTTTGGAGATTTTATAAAAAGAAAAAATAAAGAGAGGGATTTGCAAAATCGCGCACTGCGATCGCAGTCCACTGACAGAAAACAACACTTTGAACAGAGAAAAGAAGAAGGAGTGAAGTAAGAGCTTTCTAACCAAGTGTCTTGGATTTTTACCCCCCTTTTGGAGCCAATGGAACCATCAGATTTATGATCTGAGCATTAGATCACCGATCTTTCCAAGATCCCCCTCCACAAAGAGCTCTACTTCTCAGTCATCACAAGCCCTCTCCTCTAATTCACTATAAATATGAGGCATGGGGAGGGACAAGGGAGCATAAGGAGACCCTGAGAGGCAGCGAAGAGAGGTAGAGAAAAGGATACCCCTCCAAGAGATTGTGAGGAAGAGCTTGAAAAAGAGCTTGAGAGAGAGAGAGAGAGAGAGAGAGAGAAGAGTTACCCCGAGAGGCTGTAGGGAGAGAGTTAGCTCAATTCCCTCTATTCCGATCCTCGACTTAGCCAACTTCCCTTACGCTCTCCCATCTTGAATATATTCCGCCTTCTTAATCCCTTGAGTCTACTTGTGGACGAAGGCCCCCAAGTGAAGAATGTCACGTGCAGAAGGCAATCCCATTACCAACAACGAAGCTTCAGGCGAAGGCATCACTGTCAATCCAACTGCGGTACCGGTCGTAAGTAATGTACTTTCAAATTGATAGATGCTTTCCTTGATTCTCGTATGAGATACATTAAGCCCACACTATGATGCACAAGTATAGATAATTTCATCTCACATATTCGTAAGATGGAGCTTGTGAAGTGCATATATCAAGGAAAGTTAATTGCACCTAGTTGCATATGTCTTATTCATTGATAGAGCAATTACAAGGAAGAATTAGTCAGGGTTATGAAGGATATAGTCATTAAAAGAACAACATTAAAAGACTGTGTATACAAGTACTAGGTTAAAGCATAGTCAAGGGTTATAAATAGCATAATTGCTAAAAGAATATGACATTAAGAATCATGAATAGAAAGTATTAGTTTAGATACTTCAAAAGTACTTAGCCTAAGAGCCCAAATATTAAGAAGAACTAGATTCTAGCTTAAGGCAAGCCTGTTGGAGTCTAGTTACTTGAGATAATCTTGCACTTATCTTATCAAGTATTTACATGTTATGCCTATAACATATTTTTATATATGAGGCATAAAATATTTTGATATATGAGGATAATTTCCTATTTGCCTCATGACTTGACTAAAAGTTAGTACAAGAAATTAATCATAAGGGTTAAAACTAAGATATCTTGAGATCCGTCGAATAATGATGACTTTTGCCAATCCAAATTCAGGGTTGGGTTATCAATCAAGGTAAGTGACCTATAGAACTTACATCATGAATAGTGCTTGAACCCTTAACATATGCCCTAGCCGAAGAAGGAAGTGTTAAGAAACATTTTTTGCATAGTGTTGCTCTTAGATCCCAAGGGGGAGAGCAAATATATGATGGAAATGTTATATAATCTATTCTTGCATTGTTTGGAAAGAATGCAATTAGTTTTTTTAGTTGATCGAACAACATCCTAAATGCTTTTACATTCAACTAGTTGTTAATTGTTGTTTGGATGATTATTCCAAGTGCTTGTGATTTATGGTAAATGCATGGCAAAGGTCTATGATGACAAGTTTCCATGGGGATAAAGGAATGTTTTTCTAGAAAATGATATTAGGGTTGAATGCCTTGTTTGTGCTTGATTCTTAAAGGGTTTAATTAAGGAATGACATTTTGCATGGGTGGATCACCTCCATGATCGCACCGCGGACTAACCCAAAGAGGGCACTGCTAGATTCATGGGCCGAAGGTCGAGTGGTGAAAAGGCCAACCACAGGAATGATGTTTCACTCCTAGATAGCTTGCGAGTCAGTTGGAGCTTTGGACACCGTTTGCTAGGTCTAGAATGGAGTTGAAGACCTTCGTGGCCCACAATGTGTAGGCATGTTGGGAGATCCTATTCTAGATAAAGGACTGAGTTTGTGGTGCCATGTGAATTGGATTAGTTGCTTTAGCAAGGCAGAAGAGATACTTCTGTTGGACAGAAGGGATACATAATTTCTCCTGTATGGGCGGGAGACAAAGATTAAGTTGAAGATAAGTTAAGGAACTTGTTTGAACTTGTTTGTCAATAAATTGCTTTTTGCTCTATTTCCGTGTCTGTGCTATAAGTTATGCAAACGAACCCTGATTCCTTAAAGGCTTAATTAACGGAGTTGATTTTAAGTGTTGCACATAAATGTGTTAGGACCTAATTAGAAAACTAAAGCTATCAAGGGAAGCAGATGGGTAGACCCCCGACTGGTCTATCCTACGGCAGGGTGGTCCCAGAGAACTGTGAGGATTCTCACAAGAATTTACCATCATTCGACCTTTAGAAATTGTTAGGATAGAACCCTGATTCATGCCGTTTTAGGGGACCGGAATGGGACTATGCCCTATGGGCAAAGAGATTGAGCAGCACATCCCTCTCATTTCCCATTCTCTTTGAACCAAGTGTGGCATGAGTTTGTTTTGGCTTGGATATCTCTGCGTAAAGTAGGATGCCGAGGATCCAATGCTAGAATGCTGTTAGGAGACCTTGGCCATTAGGAACCCAAATTTCAAGTCGATCCTAGTGGGTTCTCGACCGTGAATGTTTCGTTGTGAGGCGGATTCAGGAAACCTTAGGCGACAAAACTCAAAACATTTTATGGGAGTGCTGGGCAACGATGCTTAGATTTGTTTCTTGATAGACCGCTAAAAGCGTGCCTGGATAGGGAATGGGCGGGCACCTCACAGTTGATATCATAGCCAAACTTTGTAGTGATGTGTGATTGATTAATGTATGGTTCATAGACATATCCTAAACAAAATAACCTAAATGGTATGGCTTGACTGTTAGGCACCTCCTGCACCCACAAATGCTGACATGCAAGAGAAGAAATTTCTTCTCAAGAAAAATTAAGGCACCCAAGTTTGATGGAGAAGGAATAGACGTCACAGCTGATGCAGAGATATGGATTGAGTTGATGGATGATTATTTTGATGCTTCGCAAACTGCTTCTACCAATCAAGCAATGATAGCCAAACTTAAGCTAGTTGGCCAAGCTCGGTTATGGTGGGAGCAATGGTGAAAGGATCAAGGTATTTTCGAAGCCACTGCCACTTGGGCTCAGCTGAAAGATACTGTACGTGGACGATACCTTCCACCAACCTACCAGACTTTGAGGATGAATAAATTCTTCAAGCTCAAGCAGTTGGAATTAACCTTGGAAGCTTACTACTCAAAGTTTGTAACCCTACTAAAATATGCACTACCTATGGATATTGTGCAGAAAGTATCAAAGTTTTGCCATGGCCTAGACACTCCTCTGAACCACAGTCTTGAAGCAATGCGTCCAACAGACTTGCAAGATGCATTACTCCGATCAAATCCAATCGTCCAAGAACTTAAATTGGGAAATTGTAGCAAAGATGACTCTCGAGATTTGGGTAAGAGATGCCATATGTGTGGAAAGATAGGGCATATCCATAGGAGATGTCTCTACCATCAATGCTTCCATTGCAAAGAGCTAGGGCATGTCCAAGCAGACTGCCCTGATCTAAGTCCAGAAGACATTGAGCCTCCAAGAAAGCGAAGCTGCATAGGTGCAATCTGTGGATATATAGAGGAATCAGATGAAGACGAAGACCTAGAACCTACAACACCTCTTCAGGATGACTAGAAATCCTAGAAATTTTGTCACATGAAATACAACTTGTATTTGAATAAACTTTACTCTTGTAACTACAGTTAACCTGAGTAAAATGAGCTACATCTATTTTGAGCCTAGAACTTGCAAATGATTAGAGATACACTGGCAAGGAATGACAGTTATAACATGCAATGAATTTCTCTTTAGTCGTTTCTTCTCAACTAATATAGATTGGGTCTTACCAGAATGTCAAAACTTGGAAGTATTCTTTAGTATTACAAAAGCAAAGCCAATTGTCCATGGAGCTCAGTTTCGAACTAAGAAGAGGACAATTTGGGAACATAGTATCCGAGGTAGAAGACCACTTCGATCTGCTAAAAGGATCCTAGGACAATTTGATCTAAAGAAGAAACTCCTGCCAAGGACAACCAATAATCTTGTGACCACAAGTGATAAAGTTCCACGATGTTTCTATTGCAGGGAGTTAGGTCATTTTAAAAGGGAATGTCCAAAGCACCCTAAACACAGATGCTCAGAGTGACACAACATTGGACATAACTACATCAATTGTCCCAAAAAAACTCAAAGAGAACTTGAGCTTACAAGAAATGAAGTCGTACAAGCTCCAGTGATCCACAATATACCAGGTGCTTAGGAAAAACCTAGAAGATATCCATAAGCTTTAACTACAATAAAATTTCTATTGTAATCAAGACTCGGCTATATCAAATACAATAGGTTGTTATTTCAAAAGGCCGCATGCCTGTGAGTGAGAGTAGCATAGCGAAAGCATGGTGGACACATAACCCACATGTTCCAAAATGATATCCTTGGTTTCTCTCAAGATGAGGACATCTCAATTTCTCTAAGCCTGGGAGGAGGATGTAATATTTCAATGCAATTAAAAGTTAGTTGGTTCGTTTGAAAGTTAGTTAGTCAAATAATAAGTTAGTAAGATTACTAACTAAAGAGTAACTAAGGTAAAAACTAACTAATATTAATAACTAATAATTTTTATTTATATTTTATTTAGAAAAATTGAGAGTCATAAATCCGATATTTTTCTTGGATTGACAAGGACCATAGCTAGGCTTTACATAAGTTACAACGTGAATGAGTACATAAATGTGGTAGGACCTAATTAGAAAACTAAAGCTATCAAGGGAAGCAGGTGGGTAGACCCTTGACGGGTCTGGCCTACGACAGGATGGTCCCAGAGAACTGGGAGGATTCTCACAAGATTTTACTGTCATTCAACCTTTAGAAATTGTTAGGATAGAACCCCGATTAATGCCGTTTTAGGGGACCGGAATGGGACTATGCCCTACGGGCAGAGAGGTTGAGCGGCACATCCCTCTTGTTTCCCATTCTCTTTGAACCAAGTGCGATATGGGTCTACTTTGGCTTGGGTATCTCTGCGTAAAGTAGGATGCCCAAGATCCAACGCTAGAATGCTGTTAGGAGACCTTGGCCACTAGGAACCCAAATTTCAGATCGATCCTACTGGGCTCGGCCGTGAACGTTCCATTGTGAGGCGGATTCGGGAAACCTTAGGCGACAAAACTCAAAACGTTCCATGGGAGTGCCGGGCAACGACTCTTAGATTTGTTTCTTGATAGATCGCTAAAAGCGTGCCTGGATAGCAAATGGGCGGGCACCTTACACTTTGTAAGTAGGAATTGTTAAAATTCTCCAAAGATGTTCTTAAATTAAAAAACATTATATATTTTTGTATTTTTTAAAAAGAAAAAAGGAAATAAGTGTGAGTGGAGCTAGACATTGGTCGTGTCTAAGCACTTGTGTTAAGACCATTCCATCACATACCTCTCTTTCTATGAGTAAAATAAATGTGTTGTAAATGCATCTTGTGTGGGTATTCTACTTAGATCTGAAATTTAAGTGACTTGTACTTCTTCTTCATATTTTCCTTCTCTAGATTCTCAAAGGAGTTACATCTTTCAAGGGGGATTTGTAATTGACTCCCATGGCCTCCGAGTGGAGTCTAAGAGCCATACTTGGGTTTTGGGCCCTTCCTCATGTGTACTATGCCTTTGAACCATGATGGCCTCTATGATTAGCCTCTAAGCCATGCACATGCATCTTTGAGTCATGCCCAACTTTGAGTTCTTGAGCAGAACATGCCATGCTTTAGCTACAATTACAAATGACCTTCCTGCTTTATAATATCTCCTCTCAAGTATCCTTTGTATGGGACTAGACATTGCCTCTTATGAGGTAAGATCTCCTCATTTTTCTTCATGTGTCATGTCACGAGTTTAGTCACCCATGACCCGAGGGGGGATTTTTTAGTTATTTATCACCTCTTTGTGTGAACACATGTGGTAGTGTGAGTGTAAAGATGTGAACACACTTTAGACCCACCAAGAATTTAATAAGGGTGAAATCTTTGGGTGTGTTCCCTAGGTTATATATTGAGGACCTATCTTTGTATTTTCATAACATCATATCACTTGGTCTATTCAATTAGCTCTAGTTTGTATATTTGTGTGTGTGTGTGTGTGTGTGTGTGTGTGTGTGTGTGTGTGTGTGTGTGTGTGTGTGTGTGTGTGTGTGTGTGTGACTCTCTCTCTCTCTCTCTCTCCCTCTCTCTCTCTCTCATCTGTAGCTCCATTTTCTATAGTTGTCTCTTTCTCTTAGGCTACACTACTAAAAAAACAAGGGTGTACAATCGCATGCAAGAGCATTGCCCTTTTTCTTTTCTTTTCTTTTGTTGGAAAAGAGTGTTTAGAGCAACAAGTCCAATGCTATATGGAAGGTAGTTGTTGTAGAAGAGGATAGAATACTCTACACTAGTCCAAGAGTGCTCCAGGTGGTAAATATAATCAACTTGTTGGAACCCCAAAACAACTTTGAGTAACTAGAATAAGTTGTCACATTCAAATGTAGTTGCTATTGATATAAACTACCACTAGGGGAGCCTCAATGGGTGTTGATGGCTTGTGAATTGCAAATATATAGGGCATCTTGGGGTAGATTGCTAAGAAATAGAACATAGGTTAAGTGATATCCTATGATTTTATTAAAGTGGAAAAGAGGCCGTGTGTAAAGTGTCATAGAGTCAAAGTATCCATCCACTTTAGGAGATACTCACTTGTGTGTATTGAGAGAAGAGAAGAAGAAGATGATGATGATGATGATGGATTGAACCTCCATATTTTGTGCCATCTCCCTTTTGTTGCACATCTAAATTAAATCCTTTCAATTGATATTAGAGGGGGAGTGCAAGAGTCAAGAATTGCATTGAGAAGCATGAAAAATTGAGGTCTACATTGGCTTCAAAGCTTGCTATCTACCATTAAATTAGATACAATTCCTTGTCTAATCAACCCAAAATAGGTACATAGATTTGAACAACCATTGTAGCTCAAATTCGAGGCATTATTTTTCACTTTGAATGCATTTGAGAAGCTATTGAAGGCTGGAAATCATGAATTACAACAATGGTTTGCTTGCTTTTGGTTTCAAATCGGCTCATGTATTGGATGACAAAAGCTTGAGGGTTGCTTAAAGCTCACTGCCTACTTGAGCTAGGGGCCTACTTGTGCTTGGAAGCACATGGACAACTTTACAAATCATAGCACAGGGCTTACTTGCTTTATAAGCACGAGGGTTATGCTACAAAGACAAAGAAGAGAAAGAGGAGTTTATTTGATTTGTTGATTGGGCATAGCATTGAAGCTTAAGCTCATGGACTTGATTATAGAGGATGAGAGGACGTATTGATCTGAATTGATAACACAATAGCATGTAAAAGACCCAATGAAAATTGGTGTAGGTAGAGATTATTTTATTCCTTTATTTTAAGGCTTCTTAAGCCTTAGCCCAAAGATTAATTCAACAACCCCCCCCCTTCCCCCGACACTTAACCACTTTCACACTAGTCAATCAGTGAACTCATTCAAACACTTGGTTGTTCACATTGGAGCAAATAAGAGCTGGTTATTTCAAAATTCTTTTCACACTAGAGAACCATGGAACTTGTTATTTTACTAAACTCGTTCAAGATCCTTGTGTTCACACTACAATGAGATTGAACTAATTATTTCAAGGTCAAAAGTTTGTTTTCTATGCAACTTCCAAGTGCAAATTTAAAGGGGAAAACTTATCCAAAAAGTTACTATGGTTTGAGCTTGTCCTAGACTTCATTCTTGGCACAAAATTTGTAGAAAATGTAATGTGCCTACCTATTGGCTGTCTAAGCACATTTTAGTCGTCCATCGAGAAACCAATCTAAGCGTCGCTGCTCGGCACTCCCATGGAATGTCTCAGGGTTTGTCACTTAGGGCTTCTCAAGTTTGCCTCACAATGGAACTTTCGCGGCCAAACCCACTAGGATCGACTTGAATTCTAGGTTCCTAGGGGTCAAGGTCTCGTGACAACAATTGAGTATTGAGTTTTGGACATCTCATTTACGCAGAGATACCTAATCTGAAGAAGATCCATACTGCACTTGGTTCAAAGAGAATGGGAAACGAGAGGGATGCATCACTCAACCTCTCTACTCGTAGGGCATAGTCCCATTTTGGTCCCCTAAAATGGCATGAATTGGATTCTAACCTAACCATACCTAAAGGTCATTGTGAGAAGCCTCCCAGCTCTCTGGGACCCTAGTCGGGGGTTTTTGCCCACCTGCTTCCCTTGATAGCTTTAGTTTTCTAATTAGGTCCTACCACAATTATGTGTGAAATTTAAAACCAACTTCCTTAATTAAGCCTTTAGGGAACACGATCAATTCGCATAATTTACAACACATACACGAAAACAGAGCAAGTAGTCTGTTTAGCAAAAATACCCAATCCAAATCACATGGCACCATAATTTCCATCAATTATCTAGAATAGGATCTTCCAATCCCGCATACGTTGGGCTCACGCCAGAGTCTACAACTCCGTTCTGAATTAGGCAAGGGGTGTCCAGAGCTCCACTAACCCCAAGCAGCCTAGGAGTGAGACACATATTTTGTGGTTGGCCTTTTCACCACCCGACCTTCGGCCCATGAATCTAGCAGTGCCCTCTCGAGTTGAAATGTAGTGTGACCTTGGAGATAATCCACCCGCGCAAAATATCCTTCCTTAATTATTCCAATTAAGAATCAAGCTCAACCAAGGCAATTAGCCTAATATCATCTTCCATGAAAACACTCCTTTATTTCCCATGGCAATTTGTCATCACAGACCCCCGCCATGAATTTACCATCAATCACAAGCACTTGGAGTAATCATCCAAACCACAACCCAACAATCAGTTGAATGTACAAGCATTTAGGGAGTTGTTCGGTCAACCAACAAAAACCAATTGTATCTTTCCCAAACAATACAAGAATAGACACGATAACAATTCTATCGCATACTTGCTCTCCCCCTTGGGATCAAAGAGCGATTCTATGCAAAATTTACTTAACACTTGTATGCACAATTTTTTTTAATGTCGTTCTTTTTACTATTATGCCATTCATAACCCCTGACCAATTCTTCCTTGTAATTGCTCTATCAACGATAAGTTCTCTCTGTCTCTCTCAAGCTCCTTCTCGCAATCTCTTGGAGGATCATCCTTCTACCTCTCTCTCGCAGCCTCTCGAGGTCTCCTTATGGTTCCTTGTGCCTCCCCATGCCTCATACTTATAGTGAATTAAAGAAGAGGGTTGTGGTTGAGAAAAAGAGCTCTTTGTGGAGGGGATCTTAGAAAAATCAGTGATTTGATGCTCAAATCATAAATCTAATGGTTCCATTGGCTCTCCGAAAGGGGGTAAAACTGCAAGAATTTTTCTTAGAAATCTTTCAGATCACTCCTTCTTTTTCTCCATGTTCGAAGTGTTGTCTACTGCTTGCAAACTACGATCACAGTGCATGTGATTTCACTAATCTCTCTCTTTTTTTTTCTTTTTATAAAATCTTTAAAACTAACTAAAACATCACTTGCACTATTTTTTTAGTGACATCCAGTTTTAGAAATCTCCATATATTTTTAGGATAATATCTAAAATATGCTAGTTTTTGCCCAAAAATCTAATTTTTTTGGACCATCCATACTATACATGTTAATACTAGTGATTAATATGGCTCATAGCTATTGTTTACATTGTAACTTCTGTGAAGGGTAGCTACGGTCTTTTTCAATCCGAGAAAAATGTCAGACTATGACTCTCAAATTTTTAAATATATATTTTTAATTAAATAAAAATCATTAATTATTAACATTAGTTAGTTTTTACTTTAGTTAGTCTTTAGTTGGTAATCATATTAACTTATTAATTGACTAATTAACTTTTAAACTTACCAACTAACTTTTAATTGCGTGGAAATATTACATCCTCCTCCCCTTAGAGAAATCGAGATGTCCTCATCTCAAGAGAAACTAGGGGTATCATTTGTTGAGAAGCGCATCAAGGAGCTAATCCATGTGACGTAGGAGAGCTGTAGTGGGGCCGCGGTGTTTCTATTGAGAGGCTGCCTCCTACGTATGTGATTATCGTGGTATTTATGGACAATGTGTAAGGGTTCTCTCTCTGTGGAATTTATAGAAAGGGAAACGTTGGACTACAAAACTGTAAAACTATAAACACATAGATTAGGCTTTAGGGCAGTTCATCCTTTAGCAATAGATAGACGCTCCTGGTCCGTGAGGCCGTAAGAGTGTGTTTGTCTATTATGAGCATGAGGTCCGGCTAGTGCCACAGCCAGTACCAGCCCATTTCAGGTCCCATCAGTGGTGTGTCTGCCGGGAGTTGCCAATAAGTGGTGGTTCTCGAATCTAGTTTTTTAAGGGACCAAAAAGTTGGTTTATGTCCTCTGACAAGGACTGTCAAGCCAAAATACAAAAAGCAGAACGTGCTAAGAGGGCTAGACAGCGGTTGGAGATTGTAAGCCATTATTCTCCTCAAAGGAGTAGCCCGATACGCATAAGAGGCAGTGGTCTTAGTAATCCAACTACTGCACATAGTCCTTTAGGTGCAGAAGGAAGCGTAAGTTCTTCCTCTCTTCCACCAAGTCAACCCACTTCAAGTGGTTGTGTGATTCCATCAGTCCAAAATCCTATTGTTAATCCGACTGTCGTCATGGCACAACCCATTGCAATTCCTGCAGGGACATCGGGATCTGCCAGCTTTAGGAGTTCCTTTGCCCATTTTTAATGGGTTAGCCGAAGAAGATGCGGAGTTTCATATTTGTGAATTCCAAAGACTAATGTTTAATTATCACATCCAAGATGAGGGACATCTCATGATGTTCTTTAACATGACATTAAAAGAAAGGACTGCGGTATGGTATCATAGCATAGAGACTGGAACCATAACCACAATCGACCAATTTTATGCAGCTTTCTGAGGAGAACATGCTCCTGAAAGAGGTGGCCAATACTGGTTGCGTGTTTTGAATGTAACATGCCAAGACCCCCATGATAATGTGAAAGCCTATGCCAAGAAGCTTAAGGAAGTGTTTTGTAAGTTACAAACCTACATTTCCATTCTGCCCTGGTTGCCCAATTGCAATACTTCTTGCATGGATTGGATTTTAATATTCAGGTAAAATTGAGCAGTGTGGCTTTGGCTGATATAGACATCGCCATTGCGTGGGCAGAAGGAGTAGAAGCATGATTACAAACGGTCTACTCCTCTCGAATAAATCTTAATGCGGGTCTAGTACCTGGAGGCAATTTACCATTGATGAATGGAAGTCAAGGGATGCCTATGAATAACCCTAATGGGAGAGGAAGCATGGTTCAAAATGTACCTTTGCTGCCAGCTCCTCCCAGTATGACTATGCCTATGGCTAGTCAATTAGCTCCACTAAATGTTGGAGGCCAAGTTTTGAACCCTAATGTTGTTCCTGTGAGTCAACAACCAATGGCCAATCAAATTGTTAGGCCAATGGAACGACGGATAGACGATCAAGGCTACGTGTCGAGTGCCTCTAATATCCATGGCGAAGTTAAGGATATGATGAAGCACTACACTGATATGATTTTTGAACAATATCGGCAAATAGCTGTTGACGTCAATTTCCTGAAGAAGCAGTAGAATCTGATAGGGAGTCGACACCCTGAAGAAGGTGGTCCCTCAAGATTCAACTGTAAGTGGTGTGGCGGACAACATTTCCCTAGAAACTGTCCAAATGTTAAGTGTGATATTTATGGGAAGTCGGGCCACTTAGCTGCTACCTGTTGGAGTAAGATTAGTTCTCTCAAACAAGGGAGTAAACAACCAGGTCCAGTTAATCATAGAGCGCAAGGTAATAACCTGTAGCAAAATGATGGACCAAGACAAATATTGCAAAGGGAAAATACCATTATAGAAGAGTTGCCACAAGGCAATGGAGTCAGCCTTATCGAGGCTATACCCGTCACTGGTGCTGAAACCTCTAACCTACAAGCCGCCGTGACAAGAGGCCAAAAGGCTAAAAAGGTTGATAAAGATAATGCAAAACCGGTCGAGGGAAACCCTAAGCAAGGGGATAAGGGGACGCAAGTCCTGAATCCTAGCGTGGAAGGTGGACCTCTAAGGCCTGTTGTTGACAAAAAAGTCAATCCTAAGAAGGATGAGGAAGTGCCAAGAAAGAAGGCAAGAGCTGAAAAAGAAGCACCAAAACCGGTCCCGAGACCAAAAGAAAGCATGGTTTGGCGAGAAAAGAGAGCTTTGGCTACCTATCATGATTTTGATTTAGCAAGTTCTCTTTGCAAAGTTAAACCAAATGTAAACCACTTACAGTTGATTAAATTATCTCCAGGAGTACGCAAGGAATTCAAGAAGATCCTGCGTATCGAGTATATTGTAGAACCTTTGGGCATAGCACACATAGGGGAAGATTGGTTTGATCATTCTGAAAAGAATTGCCCTAGGGTTCCAACATACGTGGATGGAATATTAGTAGAGCATGCTATCGTAGACATTGGGTCCTCCGTCAATATCATGAGTTCAGAGTTGATGGAGAGGTTGGGTCTAGGCATCTAAAAAGACAGCTCCACCCTTCTTAGAATGGTTGATGATAGTCTGAGACAACCAGAAGGTTGTGTTACTAAAGTCCATGTTACAGTTGCAAATGTAGAATGCTTCTTGGACTTTAGGGTAATAAGATTTGCAAGATTTCCTAGCTATTGAGTCTTGCTAGGTAGGCCTTGGATTTTACAAACAGACTGCCTAGTCGATATACCCACTGGTCGAGTGGTTCTAGGTAGAGGTGCTAATCGAGTAATAGTCGATGCTTACCCTGAGTCTCCTCAGAGTGAGAGAGCTCCTTTATCCTCTATTGAATTAGAAACAACAGATGATCCATCTAGTATTGAGACATCATCCAGTGATGAATCTAGAGAGGGGTCCACTACAGAGGATATTTATCAGATAACTCTAAATGAGCCGATAGAGCCACAAGATAGGATAAGAGACGCAGATGTGATTGAATTGGACCTTGGAAGGCTGAATGATTCGCGGCCAATTAAATTAGGTTCCATGCTCAGTTCAGCAGAAAGGGAGGACTATGTGTCCTTGATTCAAGAATTCCACGATATTTTTGCTTGGAGTTATGATGAGCTGAGAGGCATTCCTCCCAGACTGGCTATTCATACTATTCCTGTAAAAGAAGGCAGTCGTCGTGTGCGTCAAAAGGTAAGGCGTATGCCTTTTGAATTGGGGGATGGGCTATTTGAGGAGTAATAGAAGTTACAGAAAGCTGGTTTAATTTTCCCTATACAGCACACAGAATGGCGTTCACCAATTGTCATCAGGAATAAGAAAAACAACCAGATCCGACTATGTGTAGATTATAGAGAGTTGAATAAGCAGATGGTTAAGGATTATTACCCGTTGCCATTTATTGACCAGATTTTGGATCAATTAGCGAATAGGGAAATATATTCATTTATGGATTGCTTTGCGGGTTACAACCAGATGGCAATTGCAGAAGAGGACAAGTTGAAAACAACTTTTATCACTGTCTTTGGTACTTTTGCATACCATGTGATGGCCTTTGGTTTGTGCAATGCACCTAGATCATGGCAACGAACAGGAGACAAGACCTTTGGTGACATCTCCCCAGATGAGTTGAAAGTATTTATCGATTACCTGGGGGAAGCTACCACTGTAAGGGAAAGGATGTTGATTATCTTAAGAAAGTGCTTTGCGCGCTGTAGACAATTCTGTATCGCTCTTAACCCATGGAAGTGTGTCTTTGGAGTGCCTTATGGGCTATTGCTAGGCCATGTGGTCAATTTAGTAGGAATCGCAAAACTGACCCTGAAAAGATCAAGGTTATAGTCGCTATGAGTCCACCATGCACTACGAAAGAGGTACATAGCTTTCTGTCTCATTGATAGGGTACTATCGGAGGTTTATAAATGCCTTGGTAGAAAGGACGTTGCCATTAATGATATGGAGCGACCCTTGTAAGGTAGCTTTCGAGGATGTGAAATAGGAGCTAGTAAAAGCACCCATTTTAAAAGCACCAAAAAGAGGCGAGATATTTTACATATTTCTAGCAGCCACCATGCATAGTATCAACCTGTTGTTTAGCCCAAATTTGGGAGGAAAAGTGGTATCATCTGATAGCTTTTGCTAGTCGAAAATTGGGCATTTCATAAATTAACTACACCTACATCGAGAAGTTGTGACTTGCGATGGTCTTTGCGACTAAAAAATTCAGGCACTACATCCTCTATGAGAAGGTAGTATTCTATACGAAGGCGGAAGGGCTTAGATTGCTTATGAACAAGTTGCAACCACGTGATTGTTTGACAAAGTGGTTAATCACTTTGCAGGAGTTCTATTATGAGATTAAGAGCAAGCCACCGAGGTTGCAGGGGATTGTGGAATGCCTTGTGGATTTTGGGGAGTCGAAAGAGACTTTGGCTGAAGAAAGTGATATTGAAGAAATGTTTAAAATTGATATAGCTTCTATTCCATCTTGGTATGCTGCTATCACGCATTATCTATCCAGAGGAGAGATTGGAGCTGGTTTATCAAAATCAGAAAAGAGAAAAATCAAACAACAGGCTTTGAAGTTTTCCTTGATCACAGAGACACTATATCGGCAGGGTGTTGATGATATCTATCACCAATGTGTGAAGCCTGACGAGGTTCCTTTTATCTTGGAAGAGTGCCATGACTCTGCGTGTGGAGGGCACTTTGCTGGATGGTTGACGGCACAAAAAGCTTTAAGAGCTAGATATTGGAGGCCGTCCATCTTCCAAGATTCCATTGAGTATGTTAAGAGATGTGATACCTGTCAAAGACATGACAACATAGAGAATAGGAAACGCCCACTTACGCCTATCATGGCTATCCTTCCATTTGAGAAGTGGGGCATTGATGTAATATACTGAACACTACACACATGAACCCCCCTTTTTAAGTAGTGGGGATAATAATATAGCATTTTGATAAATTACCAGGATAATGGTAAATTTTTTTTCCTTATTCCCCTCCCTAGCCGACTGTCGTGCTGGTATTATGCAGGTGGTTATGGAGGCACATGCTATGGTTCTAGGTGTGGTCCATCACCTAGAGGTCATTTTTTTGCTATGGAGCATGTACTAGGTATAGCATGACACATCCCCCTAGAGAGGTTGAGTGGTTTTTGGATTCAAGAGCTACAAGACATATGACACATAATTCAGAATGGTTTAATTGGAAGCAACAAATGCAAAATAGAGAGTATGTGGCTACAAGAGTTAATACCCTACATAAGATAATCACATTGGTAGTGTTCCTTTGGTGACTAGAGATAGGATAGAAAATAAACTTGGAGATATCTTCTATGTGCCTACCATCACTAAGAATTTGGTTTTAGCTAGTGGCTCAGCAAGAGCTACAAGTACGGTTCAAGAAATATGATTTCTTCATTGTGGAGTTTAGAAATGAAAAACATAACACGTTGATTGCTCATGGTTAAAAGAAAGGCAAGTTATTTGCATTAGATACATGTACTGTTGTCATACAAAGGTCTATGTATGTTGAGACTAGAGGGGGAGGGCAAGAAGTGAGCTTTTTAAGCAAGATTTTATGGTAAACCACCATTTTTTGTTCCACATAGCCCACTTATGACACCCCTAGATATTTCCACCTCCACCACCACCACCACTACCTCCACCTCCACAAACCGCCATCATCGCCACCACCACCACCTTCACTACCTCCACCACTACTATTACCACTACCACTACCCTCACCACCACCACTATCCCTACCACCACCTTCACTCTGTCTATCTCTCTTTCTCTCACTCTCTCTATGCCCCTCGCCAGCACCTCCATAGCCACCACTACCTTCTCTCTCTCTCTCTCTCTCTCTCTCTCTCTCTCTCTCTCTCTCAGTTTCTTAGTTTCTCTTTCTATGTGTATATTCTCTTTTCTCTTCCTATATTCTCACCCTCTCTCTCTCTCTCTTTGTGATGTGTGCAAAGAACACACACACACACACACACACACACATCTCTCTCTCTCTCTCTCTCTCTCTCTCTCTCTCTCTCTCTCTCTCTCTCTCTCTCTCTCTCTCTCTCTCTCTCTCTCTCTCTCTCAAATTGCTCCATCTCTTTACTCTCTCTTATGCATGTGATCAGTCCATATTATATAATAATACCTCACATCGGATTACGACATGTGTTGTAATAAACACTTCTCCTAAATCATAAATACATCTCTCTCCATCTTGGACTCTCTCTCTCTCTCTCTCTCTCTCTCTCTCTCTCTCTCTCTCTCTTATTATCATAATACGAATGCTTGTGCAGCCACTCTATATTATTAGAACTTTAATTGCAATGGATTGATAGCTCCCTCCCCTCCCCCCCAAACAAATTTGATACAATATAATTCATACATTATAACCACACCTTGTAAAGATAATTTCTGCGCAAGGGAGGGAGTAGGCGGGTTTTGAGACTGATTTGCCAAAGGCTGAAGGAAGCTCGGAGATCGCAAAAAAAGGCAAGGACAAGTTTGCAGAGTCAAGAACCTACGTCATTGATGGCCCCCAAACAAAAGACGTGAGGTGCACATGCGGGAGTCTCCAACCCAAGTTTACACAGTGGACATCGGTGCGAGTCCTCAAGCCCGGGTTCCCATTGTATTTCTTGCATGAAAGGGATGCGTTAAGCATGATGGTTTTTAGAAAAATTTAAAAGCATTTATCCATTAGTTTTACAAGCTTAGCGCATGCCATATCCTTGAAGAATGCTTGCACTTCCAAGTTGCAATCTCCTTGAATGAATAATGCATAAATTAGAGGAGGGATCCTGCTAAGAAGGATAGAGCTTGTCGCATGTTGCACTTATGATTTAAATCCATGGACGTTATTCGTATAAAGGTTAATCTTAGACGCCATTGAATATTGTCCAAAGAATTGCATTGCATGAAAAGGAAACCATGAACCTACCTATTGCATGCGAGGATGCTTGCATTTTAAGTCGGGTTAAAAGCTATAGGACGGATTAAGTCAATAAATAGTCCTATGACATTCACTTATGCATGAACTTCTTTATCGAAGTTGTTTTAGAAAAAGATGCATTTCATATTAAATCATGAATTCAATGCATTGGACAAAGGGTTTATAGGTATAGTTCTTGTTGAAACTCAATGTAGGTTTCGATAGGAGTTAGTCCTAAATTGTCAATCATTAAAGCTTGGTTCCGTTGCATCATTATAGTTTTAGCGCAAGGGAAAAGAAATGATCATTGAAATCTTTTAGCTGCATAGAAGGAAAAGTCTATGAATCGCATATTTGCATGGAATGTTATGTTTTGCAATTATGTACATCTCTTAGGAAAAGGATTTGCATCTCTTATAAGGAAAGGTCACCTCTTGTCGCAAGACAATTGGATCAGTTAGGTAATTCGTTGTAAGGGTGTAACTCCAATGATGACCACTTCAATGCGCTAGGTAGAGCTAAGCCGCATTAAAAATTCTGCCTAGTATCGCACTTGGGATCCCAAGTCAAGACTTCCAATTCCCAAGGATCCTACCCACATTCTCACAATGTTAGGGTTAATTGGACACCCATACAATAACGATCTAGGGTTTTTACCCTAGGTAAATTAACCTAATACTGAATTTCTGATTGAGTTTAGAAACCCTAGGGCCAAACGTTGCCGGCCTAGTAAGATTAGGGTTGGGTTTAGTCAAGAGGACATCCCAAAACCCTACATCTTGACCAAACGTATTTCTTGACCAAGGAACGTCGTTTGATGGGAGAAATGATCCCATAAGTCAGATGCGACTCCTATGCAACAAGTTGCAACGTTGAATGGTTTTGTGTTAAATCACAAATTAGAATTGCCACTCCTTAGAATGAGGTTGGCAAGTCCTAAGTTCAAGTCAAACTATCTTGAGGATGAGTTGTCATCCTGCTACATCACCTTCCCCTGAGGCCGATTTGCCAAGTTAGGGAAGTTGTGTATCGTCTAGCAAGAAATCGACCAATCAAGTTAGGACGACAAGGTTGCCCAGGATTTAGTGTCTTAGTTTAAGGAACCTAAGGTGTTGGTTGATTTGGGTTAATAAGGTATAAACCCTAACCTAAGGATAAAAGGGTAAACAAGCGACGAAACCCTTGGGAATCTTGCCAAGTTGCAATTGATCCCGGATTGAATGCTGGATGCATTCGAAGAGAAGGATTCACACCTTAGCAGTTGGCATTGATTGTGTTTGTGCAGTTACGAGCACTATTTGTACTTCTTTGCTCAAGGAACTAAAGATGGAAAAATAATTAATGCTTCAGGTTGAAGGCCTAGAGGGAGAGGCAGCTTCACTTACCCTCGATTGTCTGCCTGACCCTATCCAAGGGGGTTATTAGCCGCGCCGGGTACGTGGACCGAACCCACTACGAGAAGTCTCTCCATGGGTGCTACTTGAAGCAGGAGGATGTTTGGGTGCCAGGGAGGGCTCTGTCTGTAAATCCCTTGCCTCCGAGTCTTGCACAAGAGGCCGATGTGACTCGAGATTGGATCTTAAGGCCTGCATACTAGTCTATGGGCGGAAACTTGGATTAGTAATCCCTGAGGATTGCTGGATTAGCCTTCGGGCAGATCATGGATTGCCTTCAGGCGGATTATGGAATTGCCTTTGGGCGGATTATGGAATAGCCTTTGGGCTGGATTATATGATGTATTCCAAAGACTGATAAATAAGATCAATTGTTGAAAAGAAACTTATTTGACATTGTTTTTCTATGTAAGTGCTTAAGTTGCGTGAAGGAACCAGTGATTAATTGGCTAATTAAGGAAGCTGTTTTTACTTGTCAAACTAAATGTGGTAGGTAATTAGACAACTAAAGCAACCCTGAGGAAAGTGCGGTGGATGTGGCCATGGGTCCGTCCTATGGAAGGGTGGTCCCGGTTGGCCGTGAACTTTTCTCGAAAGAATTTGGCAGCAAGGAATGATGATCTAGAATCTAGGATACTAGAGTCCCAATTTATGCTATTTTAGGGGAATGGAATGGGAATATGCCTTACAGGCAGAGAGGTCGAGCTTTGCATCCCTCTCGTTTCCCATTCTCCTTGAACCAAGTGCAGCATGGATTTGCTTCGACCCTGATGTTTTTGCGTAAAGTAGTTCATCTACCGTTCTAGGAATTTGACCACTAGGAAAATCTTGCTTCAGGTTGGTCCTAAATGGGAATGATCGGAATGCTTCCACTTCGTGGCAGACTCGGGAAGACCTAGATCGCAAACCCCATGACATTTTGTGGGAGTGCCGGGCGGCGCTTTCTGGACTCTCTTCCCGATGGGCTGCTAAGATGTGTCCCACGAGTGAGCAGGAGGACACGTTATAGTTGGTATTAGAGCGAACCAATGAGAACCTAATACTTACAAGAAAACTTAATGAGGAGAAGTAGAGCAAATGTTGCTGTTAAGAACATTTCCTTACTTACATATCAATGCTGACTTGTAGAGTCATGAAGCATGGAACAAATTCTTGGTGTTCTAGGTTATGTTTATGACTATGATGCGTGCTTCGGATTATCGATGGAGGATCGATATGATGAATATCCTAGACTGCATCTACAATCCTTCACCTCTGTACGTGTGGAACAGAGATGGACAGGTGATTCAAGAATTTATTACATAGCTGCTCACCGATTTGTGCACCTTCGAACCAACCTAAAGAGAATCACGTGGCTAGAGGACCTAAAGATCGTGAAGCTGTTCATCTTTTTTGAAGCTCACACAAACACAACCCTACATGTTGGTGGTCGAAAGGTCAAGTAGAACACGTATGTGTATGAGGAAGTGACTCGAATAATCCCTGTCGAATGAGTACCAAAGAAAAGGTTACCCTAATCTTCCAATGACCTATCGATTCCTGAAAATCCATGATCCCAATCCATACTATTACTAAGTTCCCATAGCTGAATGTAACACAATCTTATTCTCCCCAAATTAATGTATCAGCTTGTTCCATTTTCCCAAAAATAATTGTACTCGGAAAGAGCTATGCCCACATGAATGAAATAGACTTTTCATCAATGATTGTCTTGACTGTGTGTATTGATAAACAAGTTAAGTGATTAGGTCACTTGGCTGAAAGCTGAACTGGGCATGTAAAGTAGTGTGGGAAACATTTGGCAAGTTTTTAATGTAAAGAATTTTAATGCCCAGGCACAACCTCAAGTGCAGATTCCTAGTCTGACCCCTACACCAAGTATGGCCATGATTCAGGAGAAGAAGTTTCTTCTCAAGCAAATCAAGCCACCAGAATTTGATGGCAAGGGAAGGACCGTCCAAACTTATGCTGAGATCTGGATCGAATCCATGGAGGATTATTTCAAAGCAGCATGTACTACACCTGCCAACCAAGCAATGCTCACCAAGCTAAAGCTTACCGGCGAAGCAAGACTTTGGTGGAAGCAATGGTGCAGAGACCAAGGGATTTCGGAAGGGTCAGTTACTTGGGAGAAGCTTAAAAAAGCTGTGCAAGGAACATATCTACCACCTCTCTACTGTACGCAGAAGATGATTGAGTTCTATGAGCTGAAACAGCTTGGTCTATTCCTTGATGCTTACTATTCAAAGTTCATCTCTCTTCTGAAGTATGCGCCACAAATGGATATGACACAACATGTATCGAAGTTTTGTGCCGAATTAAACCCACCTATAAACACCCGCCTAGAATCAATGTGCCCAATAGATCTACAAGATGCACTCATTCAAGCTGCGCCCATAATACAGGAGGTGCAGACCAAGCCAAGAAATAACAAGACTTGGTCTTACAAGAATCTGAACAAGGGAGTGTATAGGTCCCAGGCCAAGAGAACGCAGGGACAAAATCAGGGACAAAGGAAGAAAGTTAGGGCGAACGCTGCCAGCAACTTCGTTCCTACCCAAGGTAATGGCCGTAATCTCCGTTGCTTCCATTGCAATGAGCCCGGTCATTTCAAGAGGCAATATCCCAACAAGCTTGGTGGAGGACAACGTCAAAGACCATCCCAAGGAACCGTTCGTAGCCAAGGAGCCACCATCAGGACCAGAGGAAGAACCACCAATGTTGCCAACAGGCAGATGTGCGATGAAGAAGACCCGACCATGGAAGCAGACTTTGAGAGGGCAACAGTCCATGCCGCTCTTCACAAGAAAGGCCCAAATCGCCAATTCTCAGTGATTCAAACCCCATCGGATTATCAAGGTAAAAGCTTCAAAATCTTGATTGGTTGTGGCAGTACGCATTCATTTATTTCACCAGTTTGTGAAAAAAGATTAGGCTTAGCGACAAAAGATGCACCTACCTTGCTTGTGAAATTAGCAAATGGTCGTGAGGTCACTTGGACCAAGAAAACTGCTAAGGTGGAATTCCTACTGGGTGGAAAGTCGACTTCAGTCAGATTCAGGGTTATGAACCTAGGTATCCATGAGTGTTTGCTCGGAATAGATTGGCTTAAACCTAATGATGCCCACATTCACTATAGAAAGGGCCAAGTTTCCTTTTGAAATTCTGAAGGAGAATTGGTCACAACTCAAGGAGAGGCTGGGAAGCCAAAAATTCAACTGGCCAAGGCATCTCGAATAATAAAAGGAGTTAGAAAGGGGCTACCTATCTATTTGATTAAGCTAAGTAAGCTAGATCAGAATAAGGAGTCTAGGGAAGAACCCTCATGGCAAAAGGAGTACGCTGACATTTTTCCTGAAGAGGTGACAGAGCTTCCTCCTCAAAGGGAAGTTGATCATGAAATCAAGCTAGTGCCAGGAGCTGCACCAATTGCAAAGAGACCATATAGAATGTCCATCCCAGAAGTGATTGAGCTGAAGGAGTAACTCAAGCAACTGTTAGAACAAGACTACATCCATCCTAGCAGTTCACCATGGGGAGCTCCAGTGCTGTTCCAGAAAAAGAAAGATGGAACGCTTCGGCTATGTATTGATTACAGAGGGTTGAATTAATCAACCATTAAGAACAAATACCCCATTCCAAGAATAGATGAACTTCTTGACCATCTTCAAGGTGCAAAGATCTTCTCCAAGATTGATCTTAGGTCTGGATATTATCAAATAAGGATCAAGGAACAAGATATCCCAAAGATGGCATTCAGCACAAGATATGGTCACTTTGAATTCCTGGTCATGTCATTCGGGCTGACAAATGCACCTGCTACCTTCAATAGGTTAATGCATGATATCTTTAGGCCATATCTTGATGACTTCGTACTCTTCTTCTTTGACAATACCTTAGTCTACTCCAAACATGAAGAAGATCATGAACCCCAACTTCGCATCGTCCTTGAGACAATGAGGGTACACAAGCTTTATGCCAAGAAGAAGAAGTGTAAAATTTTCAAGCGACAGATTGAGTATCTGGGATTCATCGTATCAGCGGAAGGAATCTCAGTGGATTCGGCCAGAGACGTTCTGGAGTGGCCAACACCAACAACTGTCAAAGAAATACGTAGTTTTCTTGGATTGACAGGATGGTACATGGTCTTTATCAAAAACCATGCCTTGATTGTAGCGCCTTTGACGGATCTACTGAAGAAGCAAACATCAATTGTATGGTCAACTGTTGAACAATCTAGCTTTGATAAACTAAAGCAAAGCTTGGTATCAGCACCTATCCTGAAACTTCCGGACCTTAGTAAGGAGTTTGAAGTGATAACTGATGCTAGCACACTTGTCTTAGGATGTGTGCTTATGCAAGAAGGTCATCCTGTAGCATACTCTTCAAGAAAACTGAAGAGCTATGAAAGGAACTATGCTACTCACGATCTGAAACTGTTAGATGTCATCCATGCTCTCAAGCTTTGGAGACACTATTTGCTGGGAAGAAAGTTTATCTTAATGACGAATCATAAAAGTCTCAAATGGATCTTTACCCAGAATGAGCTCAACATGAGGCAACGTCAATGGATTGAAGTGCTGGAGGAATATGATTTTGAAATCAAATACCGGCTTGGAAAGGAGAATGTAGTTGCCGATGCACTCAGTCGCAAGACATTTCTAAATTCTCTGATTTTGCAAGATCCCATCAACAGCCAGGTCTCTAGCCACAAAGGTATCCATGCCAAAAAACCCAATACTTGAGCTAGCTAGAGAAGAGGCATGCCATGATCCAACCTATCAGAAATTGCTAAGGGAGATCCCTATCAAGGATCAAGACCCGAAGCTACAGGCAAAGTACCTAGAATTCTCTATCAATAGTGGACTTGTCTACTATAGAACGAGGTTATGTATACCGGCAAGCCAATCACTCAAGCAGAAGATACTTTGGAAAGCTCATGACTCCCCTTTTTCAGGGCATCCTGGCTATGCCAAGACCCTCAACGCGGTCAGAAAGAGCTATTATTGGGAGAGGCTCAAAGGTGACATTCTCAAATATATCATTGAATGTTTGTCTTGTCAACGTATTAAGGCCGAACATGTCAAAATGCCAGGGAAATTGCAACCACTTGACATTCTTCAAATGAAATGGAAATTCATCAGTATGGATTTTGTTGTTGGCCTGCCCCAAGTTCAGGGAGGATACAACTCCATTATGGTTGTGGTTGATATGCTCACCAAGGTTGCACACCTTATCCCTATTAAAACAAACTATAAAGCCTCAGACATTGCAAGGTTATTCATCAAGGAGATATTCAAACTGCATGAGTTGCTGGAGCCCCAAGAGAGACACCAAGGAAATAGGGTTTTTACTGCAAGAATGTCTATCTTGTCATCATCAACAAGCTTTTTTATTAGGTTTTATATGATCTCAATGAAGAAAAGAACACCAGGCACAACAAATCTTCATGCAGCATCATGTATATCTCCCACGGATTTTATAAAATCAACCATATTCTTCATAATCTTCATAATCTCCATCAAAAGAACAAAGAACACAAAGGAATACACCATCTTTGAATGGAAATCAATCACATATTATCCATCTTCAATGTCTTCATTGTTCTCTCTCTCTATCTCTCATATACAATCACAATGTTTTCATAGATTTGACTATCTCTCACACACTCTCTCTCTCTCCATCAATAGTACATCATATCCTCACTACAATACTCAATAATCACTCTCAATAATCCTTCTTAGGTCGTGGATACACCTCCCAAAAGGTATGTCTGGTATGAAAGGGCACCAGAGACTTCACAGTGTCCTGTGAGATCTGTCTTCTGTCACTGTCTTTTGTAACCTTCTGTAACCTTCTGTAAATCTTCACCAAATCTTCAGCAGTTACTTCTTCACTTCAATTAGCTTGAATAGATCTTCCATTCATCCTTTCCTAAGACAAAAACACTTCCCAAAATATCCACACATCCATCATAACACTCAACAGAAACAACAAAATAGAACCACAGAGCAACAGAAGTACAGAACAACAGAGCTACAGAAGCTTACAGAACTTCACAGAAGATCAACAGAACCCATAAAAATCATAAAAACCAAAACATAACCAATTCAATCTTTCATAAACCTCTTCACACAACTTCAATCATCTCTCAAAACATTCATTCAGCCATCTCTACTACCAAAACAGAAACAAAACAGAAACAAAACAGAAGAAAATAGAAGAAAATCAGATCTTACAGAACCAAACATCCTCATCAAAAACCATAAAAAACCCTTCAAACTTATCCAAACACTTCAAAATAAACAACCATTTATCATCAAAAACAACAAAAAATCAGCCAAAAAACCAACATATTTCACACTCAATATATCCCCACACTTAGAAAGGAAGCGTCCTCGTGACCTCAGGAAAAAATGAATAAAAGCTCTAATCTCTTTGCTAAAAAATCTTCAATCAACACAATGTACCAGCTACAATCACGACCCCAACATCAGCTTCATAAAATCTATATAATATGTTTTAGCTTCCAAATCTTCAAGTGAAACTTCATCCAGCTAATAAGCAACATCATCAATCTTCACAGCTCCATCTTCATCAGCTCCTTATCCACAAAGAAAAACAACAATACCCAATACAAAAAAAATACCCATGCACAAATATAATCTGAATGGCACAACTCCTCAAAAATGGTGAAGAGAAAGAAGAAATTTCCATTAAAAAGAAGAGAGTGGATACAATCAAGAAAACCCTCCTACTAAGTAGGATGAAGATATTTCTTCTTAAACTGCAAACTAATTTTAAGACGATCTAAGGCTTTGTTTTCATCCACAAAGTACTGAGGAACATTTTGGAGGAATTGTAGGCAACACATCCTTTCCAATAAAATGATGAATTTGGTAGGGAAGGCCTATGCAAAATAATATAAAAGATCCATTTGAGCAACTGCTACATCCTCATTTGGATTAATCATCATCTAGGGGATACCCTTGCGAGTATTCAAGTGTGACTGATGATGCATGAACGCAAGATACTAGCAAAAATGAGCAGCAAGACGAATTGTGGTATCTCTAGAAGTATCATGTACCCTAGCAAAGTGGAGGTAAGAATTAGAACACGCTGCAGAAGTAACCCAGGACCCTGGAATGAGAGGCCAATTAAACACTGGACCTGTCACTGAATCATGTAATGTCCACTATCTTCTACGAAGGATGTCACCATCATACCCTGGGGTATCCAGCACTGTTTGGGGAGGAAGGTTAATGCAATCTGTCAGAGAGGGTAATGGAATGAAAGGAGAGCATTGTAATGCAGGATAGGACAGATCATAAAAAGAGGGTAATTGAAGGGATAAAGAAGGTGGAAAAGATGGAGAATACATCAAAAATGTATGAAGGGATTCTGTTGGAAAAACTAAAGGAACAGGAGGAACAGTAGGTGGAATGCCAGAAGGAGTAGGAGATACTGTAGGATCAACAATGAAAGGACATGTAGTGAACACTGGAATATGAGAAAATCCTGAAGGCGTAAATGATAAGAGAGGAATATTATCAAGACTAGATGAAAGAAGAGAAACATATAATGGGAAACGATAAGACATTAGGGAATATGATAAAAGATCAGCAAGATCTAAAGGATAAATAGAACATCGAAAATTTAAATCCTGAAAGAAAGACTCAGTAAATAATGGGTTATCAGCAATGAAGCTCAACAACTAAGATTGAAGAGGTTGGATATCTGATTTATGAAAGACACTTCTGAGGCGGCAAGGTTCCAAAGCAACATCCTCCAAAGGTGGATGCCAAGCATATCCCTTGCACCAAGATGTCTGCTCATGATAAGTTCGTAAACTCTCTGCTAACAGAAGCTCAACTAAATGTACATACATCACTGCCTGTAAGATGACATCCCCCACATAAACATTTAAATCTTCCTCATCAGGGATCTGTAAATAGCCTATAAGATACATGAAAGAGAGTAACAGGACCTCATGGGAAATCAAATCATCCACAAATCTGTCAAAAACAGCTCGTAAGAGATCCGCAGACTAGAGATTGGACCATCCATCCTCTGGAGGCTCTAAATCCACATTGCTCAAAGAAATATATAAGGCAAACCTCTGTTGATGATATTTCACCCAAAATGATGAAGGAGGTGACACCGATTCAGTATAACGGACAAAATCACTCTGCACACAATCCATCCGCTGAAGGCGATCAACCTTAGTTGAGAACCTATCACAGAGCTTAGCCTTATGTTGCAACTGATTAAGCTCCTCTTGGGATGACACAACAAAAGATACAGGAGCAAGAGGGGAAACAGAAAGAACATCCACCTTCTGATTAAGTTCTTCAATGAGTTTTTGTTGGGACTCTACAATGTCCTGAGATTGCTAGAACTGACCCTCACTGGTAGCAAGCTTAGTAGCCAAAGTGACCATCTCTGCAAGGGTAGAATTCTTCTCAAGCATCAAAGATGCATTCTTCTCCTCTAGTTTAACAACCTTAGCTTCTAGCTCCTGAATAGTGACCTTCTGTGAATCCATTAAGGCTGTGGCAGTAGTCATCTGATTGTGGATATCACTAAGGGTAGCCCTTTCTGAAGACAGATCCTCCAGTGCCTTACTCAATTGAATATGAGGGAATCCACCTTGTCTTGCATGGAAGTGTAAACACTGGTGTACAGTGTCTGAAGACAGGAAGTAAGGGAAGTTTCCAGAGTAGACTGGACATTAGAAACCATCTGTGGAAGCATGGGTCCAGCTAAAATGGTTTTAATGATGAAGGGATCTATGAATATAATTTTCCTTCCTCTTGAGCGGCAAATAGATTGGTATAGGAAAGAAATGAAGGAAGGGCACTGCCAGACACAGCAGAAGTGGATGTTTGCACCAATGGATCTTGGACAGAAGGATTGGAAGGTCCCTTTGTGCGAAGGCGTTTCTTTCTAGAAAAAATAACAAGCGACTCCTCATCTTCTGAATTAAGCTGCATGGGCCTAGGAGAAGAAACTGATACTGTAGGCTGCACTGGTAAAGGAGCTGGATCGGGCACTAGAACACCACCAGGAGGAAGTGCAAAAGTAAGGATCCTCTATAGGAAGGCACCATAAGAAACAGTACTATTTTGACCTTTCCTGACACGCTGGAAATGCTGATCCATCTTACATAACAGGAAGCTTGCCCAGTTGAATTTAGCTCCCTCTAGAATCTTCACAGAAGCTGTGAATAATTCTTTTGACATGTATTTGGATGCATTCTTCCCTGACATGAACCGGTCCTGTAGGAACTGGCATAACTGCTTCCAGACTGGAGAAGAAATGTGGGCAACAGACACCCCTGAGCTATTAATGAGCTGGTTAAGGAGCAAGGGGGTGGAAGTTTCCTTCTTCATCAGTGTGACTATCTCCTCAGCCGTCAGTAGCTGGTTACTACTGGGCACAAAGGAAGCATATAAGGGCAAGCATAATGCTTCACTGATATTGGCTACTGATAAACAGAATGTCCAGTTGTAAGCCAGGCCAGATTGGTTTTTGTAAGAAGTGAGGAAAGAATAACACAGCTTCTCATCCACATGTGGTAAAGTGAGAGCCACAAATGGGCGAAGGCTAGCTCGTCGAATACAATCTACCTCTAACAGAAGAGAATAGTCATGGACCGCAAGAGGAACATGCTGGACCACAATTGGAGCTGTAGAAAGAGGTGCCATTCAGACTATGGTAAAAAAAACCCACACACACAACCAGGAAAACAAAAAGAAAACCTGCAAAACCCAAAAACAAAACCAAGACTGAGACCATCGATAAGAAACCAATTAATTAACACAACTGACTGGACCATAACAACCCCCAGGAAAACCACATCCTAGAAAAAAAACAGCATGACCTCTACACACATACTTTATTGGGCCATCGATAATTCCAAGGAGGTGGATCCATGTCCTTTTTGAGCACCATATAGCTTCAGCACCACTTTATTGGGTCCTCTACCCAAGGTCAAGGTTCCTTTGAACCAATCCGTCCTTGCTCTGGCTTCAAAAAGCCATGGTTTGCCCAGTAACAGGGGGTAGGGTGTACCATAAGAGTTTGGCTTCACCACCAGATAGGTTAGCCAATAATCTTTTCCAGCCACTGTAGTCTTCACATATGGGAGAATGCCCAAAGGCTTGATTATGCTCTGATCCGCCAGTCTGATGAGCCATTGAGTTGGTTGCATACATTGTAGGCCTAGATCCTTCATTGTCACATTTGTCATAATGTTCACTGATAAGCCACCATCAATCAATGCATTTGCAATAAATCAGCCTTCTATCCACATGCCAGTCTCTGGGGTACCAGGATCTAGGAAGGCGTTAGCCACATCCACTTATTTTACAGGCTCTGGAGCTTTGTTGGACTTTGTTGTTGTTGAGAGAGCAATCCTTAAGCCACGTCTTCTTGTCAGTATTCTTTTGAATGTTTTTCGGCAACTGGGAGAAAACATCAATAATTGTCGGAATGTGAGGTTTGGTTTAAAGGTATCTAGATCTCTGACCAGATCGTATTCCTTGATAGGATCCACTAGCTTCTCCAACCGGTTAGGGAATGGGGTGACACCCATTTGCATTTTTCTTTTTTCTTCCAACAGGGGCATCATGGGGACTTCTTCTGCCACTTGTGGCACTTCCTCCTCTTCTATCTCCTGGACCTCTGGTCCTGTCTCTGGAACTGTCTCTGTGACTCTCTGTGGCACTGTAGTGCTCTGTACGGCACTGTCAGGCTCTGTTCTATTCTGTTCTTTTATTGAAAGATTGAACTTTACTATTCTGACAGAAGTATTATTTTCTTTCTGGATAGATGGTTCCTTCTTCTTTGCACGCGTGATGGCAGCAACTTCCAATTCCACTAAATTGGAGGTAGGCTCTTGGGCCTTGGACAGATTATCAGTAGCACTGTTTTTCATTGGGACTAGGCTTGGACAGTCTTTTGTAGTGTGGCCTTCTCCTTTGCATCGACTGCATAAGGGCTTGTAATCCACTGATCTTCTGGGATTTGGACAATTTGGTGAAATGTGTCTCTTTTCTCTGCATCTGTAACACTCCACTTCTGATCTCTGACCACCGCCCAGACTGTCGTCCTCTGTAACTTTGGGAGGGAAACCTCCTTGGACGGAAATTAGGACCAAACTCTCTAGGCTTGGGTCCAATATCCTGTGTTGTCATTTTGGATTCCAGCAGGTTGAATCTTGAGTCTTCTTCCTTCCTTCTCCTATCATGCATCTCCTTTAGAGAGCAAATATCCTCTATATGGTTCTTCCTAAGACAGTAGGAGCAGAAAGCTCTAGGAACTGTTGGCTTTCGTGTACATTCAATGGCTAAATGGCCTACTTGATGACACTTACCACACCAAGTATTTGACCGCATCACATCTCTTCCTGCTCCTGC